>NW_022111369.1:49439409-49459494 GCF_000313985.2 Echinops telfairi
GATAAGAGTTGTACAAGCCCCCAATAAAATGATTTAAAAAAAAAAAAAGAAAACTGACAACCACGATAGAGTTAAAGAAAGAAAACATGGCAAAATTTGAAACAGGTCAATGCTAGTCAGATTTGGTGGCTGAATTCAACAATACCAAGTCAACCTTATCAACAGTTTTTTTTGGGGGGAAAAAAAAGATTAAAACGACTGATGGATCCAAAGGTGTGACATCGTTAACTATAAAACAAGAAACCCAGACCATCAGAGAGGCTAAAAAATTACTGTTAACTTCGATGAATCAGACACAACTCAATGGTGATAGTATATCGGAGCAGTGATATGAGAGAAGGCTAACAGTCTCCATAGTGATTTAAAGTTCAGGAAAAATGAATTTATAAGTGTAATTTTGGGGCCTCAGAACTAATTATTTGGTTCTTAGGGAAAAATATACTCATTAGTTCTTAGAGAAAAAACATACTCAGTTCTCAAACTTTCAGTGTTCAAAGACAAATTTGGAACGAATTGAGTTCAACTACCAAGGCATCACTGTATATGCATTAAAAGATAGTGCATGTTTAATTTTTAAATCCAAAAATAGTATTATATATTGGCAGGGATATATTATATGCAGTTGCCCTTGAGTTGCTCTGGAATCACAGCGACCCAATTTGGTTCAGAGCAGACCTGTGCCCCAAAGGGTGTTTGAAGCTGTGACCATCTGCAAGAGATTTATTTTCAATCTGAATAAAGATGGAAAAATGTCAAAATTTTATTTTACATGCAGGTGGTCTGTACACAGTATTTGTTATATTAGTCTTTATCATTCCTGATACTTTAAAATACAAGTAGTTTATTATTTCAACTACAGACCTGGGAAAAGTGGTAAGAAATAGAAAATGATATCTTTGGGGTGTGGGGGAGAGTACTGGAGAATCTATATATTCTAGTGACACCAGGATTAGGTGTGGGGCTGCTAACCACAAGATCCACAATTCAAACTTCTCAGGAAAAAGATGTGATTGTCTGCTCTCATAAAGACTTACAGTCTCACAACATCCCTCACTGACCCCTATCCCTACAGGAGACAACACTGGAGACACAGTGTGGGAATTGCGCCTGAACAGATCCCACCACACCAAGGCAAAACACTAAGGGTGTGCAACAGAACAGCAAGGGAATGGAGTAGTGAGGTCCCCAGGGAATGCTGAAGGTGGACTTTGGGGCCAGGGCGTGGTGCCCCAACAGACTGGACTGGAAAACACGCCTAAAGGCCAACAAACAGTCCTTGAACTAACTACAAGCTTTTCTTTCTTGTTGTGTTTTGTTTTGTTTTTTGTCATTGGTTTGTTGTGGTGGTGGTTTTGTATATTTTTGCTTGGTTTTGCTCTGTCTTGTTTTCATGCATTTTTTATCTCCACAGGTGTGTCTAAATAAGATAGGCTGGATGAACAATCTCAAGGAGAAAACAACAGGACCGACAATTCTGAGGGGACATGGGAGAGGGGAAGGTGGGGGGAAAGGTAGTGGTGTTAACAAACCCAGGGACAAGGGAACAACAAGTGATCCAAATCGGTGGTGAGGAGGGTGTGGGAGGACTGGTAGGGCATGATCAAGGGTAATGTAACCAAGAGGAATTACTGAAACCCAAATGAAGACTGAGCATGATAGTGGGACAAGAGGAAAGTCAAAGGAAATAGAGGAAAGAGCTGGAAAGTAAAGGACATTTATAGAGGTCTAAATAAAGGCATGTACATATGTAAATGTATTTATATATGAGTATGGGAAAATAGATCTTTATATGTGAGGATGGGGAAATAGATCTATGTGCATATATTTATAGGTTTAGTATTAAGGTACCAGAAGGACATTGGGCCTCCACTCAAGTACTCCCTCAATGCAAGAATATTTCCTTCTATTAAATTGGCATTCTATGATGCTCACCTTCCCGACACAATCACTGAAGACAAAGTACATGAATAAGCAAATGTGGTGAAGAAAGTTGATGGTGCCCGGCTATCAAAAGACATAGTGTCTGGGGTCTTAAAGACTTGAAGGTAAACAAGCAGCCATCTAGCTCAGAAGCAACAAAGCCCACATGGAAGAAGCACACCAGCCTGCGTGATCATGAGGTGCTGAAGGGATCAGTTACCAGGCTTCAAAGAACAAAAAATCATATCATTGTGTGCTTACCTCCCTGATATGATTGCTGAAGGCAAATGGGTGCATAAGCAAATGTAGAGAAGAAAGCTGATGGTGCCCGGCTATCAAAAGACATAGTGTCTGGGGTCTTAAAGACTTGAAGGTAAACAAGCAGCCATCTAGCTCAGAAGCAACAAAGCCCACATGGAAGAAGCACACCAGCCTGTGTGATCATGAGGTGTTGAAGGTATCAGGTATTAGGCATCATCAGAACAAAATATCATATCATTGTGAATGAGTGGGGGAGTGCGTAGTGGAGAGTCAAAGCTCATGTGTAGGCCACTGGACATTCCCTTACAGATGGGTCTCGGGGAGTAGAAGAGCCAGTCAGGGTGCAATGTAGCAACGACGAAACATACAACTTTCCTCTAGTTCCTAAATGCTTCCTCCACCCCGACTATCATGATCCCAATTCTACCTTACAAATATGGCTGGACCAGAGGATGTACACTGGTACAGATAGAAACTGGAAACACGGAATCCAGGGCAGATGATCCCTTCAGGACCAGTGGTGAGAGTGGCGATTCTGGGAGGGTAAAAGGAGGGTGGATTGGAAAGGGGGAACCGATGACAAGGATCTACATGTAACCTCCTCCTTGGGGGACTGACAACAGAAAAGTGGGTGAAGGGAGACATCGGACAGGGCAAGATATGACAAAATAATAATTTATAAATTATCAAGGGTTCATAAAGGAGGGGGGAGAGGGTAGGGAGGGGAAAAATGAGGAGCTGATGCCAGGGGCTTAGGTGGAGAGCAAATGTTTTGAGAATAATGAGGCAATGAATACACAAATGTGCTCTTCACAATTGATGTATGTATGGATTGTGATAAGCGTATAAGCCCCTAATAAAATGATTTTAAAAAATTTACAGTCTCGGAAACCACATATAGGGTCGCTTTGACTTAGAATCAACTTGATGGCAGTGTATATATTTTATATATATTCTATTATATATTTTATATACATTATCATATATATCATCCTATCATATATATATACACCATCACACATATATATCATACATACTTTTTTCTGGAAGGAGAAAGATAGTGCTTTCTAGCCCCAACAAGAGTTACAATCTCAGAAACTCATGGGGCAGTTCTACCCTGTCCTATCAGGTTACTATGCGTTGGCATCTACTCAATGGCAGTGAGTGACATTCTTTTGCTCAGAAAAAGAAATTCGTCTTGGGGCAAGAGATTGGTGGGGAGTCCCTTGTGTGAACCACTGGGAACACTATAAACGTGGAGGTCTTGGGTGATTGTTCTAAGCCGTGAGCTTAAGGAAGGGAAGGATGTCAAGTGACAGAGTGTGGTTGGGGAAAGGGAGACAGTAATCAGATACGGTGGCCTATGTGGTAGCTGGGAGGGGTTGGAGGATGTTTATTTGCAAATAAAGTGAATTCTGACATGAAACTGGCTGCAGATGCAAAGCACCCAGGCTGATACAAACAGAAAGGAGAAACCCGCTTCCTTCTGTCTTTATTCCAGCCACCATATTCTTATTGAAAGAAATGGGATTAGCCGAGAGAATCGAGGCCATGTTTTCCCATACCTAGGAAAACAATTAAATCCTAACCACAAGTAGACACATACATATACAGCTACAAATGCCTCATTAATTAGAGAATCCCAACAAATAAAATAAACTGTAAGGAGAGACAATTTACCCAAGGGAACAAAGTATCTGGAAGAACAACTTCAGCCAAAGTAGCAAAAAGTTGGAAGGCAATCAGCATGGCACAAAATATAGCAGAACCCATGATGACTCAGGCATTGACAGCATGTATAAGGATTGTGCATTTGAATGCATGGCTCACATCACAGACACTTCCACCACTTCCTCTTTCATGCCCAACAACAAAATCTGACAAATGCTAGCGAGGGTCCTCAAGAAGAGAGTGCTGGCCTTTGGAATGTCCCACTTCACCAGGCTCCGAGGCAGCTGCAACATCCTAGTTCCAAGCACTTTAGTTCCCGGTGGTAGTCCTGGCTGCAGTGGGAACAGTACCTTTCAACTCAAAAGCAAGCACTAAGCTACTTAACTCAGGACACTTTAAGGATAAGCAACCCTGCCCTAGAAACCCTTGTCTTAACTATAAGCTAGATCAAGGAAGCATTTTCCCCCCTCACTTTGCAAAAGCTTCCTTGGTTGAGGTACAGGAAACATGATGGTCCGGACTGCCTGCCCCAACACGCCCAGAGATGGGGCTGCAGCGCACCAAGGCCTTTCCGGCACCTACAAGGCAATAGCAATGGTTGCATTTCAGTTTTAACAACTGAGACCAGCCACTCAGGGAGCCTCAGTGGAGAGCTCTAGGCCAGGCTCTGAAATGAGACCACTCCCCTGTAATGCTGTGCAGTCCACAGCTTGCCCAAGGCACCTTCCCCGGGGCTCTGAGAGATGTCACAGGATGTTGAAATAAGCCATATATGATGCTCAGGAGGTGCAGTGGGTTACACATTGGGCTGCTAACTGCAAGGTCAGCAGTTCACACCATCAGCTGATCCAGGGAGAAGACGATGCTTTCTCCTCCTGTAAACTTACACTATCCTACCCTGTCCTGTAGGGTCACTCTGAGTCAGACTCAGCCCCAAGGCAGTGCGTTTGATACATCACAGATTGCCCACAATTAATCTCTTCTTTTCTTCCTGACAACTTCTTTTGAGCCCTTTCCCCACCAGGAAGGTAGACTGTGCTGACGGCAATGGAGCATTGGTTCTTACCCAACGAACATGTGCGAGAAGGACAGTCACAGCCTACAGTTGACCCCAATAAAAGAACTTCAGTCAAGGAACAAAACGTCACCAGAGAGACACGACGAGGCCAACTTGGACAACGTTTGAAACGTAGGGATCCAGCAAGCCATTTCCTGACCGAGAATGGTAACCCTGCCCCAATGCATACTCGTCCACACAGCCATGTTTATGTCAATGTACTTCCTGGCGTGTACATAGGAAACTGCAACTCCCACCTTTTTCTTTTTTTCAGAGCTTGCTTAGGTGAGCCTAGTCTGGGTTTCCCCCCAGCTTGATCCATCAAAGGAAACCTTTCCCCTTTCACTTTCTTCCTATCTTTGTCTTTGTTTTTTAAGTCGCTCATCACAAGAACTGGATTGGTAACAGAAGGGGTAAAAGAAAAGTATGTCCAACTTTCCACTAGTTCCTAAATGTTTCCTCCCCGCTCCCACTACCATGACTCGAATTCTATCTTGCAAGACTGGCTAGACCAGAGGAGGTACACTCGTATGGATAGGAACTGAAAATACAGGGAATCCAGGATGGATGAGCCCTATAGGACCAGTGGTGTGAGTGGCAAAACAGGGAGGGTAAAGGGAGAATGGGTAGGAAAGAGGGAACCGATTGCATGGAACTCCGTGTGACCTCCTCCCTGGGGGACAGACAACCGAAAAGTGGATGAAGGGAGACGTCGGACAGGGCAATATATGACAAAATACCCATTTATAAACCATCAAGGGCTCATGAGGGAGGGGGGAGCGGGGAGGGACGGGAAAAATGAGGACCTAATGTCGGGGGTTTAAATGGAGAGAAAATGTTTTGAGAAACGATGTACAAATGCTCTTTACACAATTGATGTGTGTATGGATTGGGATAACAGTTGTATGAGCCCCTAATAAATGTTAAAAAAAAGAAGAAAAAAAAGAAAAGAAAAGTATGTCTTCTGGAATTTCCACAAATACATGAAGGAGGGGCAAATCCATAAGGAATCAGAATGAGTAAGAGGGTTGAAATGTGAACGCCCCCCTGCTCCTCGGCTGGAGGAGTGCTGAGATGCTCCACTTACAACAGCATACTACACTGAGAGGTGGCGCATTTCTGAAAGAGTTCGTGCTTCAGAGGGAGAGAAAAATCATAATAAAGTAAAACGTAAGTTTGAACTACCTTATTCTTCCCAATACATTTGCAATCTTTTAGGATATTGGATCTTCCAAGAGGCTTTTTGGTTCCAAAAAGAAGGACCTTCAAGGAAGGCAGAAATTGAAAATGATATTTGAATAGATTCAATTAAGAATACACTATGACATCCATGATGCTCACCTTCCTGACACAATCGCTGAAGGCAAAGCAGGTGCATAACCAAATTTGTAGAAGAAAGCTGATGGTGCCTGGCTATCAAAAGATATAGCATCTGGGGTCCTAAAGGCTTGAAGGTAAACAAGTGGCCATCTAGCTCAGAAGCAACAAAACCCACATGGAAGAAGCACACCAGCTTGTATGTTCATGAGGTGACGATAGGATCAGGTATCAGGCATCAAAGAACAAAAAATCCTATCATTGTGAATGAGGGGAAGTGCAGAGTGGAGACCTAAAGCCCACCTATAGGCAACTGGACATCCCCTTAAAGAAGGGTTGGCAGGAGGAGACGAGCCAGTCAGAGAGCAGTGTAGCAACGATGATGAAACATACAACTTTCCTCTAGTTCTTAAATGCTTCCTCCCCACCCCCACTATCATGATCCCAATTCTACCTTACAAATCTGGCTAAACCAAAGGATGTACACTGGTACAGACAAGAGCTGGAAACACAGGGAATCCAGGACAGATAAACCCCTCAGGACCAATAATGAGTAGCAATAGCAGGAGGGGAAGGGGAATGTCGGGGGGAGAAAGGGGGAACTGATCACAATGATCTACATATAACCCCCTCCCAGGGGGGACAGACAACAGAAAAGTGAGTGAAGGGAGACATCACACAGTGAAAGACATGAAAAGAGTCATAATAGTTTATAAATTATCAAGGGTTCATGAGGGAGGGGAAGAGAGGGGGAAAATGAGCTGATACCAAGGGCTCAAATAGAAAGAAAATGTTTTGAGAATGATGATGGCAACAAATGTACAAATGTGCTGGACACAATGGATGGATGCATGGATTGTGGTAAGAGTTGTATGAGCCCCCAATAAAATGATTAAAAAAGAATATGCCATGATAGCAGTCTTCAGCTGCAAGCAATGAAACAAATGTGTGATGTTTAGGCCTGTTTTAAATAAAACTGTGTATCAACTGTTAGCCTGTACCTGGAAGTTGAGAGGGGTGAGCTCCTTTAAAGCGCAGGCAGTAGATGTGACGAAGTGGAGCTAACAATAACCACAGAACTGTACTCCAATCTCAAACATGCTCGGAACACTAATAAACCCATTAGCACAATCAATTGCTAATTCATAGAAGTGTTTCATTTGACAATGTGATTAAAGAACGAAAACAGGGGAAAATGGGTATTCTACTTACCTAGTGCTATCACAGAAATGCTCTGAGTGAGTGGGTTTGACACCCAGACATGTGCTTCCTGAAAGGGTAAGAGGCTAGAAGTCAGTTCTCTGGAGCGAGACCCTTGCCTCTTATGAGTTTAGGCTCCTGGATACTCTTCATGTGGGTTGGCATCTCCCTGCCCCTCTCTCTGTTTAATCTCTGTCATATCTCAAAGGAGATTGACTCAAAAGATAACCTACATGCATCATCCCTCATGAATATAGCAAAGACTACCCATTCCTAAAGGGTCACCGAGGTTGTTAAGGTTCACCACACTTACTTTGGGGGGCCATCATTCAATTCATAACACAGAGGCCATTGGAAACAGCTGAGAGAACTCTGACACAATGGAGAGAATTGTCCAGCAACATAGATGGCCACCCAGGGTGGGTAGCCAGCCATCCTCTTCCACGGACACTGGATTAAGCCGCATTTGAGCCTGTTGAAAACGCGGGGTCCTCACTTACCCAGCGCTTTGCCCTTATCAGTTGTCATGCTGTCTTCCCTGAGTGTCCTCCCTCTGGCTTATGAGGCCCCATCGGCGGACGTCTAGGAGAGCAACCAGGGAGGGAGCACTCTGCCCGTCGACCCTGCCTCCTGAGGAGCATAGAGGACACACATGAGCTGCCTCTACCTCCTTCTGTCTTGCACAGGTACAAACACACACGCATCTAAACCAAGAATCACATGGGGACCAGGAGAGACGCACGCACGCTGCACTACTGCTGTCAAGGTAACAACTACCCTTGATTCCAGGCAACAAGATCCTTCCGGACCTGCTGTCAGAGAAACTAAGGGATTAGCCAGGCTTCTCCCAGTGGGAAGCCACAAACCCTCCCGAGGGCCAATCAATATATGAATCCCCGCAGACAGACAGGGGTGGCTGGCAGCAGGTAGGTAGGGAGAACTGCCCGTCAGCATTTTTCTGTTTGGGGAACACATTCATCCCTACTGTCCTTAAACTTCACCCCTTCTTCCTGCTTCCAGTGAAGATACAGACAGTACCCACCGGAGTGTGTCTCCAGGTAGGGACCAATAATGACTCTTGGCAGCCTGCCCTCTCTGCAACATGACCTCTAAACAAACCATAGCACTTCCTTCTCTTTTTCTGTATCTTCATAATGAGCATTTTGAGGTTTACGTAATCCTATTTTAAATGTACTAAATGCAATGTGGTGTTGTGTGTGTGTGTGTGTGTGTGTGTGTGTGTGTGTGTGTATATATAGATAGATGGATAGTAAGGGAGTGAGATGGTTTGGTGTGTGTACGGGAGTAGAAAGCCTTATCTTTCTCCCACAGTGTCTGGTGGTTTTGAACTACTGACCTTGTGGTTAGCAGCCCAAGATGTGAATCCTGTGCCACCAGGGCTCGTATACTTGCAAGGAGACCTAGTATTGTGGTGGTTACCCTTTGAGCTGTGATCTGAAAAGTCAGCCCCTCTGCAGGAAAAAGACAGGGCTTTCTACTCCTGTAAAGAGTTACTGTTTCGGAAACCACACAGGCCATTCCACCCTGCCCTATAGGGTCATTATGAGTTGACGCTGAGGAATTTTTAATGAAAAGTACACTCTGGTTGTACAGTGGGTTAAGTGTTGTACAGCTAACTGCAAGACCAGAGGTTCAAATCCAACAACTGCTTTGTGGGAGAAAGATGATGTTCTGCTTCTGTAAAGATGTACAGTCTCAGAAACCAAAAAACGCAGTTGTACTGAAGGAGACCTGGTAGCATAGTGTCGACGTCACAATTGTTATGATTGAGCCCATTGCTGCGGCCATTGTGTCAGTTCACCTCGCTGAGGGTCAGTCTCCTTCTCTTCCACTGCCCTTCCATGTTGTCCTTTCCCAAGGACTGATCTCTCTGGATAACATGTCCAACATATGGAAGATGAAGTCTCCCATCCGCCTTTCTGAGGAGCACTCTGGCTGTACTTCTTCCAAGACAGATGTTTGTTCTTTCGGCGGTCTGTAGTACTTTCAGTATTCTTCACCAAGACCATCAATCAAATTTACATATTAAGTACATAGAAAATTATAACAAGAAAATAACACACAATGATAGAAGTAGGTAAGTTTGCCAAATACCTTGACATAATCAATAAAACACAAGTAAACATCTTTCTGGTATTCTTTGCTTTCAGTCAGGACCCCTCTGACATCAGCAGGGATACCCTTGTTCCATGTCCTTTTCTGAATCTGGCCTGAACCTCTGGCAGCTCCCTGTCAACGTTCTGCTGTAACCGTTATTGGATAATATATAGCAAAATTTTACATGCATGTGATATTAATATTATTGTTCTATAATCTGAGCATTTTGTGTGGTGGTAGAAGACAATATAAACCAAAATGCAAAGTATGTACAGTGAGATATTCAGGGTTAATTTTATTAACCCACGTCATACAGAATACAGTACACAGATAGATATTACCTTTTTTAAAACCAGCTTATATTTATAATAAATTTTGTAAAAAAAAGTCTGTTACTTTGAATGAAAAACATTTCCTGCACCACAAGGTTAAGTATATTCAGTATTAACAGTAATGAAAAACAGCCTGTGCATTAAAAATGCCAAAGAGTAAAGAAGATTATTTTCTTCATTCAAACAATATCTAACAACCATCTGCTTCATTGCAGATACCATTCTAAGCACTGAGAAGACAGTAGTGAGCAAAAACAAAGTCCCTGCCCTTTTGGAGGAAGACAGATGTTAAACAAATATCTAATTTACCAGGAAGTGATAAAAGCATAAACAAAAATAATGTAGGGTAAGACAGACAGAAAAGCCAACAGTTGCTATTTGAAATTGGTTAGTCAGGTGAAAGCCACTGCCATCAAATCAATTCCAACATTAGGGGGCATCTTGGAATGGCTCCTTGGGGTGTCTGAGACGTGACTCTACAGGAGCAGACAGTTTCCTGTTTCTCCAGGAGAGCATCTGGTGGATTTGAACTACCAACCTTGCAGTTAGCAGCTCAATACTTAATCCACTCTGCCACCAGGCAGGGCTCCATTAGTTTAGTAAGGTGGCATTTGAGCAGAGACTTGATAAAAAGTGCTGGACTGAGACATGAAGAGATCTATGGGCTGAGCACTGTGGCACATTCAAGGAACAGGAAAGAGGGCGGTGTGGCTCATGTACAGTGAGCAAGGAGCAGAGTGGTAAGAAACGGAAGTGAGAAGGAAGTGGAGACAGATCATGAGATAGTTTATAGATGTAGTATTTCCCAAGGTGGTTGAGACTCTGGGAGGGGAGGGTTCAGTGCTGGGATGATTGGGGGGCGCAGTAGGGGGGACTGCAAAAGAAGATACCTACACTTTAACCTGGATTACAGGCTACAGTACAATTTTTTTCATTTCCAGGGGGCTCTGAGTTTGTTTGTTTTCTGAAAATGGGTGGCAGTAGGCCAAATAAGTTTGGGAACCTATGTTATAGAGCACAGGAAGGTTTTCCACCTTGTCCCTGAAATGAAAGACAAAATGGGATTAAATTTCTTTTCTTCTACCAAACAAGGTAATCCTTTATTTTGATGGGGAATCAAGTTGGGACCAAGGAAAGAAATGCATTCATTAACAGGGAAGAGATGTGTCCTGATGGACAACAGATTGTGTGGAAATCCACTTTAAGATCATAGGCAGGGGCTCTTGCCATTTTTACCTGAAGGCATTATTATTAGCAGGATGACATTTGTGACTTCCCTCAGTCTAAATGCAGTAACCACCGATTTTCCCATCAGGTGAAATACGAAGGCTAGATCTAAATTCAGCATAATCGTGGTACTAATAATAGCACATATGTGAAGAGCCCCTTTGAGGTAGATATCCCCAAGTTTTTCTTCTCAGTTGAGCTCTGTTAAATGTCCTCCGTTTTCAGGCTAATCCCCATTCTGTGGTGAACACATTTTGAGAGGCACCAACCTGGTACCCAAGCTGGAACTCCAAACAAACAACTACCAAATGGCAGCCAAGAAAACATGCCAGCATGCAGCCACCTGGCCTTTCTAGTGGCTGTATTTCAGCACCCCCTGCGGAGCAACTCACTTTCCTACATCAAGAGCACTAGAACCGACCTGGCACACAATTTCACCACTTAAATTGATTATAGCTCAGAAACTTTCTCTGCTTTTCTGTCTTTGTCTCCTTCCCTTCTCTCCCTTCCTTCTGTCCACCTGCCTTCCTCCTTTGTTTTAAAGCAATCATAGCTATATTCTAACTGAGCTCCAACAGTCTCTATTGAAGATGCAATCTCACTGCTTTGTGAAAGATCTATAGCTGGGTTTTTTGTTTTTGTTTTGTTTTTATTTTTCATTTTAATGGTGACTAAATTATAGAGAACATGTGAAATAAAATGAAACTTGTTCTATGGAGATTAAGTCTTCCTGATAGCGAGGTACTTTTGTGGCTCTTCAAGACAGATAAAAAGGGATGCCACTCTACCAATAATCTCAAACAGTCTTCCCCTCCACCACCACCACCCCCATACACAAAAAAATAGGAAAATCAATCTTCAGATCCCCATAGAATTGCCAATCTTGGAAAAGAACAAAATAGGAAAACTTAAGACTCCTGATTTCTGAACTTTGGACAAAGCAATTGTGAGGCGCAGTCTAGCAGATTTCTATCATAGTGGCCCCTGGGGTACATAGGAAAACTGCTCAGAGGCTTTTCTTGGCTTTTTCCAGGAACTTTCTCCCAGGCAGCCACTAGGTTGGGCTGCTTCTGGACCTTTTGCTGCCTACTGTCACAGCTGGTGGCTCAGCTAGGTTTCTGTGCCTGCAGGCCCGATCACTTTCTCCTCTGGTTCTTGTGCCACAGCAACCTGAAGCATCTCTCTATTATTGGTGTACCCCTCTTTCCTGGGTTTGGGAAAGGTACTCCGCTCCGGGCTCTCTTCCAGACCCCGAGGAGTCACAAAGCTAGAAGGCTCTAAGAAACTGGTAAGAAATACCACATAGGGTGGTTTCCGTGAATCCAACCAATGACCCAGATTGGAGTCCAGCCCGTCCTCTTACCTGGAAAATGTCAATCAATCCTGATCTTGTCGTTAACCGGGTTAAGCCCAACAAAAGTAGCAAAGCCTCAAGGTGTTCACAGTTTACCTAGAAAATACTAATCAACTGAGGAAATCCCCTTCCAAATTGTTCCTCCACCCTCCCCTGAAACCCAAGGGCAAAAGGTTCACAGGGGAAAACCACCACATCACAAAGAGCTTTCTGGGAACTCTTGAACGTTCAACCTCGGGCCTCAACCTTTGGCTCTTTTTTCTCTACCACCAGATGGGTGGTGATTTTCCAGACCAATGGGGCCTTGAAGGTTTTCTTTTTTTTTTTTTTAAATGAAGGTTTTCTTTTATTGGCCATCACTAACAGGGATAAAAAGTAGCCAGTGGTTAGAATATATTTTGGAATTATGTTTGTTTTTGAGCAATTTATTTTCAAATTTACAATTGGATTTTAAATCTTTCTGTTAAATCTACAGTTTGTTGAGAGACTATAATAGAATTCTGGTGAATTATGGTCTTGGAAAATGACAATCTTTTGAAAACTTTTTAAATGATTTTTGAAATAATATTATTATCTTTCTTTTTTGTGTTTTTTTTTCCCATTGGCTTTAACGTATGTATTAAGGCAGATGACAAAATTCTGATAGGAATTTAAATTTTAAATAAAAATTTTTAATTAAATTTTTAAATTTTAAAATAAATACATTTAAATTGCAAATTTTAAAAACAAATTTTAACTCTTTTTCACGCTTTCAGAACTTTTCTCTTCTTTGTATACATGGAAACTTCACCACTTTCTGTGAAGTTGTTACTCTTGATACTGGGCCCCTGAAAATACAACAAACACTCCCCCACTATCCATTCTGACCCACCTTACTGCTCAACAGCAGTAATTTTTTTTTGGTGGGAGGGTGAAGTGCAAACTAAAGTCATAGACAAAGAGTAGTCAATGTTAATGACCTTAGAGACAAACCCACAGAACTCTCTCCTGCAGAAAGGGGATAAGCAAGGTTACTGTCAGATAAACAATTATAAGGAGGAGGGCCAATGGGAGGAAGGAGCTGCATTAAATTTACCTATTTGGTCCGATCAGCAAGTAGGGATTTTATAAACGCTAAGCCTGTGACAATATGAGACCAGAAAACAATAAGAAAGAACCTTGTAGTATTAATGGTCATTATTCCTACCTTTATTAATTTGCCCTTTATTAAAATAATATATATAACAAAAGTACATATTTTATTCCAACCCTGCTGAAATATCTCTATCTGGATCTATTTCAATTGTTAATGAATCAAAAGCCCCTTAATGTCTTTTTTTAAATAAAACATCTCACCACTTCTGTAAAGGTTTTACAACTTTGTGTCGTCCAAGATGAGAAAGGTGTGGCCTTGCAGAAAGAGCAATGCACCTGGATCCAGCATAGCTCATTTTGAAGTCATGGCTTTGCCCCTTACTACGGCTATAAAATGGAGATAAGACTGAGCTTCACAAAGATACTGTAAGAAGTAAAAGAATTATGTAGCCTGTAACAACTTATGCAAAAGTAAGGTATGAAAGTGGGAGTATTAGCTAGTGTAAACATCAGAAGCTTTGGATCAAGAGATATCTGCTTCAAATCTCAGCATTATCACTATCCAAACAAACCCATTGCCATTGAGTACATCCCAACTAAGGACAACACTATAGGATATTACAAAACTGCCCCATAGGGTTTCCAAGACTGAACTCTTTATAGAAGCAGGTTGTTGGCATTTTTCTCCCACAAAGTAACCAGTAGGTCCTACCAACAGACCAACCAGGCAGTTAGCAGTAAAGAGCTTCATCATTGTGCCCCTAGGCATTCTAATTAAATTATTTGAATCTCAAATTGCCCATTTGGATTGTTAGAAAAATTAAATGTCATCATTTGCAAATATCCAATCACTTAACAAATAGCCAATAAAGGACAACTATTATATTGAAGGGTTTTCTTTTTTTAAAATTTGGTTACCCATTAATTAATTTTTTCAACAAATACTTGTTGAGTACTAGACACTGTTATTGAACGATTGTTGAAATTCAAGTGGGATAGATTCAAGGTGGCATTTCAGCTCTTGTGGACTTGTTTTCATTTTCTTCAGCTTCAACCTGAACTTACAGATGAGCAATGAATGGTCTGGTCCACAGTCTGCCTCTGGCCTGGTTTTAGCTGCTGCTGTTGAGCTTATCCATCACCTTTTCCCATAGATGTAGTTCATTTGATTCCTGTGTATTCCACCTGGCAAGGTCCGCGTGTAGAGTCTCCATTTATGTTGTTTAAAGGGGTATGTGCAATGAAGAAATTGGTATTGCAAAATTTTATCACTTGATCTTCAGCTTTGACTCTATCAACAAAGCCGTATTTTCCATCTACCAACAATCATTTTTCTAACTCCTGCATTCCAATTGCCAATAATTATCAATACGTCTTGATTGCATGTTTCATCAATTTCCAACTGAAGACATTGGAAAATTCTTCAACTTCTTCATCACTGGATTTCAAGAAGAGTGCATAAATTTGAATAATAGTTGTATTGAACACAGATTTGCTATACTGAACACTAATAACAGAAGACCAGATGAACTGTGGGAGGTCATCAAGAAAATCATTCATGAAGAAAGCAAAAGGTCATTGAGAAGACAAGAAAGGATCAGAGTACATGCCAGAAGAGATGCTGAGACTTGCTCTTAAGTGTTGGCTAGTTTAGGCAAATGAAAGAAATGATGAAGTCAAACAGCTGAATAGAACATTTCAAAGGGCGGCATGAAAAAGAAAAAAGACAAATATTATAATAAAATGTGCACAGCCCCAGAGTTAGAAAACCAAAAAGGAAGAAAATGCCCAGCATATCTTAAACTGAAAAAAATTCAAGCCTTGAGTTGCAGTATTGGCATAGTTTATGGGCAAAATATCAAATTATGCAGGAAGCATCAAAAGAATATGGAAAGAATACACAGTCACTGTACCAAAAAGAACTATTAAATTTTCAACCATTTTAGGAGGTAGCATATAAAAAAGAATCAATGGTGCTGAAAAAAGAAGTTCAAGTGGCACTGAATGCATTAGCCAAAACTAAGGCTCCAGGAATTGAAGGAATACCAACTGAAATACTTCAACAGGTTGATGAAGCACCGGAAGCACTCACTTGTCTATGCCAGTAAATTTGGAACACAGCTACTTTGCCAACTGACTGGATATTTGTACCCATTCCAAAGAAATCCATATTTGTACCCATTCCATATTTGTACCCATTCCAATGAAAGGTGACCCAACAAAATGCTCCAATTATAGAATAATATCACTTACAGCATATTCAAGTAAAATATTGCTGAAGATCATACAACTACAGCTGCAATAGTGAATTGACAAGGAACTACCAGAGGTTCAGACTGGATTCCGAAGAATACATGGAACAAGAAATATTATTATGAATGTCAGGTGTATCTTGGCTGAAAGCCGACAATTCCAAAAAGATGTTTACTTGTGTTTTATTGACTATGTGAATGCAATCGAGTGTGTGGATCATAACTAATAATGGGCTAAAGAAAAATAGGAATTCCAGAACACTTCATTGTGCTCATTCAGACCCTGTATATGGATCAAGAGCCATTTTTTTGAACAGGACAAGGAATATTGCATGATTTAAAATCAGGAAAGGTGTGTGTCACAGTTGTATCCTTTCACCATCCTTGTTCAATCTGTGTGCTGAGCAAATCATAAGAGAAGCTGACTTATATGAAGAAGAATGCTGCATCAAGATTGGAGGAAGGCTTGTTAAAAAACCTGTGGTATGCAGATGACACAACCTTGATTGCTGAAAGTGAAGAGAACTTGAAGCATATACTGATGAAGATCAAAGACTGCAGTCTTCGGTACGGATTACAACTCAATGTAAAGAAGACCAAAATCTTTACAACTGAACCTATAGGTTACATCATGATAAATGGAGAAAAGACTGAAGTTGTCAAAGATCATGTTTTTCTTAGATACACAATCAATGTTGATGGAAGCAGCAATTAAGACATCAAGACGTATTGCATTAGGTAAATCTCGGGCAGAAGACCACTTCAGAATATTGAAGAGCAAGGAGGTTACTTTGAGGACGAAGGTGGGCCTGACTCAAGCCATGGTGCTTTCCATTGTCTCTTCTACCGGTGAAAGTTGGACACTGAATATGAAGACAAAAGAAGAAATGGATGCATTTGAATTGTGGTGCTGGTGAAGAATATTTAATGTACCGTGGACCATTAAAACGACAAGCAAGCATGTTTTGGGAAAAGTACGGCCTGAGCACTCCTTCGAGGCAAGGATTGGGAGACCTCTTCTCATGTACTTTGGTCATATTGCCAAGAGAGACCAGTCCCTGGAGAAAGACATCTTGCTTGGTGAAGTACAGGGGCAGGGAAAGAGAGGAAGGCCCTCAGTGGGATGGATTGACTCGGGGGCGGCAACAATGGGCTCTACTTTATCAAGCCTGAAGGGACCGGTCACTCCTGATAACATATCCAAAGTAAATGTCTAATGTGCTGAAAATCAAAGATGTCACGTTGAGGACTGAAGGGCTCCTGGCCCAAGCCATGGGATTTTTAATCGTCTCATCTGCATAAGGAAGACTGAAAAGGAATTGATGTATTTGTGCTTTTGGAGAACAACAAAAGACTGACTATGCCCTGGACTGCCAGGAGCCCTTCAGTCCTCAACGTGACATCTTTGATTTTCAGCACTTTAAAGAGGTCTTTGACAGCGCACACACCTAAGGCATCAAATCCTTTGAGGACTCGGCAGTGCTTCAACTGACACTGATTGTATATCCAAGTAAAATGAATCCCTGACACTGTCAATATTTTCTGTTTATCATGATGCTCTTTATTGGTTCCTTATTGCGAAGCTTTTTCCCCTTTTAGTTTGTTGTAATCTATACTGAAGCCTACAGTCCTTCATCCTTATCGGTAAGTGTTTCAAGTCCCCTTGGCTTTCAGCAAGCAAGGTTGTGCCATCTGTGTACTGCACGATGTTAATAAACTTTCCACCAATCCTGATATGATCATCTTCTTCATATAGTCCAGCTTATTGAATTATGTGCTCAGGATAGAGATTGAATAAGTATGCTGAAAGGATACAATCCTGACACATATCTTTCTTGACTTTATTATTTATTTTTCTAGGATATATGTCAATATATATATCTATATATAGATTTGGGTAAAAGCTTACAGAGCTATTTAGTTATCCAACTAACTATTTAGTTAGTTGAAACAATTTATACATATTTTGCTTCATCGCACTCATTGCCATGTTCTCATGTAACAGCACTCCTCCCAATTCCTTCCTTGGTTCTCTGTGTCCATTCCTCCACCTTCTGCTTGCTGAGCTTTGACTGCAGTCTCCTATGGTTGATTACTCAGGTACATTCCTCCTGAGTGTTTCGGTGATGTGAAAGTTGAATGACTTTTCTATCCATGTCTCTGTAACTCTGAGCAGATGATTGGGTAGGATTATGTAAACAGGGTGTGTGAAACACTCATAGGGGGTGGTTGGTTTTAGTTGCCATTCACCTGTGTATAAGAGAACCATCACAGAAACATGAAAAATAACTTTGGGGACCATCAAGAAAAGAACCACCAGCAAAACACGTCCAAGATCCCTCCCTGCCGGACCTGATGGAGCAGGAGAGGCCAGACTACACTGACAGCAGAGGCCACAGCCAAGAGGCCATGCAACAAAACAGAGCGGAATCAGTACTCTACGTCTGGGAGGCAGAGTCCATGGAAACAGAGGCCAAGGGACCACGTGGCTGAGAGACCGAGGACCAGAGAAAGAGACATGGCTGAAGGAAGTCTCTGTTGTAGACGAAAGTCTTTGTTCTTAACGTTTTCTGATCCTGGCATGTAGTAACCTGTGAACTTCAGTAATGAACACCTGGAGTTGTATTTCTGTGAGTTCTGTGTAGCCATTACAACAGATTTTCAAACCCAGTAGATAAGGAAAGCATCTTGGGAGGAACAGTTGGTATCAGAACAGGGTAAAAGGATGACTGATGGAGTCAAGTGTGATCTCTGCTTTGTGGCAATTGACCTTGGGCTGGTGTGGAGATGGATTCTCCTTCTCCCCTGTGGAGTCAAAGGAGGTCAGATGTGGCCACTGGTCTCTTTTCTCAGCTCCAGTTCAGATTATGGACCAATGTGCTGATTTAAAGCCAGGTGATCCTCAAGGATGGGTTTAGTACCAGGTCTGAAGAGTATCAAAGGTCCACCATTGTGGGCCCCTTTCCTAATTTTAAACCACACAATATCACTTTGTTAGGTTCAAACAACTACCTCTTGGTCTATGCCAAGGTTCTGCATTCGCACAATGTAGTGTTCTGGAACTCCCATTCTTTATAATGCTTTCCATAATTTGTTATAATCCATACAGATGAATGATTTTGCATATCCAATAAACCAAAGATAAATATGCTTTTGGTGTTCTGTGCTTTCAGCTGATCCATCTGGCATCTTCAATAATATCCCTCCTTCGTCTGAATCCAGCTTGAATTTCAGGTAGTTCCCTATGAATGTACTGCTGAAAATGTTTTTGAGTTATCTCCAGCAAATTTTACATGTGTAGGACATTAATGATATTGTTCAATAATTGCTGCATTCTCTTGGATCAGCTTTCTTCAGAATGGGCCACAAATGTGGACCTCAACCAATGTCTTGGCCAAGTAGCTAGTTTCCAATTTTCTTGGCATAAACGAATCGGTGCTTTGAGAGCTGCATCCATTTGTTGAAACAAATTAGTTGGTATTTCATAAATACCTGGATCTTTTGTTAGTCAATATCTTCAGTACAGTTTGGACTTCTTCACTCAATGCCATTAGTTCTAAGCATCTGTTACCTCTTAAAATAGTTGAATGTCGCTTTTCCAGCCTGGTCCCGGCGCTAGGGCTCCCGCGACGAAGGGCGGTGAGAAGAAGAAGGGCCGTTCGGCCATCAACGAGGTCGTGACCAGAGAGTACACCATCAACATTCACAAGCGCATCCATGGCGTGGGCTTCAAGAAGCGTGCCCCTCGGGCGCTCAAGGAGATTCGGAAGTTTGCCATGAAGGAGATGGGGACACCCGATGTACGAATCGACAGGAGGCTCAACAAAGCTGTGTGGGCCAAAGGAATCAGGAATGTTCCATATCGTATCCGTGTGCGGTTGTCCAGGAAACGTAATGAGGATGAAGATTCCCCGAACAAGCTCTACACATTGGTTACCTACGTGCCTGTCACCACTTTCAAAAACCTACAGACAGTCAACGTGGATGAAAACTAGTGGCTGGTTATCTAATAAAGGTTTCAAACTGCAAAAAAAAAAAAAAAATAGTTGAATGTCAATCAATTCTAGTTTGCTTGTTTTTCACAATTCACACATCATACTTTTCAATAGTTCAATTATATTCGTAAGAATTGTGCGCCCTAACCCACCCAAGGGGAGGGTATTGTTTATATCTCCACAGGAAAAGAGGGACCAAACTTCAACCCAGTGCTCCTAGGTGTGAAGACATGCCGGAGCAGAGTAGGAAATCAGTGGAGAGGTTTAGGGGGCTGGTCCCAGCCCCAAATACTAAGTGGATGCCTGC
>NW_022111369.1:49461610-49467643 GCF_000313985.2 Echinops telfairi
AAAAAAAAAAAAAAAAGAATTGTGTGCCCATTACTACAATCAATTCCAGGACATTTCTCCTTCCATGTACTCGTTGTTTCGTAGCTCCCTATTGCCTGCCAGTCTCCCTGGTCATGTCTCCTTGAATCTATTAATCCAGTTATTGTCTCTGTAAAGTTACCTAACTGGGTTTCATATACAGAAAAATCATACAAAATCAAGAGAGAATACGAATAGCTCAACACCAATGGCACAATGAAACAACAACAACAAATCTCAATTGAAAACAAAGCAGAAAATATTAAGCAAGCATACACTGGGCCAAGAGGGAGCCCAATGACAAGGTGTCACTCTTTGACCTGACAATATTGCAGTCATCCACCCTGCAAAGCTACAATGTCTTCTAACAAGGCCTTTTCTCATCTCTGGCCCATCATTAGAGAGGATTCAAATTCTTTTTGCTATAGCACCTCTGTGTATTTCTTCCATCTTCTTTATTGCATCCTGTATCATTCAATATTTTTCCCATAAGCTCTGCCAGTATTTTAAGTTAAGGCTTGAATTTTTTTCTTCAGTTCTTTTAGTTTTACTTTTGGTTTTCTAACTCCTTGTATTTGCACATTTCATGATAATGCTTTACTTTTTTTTCTCAAGCTGCCCTTGGAAAGCTTCCATTCAGCTCTTTGCTCCATCGTTTCTTCAATACACTTTAGCCATGTTCAATAGCAAATTCCATAAGACATCAACTAAGTCCACACGGAAGAAGCACAGCAGCCTGTGTGATCTAAGCATTATAAGTAATAAAATTCAAATGTGAAGGAGGGAATGGTATCAGAGTATTAAATTGCATTTAATACTCTGTATTTAGACCAGGTATTAAATTGTAAACACCTGGTTTGCAGAAGGCTATGGATGACAGTGGAAGCCCAAAATGCATTTGCAGGGCCCACACATGGTGAGGCCTCTGGTGAATCCCCCTGACCATACTCCAGGGCTGTGACTAACCCTGTGATCAGACAGAGAGCCTGGCACAGTCAGTTATGGCAGGTGTAGTTAGGTGAAAATGTAATCCAGTAGCATTTGATCTCCATTTTGATCCATTGTAAATTTGTTCTTGTTTTTTTTTTTTGTTCTTGTCTTTAATATGTCCTGGTTTCTTTTTTGTTGAGGTTTTTCTTTATTTGTGTGTGTGTGTGTGTGTGTGTGTGTGTGTGTGTAGTTGTATTTTTGGTATGCTTTTCTGTATATCAAATCCAAGATAGGTAAATCTAGAGAGACAATAACTGGATTAATGGTTTTCAGGTCTAATAACAATGAGTACAGGAAAGAAGAAAATGTTCTAAAATTCATTGTGATGCTAATTGTACAACTCTTTTTAATATAACTGAACTGTTGAATTGTACGCTATGTGGATTATAGGTCAATAACCCCCCAAAACAGACTTGCTCCCACCAAGTCGATGACCACTCAGTGACCCTATAACTATTAGACCAAAAACAGAGCAAACTCCAGAGCCTCTTCTCACACCAATTTTGGGGTTCTTTTCTTTCCTTCCTACCTTTTTTATGATTGCTAATTTTCTTCATGTATGATGTTCTTGATGTCATCCCACAATTTTTGTGGTCTCTAGTCATTAGTATTCAATATATCAAATCTCTTCTTGAGTTGGTCTCTAAACTCATAATATACTCAAGATCTTGTGATAAGAGTTGTATGAGTCCCCAATTTTAAAAAAACAAGCAAACAAAAAAGATGTTATAAAAGTGGTTGTGGTGATGATTGTACAATTCTTTTTATTATGAGTGAATTATTGAAATGTTGATATGTGAATTATATGCCAATAAAACTGTTTTAAAAAAAGAATATACTGTACTCAAGATCATAATTTGACTCTCTTGGACCTGTTTTAATTTTCCTCTGCCGATATCTCTTTTTTTTATTTTAATGGGGGCTCTTACAACTCATAACAATCCATACATCAGTTATATCAAGCGCATCTGTACACATGTTGCCATCATCATTTCTAAAATATTTTCTTTCTACCTGAGCCCTTACTATCAGCTCTTTTTTCCCCTCCCTCACCTACCCTCCCACCCTCACGAATAATGTATAAATTATTTTTATTTTCATATTCTACATCATCTGCTGCCTCCCTTCACCCACGTTTCTGTTGTTCATCCCCCTGGTGGGCGGGTTGTATCTTGATCTTTGTGATTGGTTCTCCCTATCTCCCCCTTATCCCCCCACCGGAACTACCCCTACCCTCCTGCTATCACTCCTCTCTTTATCAGTCCTGAGGGGGTAATCTGTCCTGGATTCTGTGTGTGGAGAGCTCATACCAGCAGACATGCTCTTCTGCTGTAATGTGAATTTTCATAAGAACAGATAATGGTAGATTCTGCAGTTGGTCCCTGATAAACTATTCCACAAATTTTAGTTAATTTGATTCCTGTGCATCTAGCAAAACTCACAAGCATCATCATTATTTATGTTGAAAAGTGGTGTTTGCAATAAATAAGTCACTGGTTTGGCAACATCTTATCACATGATCTCGAGTTATTTCTGTCACCAAAGTCATGTTTTCAAATGGTTAATTCTTTGTTGTCTTTTAACTTTTGCGTTTCAATTACTACTAAGAATAAGTACATCTTGATTCAATTTTTCATCAACTTCAGACAGCAGAAGTTGATAAAAAATTTCAATTACTTCATCTTTGGCCTTAGTGCTTACTATGTAAACTTAAATAATAGTCATACAAACTGGTTTTCCTTATAGGAAGATAGATATTATCCTATCACTGATAATGCTCTACTTCGGGATAGTTTTGAAATGTTGTTTTTCGACAATGGATGTGGCATCACTCCTGTTCAATTTATCATTCCCAGCATAGTATACTATATGATTATCCAACTCAAAATGGCCAATATTAATTCATTTGAACTCACTAATAGGATATTGGTCATTATGTGTTTCATTTCATTTTGGATGACTTTCCCTTTTTGCTAAATTCATACTTCATCCATTCCACATTCCAATTATTAATGGATTTTTGAAGCTGTTTATTCTCATTTTGAGTTGTGCTACAAATGAAGGTTCCTTCTTCCTAGCCTCTCTTAGTTTGGAAGCTCTGTTAAAATCTCACCACCAAGTTTTATATACTAGCCACCACAGTACAACAAACCGGCAGATGAGTGGTATCCAGGAAAGATTACAGACTAGGAAATCTTATATAGAGTTGCTATGAATTAGTATTGACTCAACAGCACATGAAAACAAGGTGAGGTATAAGAGTGAAAGTAAGATATTTACAACTTCTTTTCTCATGGAGTTCTTATCCATGAGATAAATACATGGAAATACAAAAAAAAAATACATGGATACAAACAAATAAATAAGCAATTGCAATTTAATAGCTGAGAAACAACAAAGCCCACATGGAAGAGGCACACCAACCTGTCCCAACACGCTCACTGAAGTCAAAGTGGATGCATAAGCAAATGTGGTGAAGAAAGCCGATGGTGCCCGGCTATCAAAAGATATAGAGTCTAGGGTCTTAAAGGCTTGAAGATAAACAAGCGGCCATCTAACTGAGAAACAACAAAGCCCACATGGAAGAAGTACACCAGCCTGTGAGACCATGAGGCATCGAAGGGATCAGTTATCAGTCATTAAAGAACAAAAAATCTTATCATTGTGAATGAGGGGGAGTGCAGAGTGGGGACCCAAAGCCCATCTGTAGGCAATTGGACATCCCCTTGCAGAAGGGTTGCAGGGAGGAGACGAGTCGGTCAGGGTGAAGTGTAGCAATGATGAAACACAACATTCCTCTCTCTAGTTCTTTAATGCTTCCTCCCCACCCTCACTATCATGATCCCAATTCTACCTTACAAATCTGGCTGGACCAGAGGATGTACACTGTTACAGACAGGAACTGGAAACACAGGGAATCCAGGACAGATGAACCCCTCAGGACCAGTGGTGAGAGTGGCAATACTGGGAGGGTGGAGGGAAGGTGAGGGAGAGTAGGGGAACCGATTACAAGGCTCTACATATAACCCTCTGCCTGGGGAATGGGCAGCAGAGAAGTGGGTGAAGGGAGATGTCAGACAGTGTAAAATATTACAAAATAATAATAATTTATAAATTATCAAGGGTTCATGGGGGGGAGCGGGGAGGAAGGGGAGAATGAGGAGATGATACCAAGGGCTCAAGTAGAAAACAAATGTTTTGAAAATGATGAGGGAAACAAATGTACAAAAGTGCTTGACACATAGGATGTATGTGAGGATTGTGATAGGAATTATACAAGCCCCCAATAAAATGATTTAATTTAAAAAAAAATAGGGTCACTATAGAATGCTATGAGAACCCAAAGGAAGACACTTCATCAGGGTTTAAGTCAATGTAGCAAAGACTTCTAGAGAAAATTACTGAAAGATGAGTAAAGATTTCAAATGAGTGGTGGGGAGAGCTAAGGAAAAGGTTTCAAACAAAAATGTGCAAGGACTCCAGAAATCAAAGAGAACATGCTTTTCAAACAATACCTCAGAATATCTCTCAACACAGATCCTCTGATCTGGGATTAGAACATAAATATTCTCATGTAGATCATTCTTTCTCTTATATATTCACCTAACTGCTAAAGAAGAATAAAACAGGAGGCCTCATATTTCCCAATCTTATAATCTACTGAACAGCCAGGGCAGTCAAAACAACGACAGACACGGTAGACCAAGGGAAGAGAACTGAGAACCCGGAAGTAAAGCGACCCAGCTATATACGTCTGAGGCTTCATCTCACATATTTTGGACATGTTATCAGGAGATACTAGCCTCTGGAAAAGGACATCGTGCTTGGTAAAGTGAAAGGTCATCAAAAAGAGGCAGACTCTCAACAAGATGGACTGACACAATGGCTGGAACAATGGGCTCCAACATAACAACTGCGAGTATGGCACCAGCTAGCGCATGGTTCATCCTGTTAGCCGTATTACTGTGAGTCAGAGCTGACACAATGACACCTAGCAACAGCAACAACGACAATGTGGATGGCTAATCATCAACAAAGGGCCACAATTCACTCAACGGGAGAAATAGTATCTTTACATATGGTGTTGGGAAAACTGGATATCCTTTTTCAAATAAATGAAATAGGATCCAAACCTTACACATGTAGAAAATCTAACTCAAGATGGATGGAAAATCTAAATGTTAAACTTAAAACTATAGAGATTATCAAAGAAAAAAATAGGGGCAAACCTGAAGGATCTAATTTATTATATAACTACATCATCAAACATAACTAAAAAGCACAAATGACAGAAGATAAGCTATGACAGCTTCTCATACAGAATTCAAAAATAAACAGAAGAATAAAGTGGCTCTTTTATATACACTACTGGTGAACTACAATGGTACAACCATTGTGAGAAATAGTATGGCACGCCCTTAAAAAGTTGGAACTAGACATATCATGTGATCCAGCAATCCCACTACTAGGTATGCATCTTAAAGAAATAACAGCTGTGACATGAATCGGCATATTCACATGCATGTTATTTTTTCCCACATGCATGTTCAGTGTAGCGTGATTCACAGTTCCAAAACAGATGGAAACAATCTAAGTATTCATCATCAGATGGATAAACAAATTATGCTACTCACATACAATGGAATACTACTGAACATTAAAGAATACACAAAATACCTCGTAGCATGGATGAACCTGGAAGATAATATGCGAAGTGAAATAAATCAATCACAAGAGGACAAATATTGTATGAGATCATTATTATAAGGGTTTACACACAGAAAGGAAATTTTTTTTAAATGTTACCAAGGATGGGAAGGGAAGGCAGCCTAAGTTACTAATCAGAAAACAAACAGATATTAGCTTGGGTGCTGGGGAAAGCAATATACAAGAAGGGGGAGGCTAGCACAACAAGATCAAGGCGAAGGAAGACACTCAAAAGCACAAGCCTAACACAGTGTCAAGTTGTTTCCAATCCACAGGGACCCTCCGGTCCCGAGTAGCATGGCCCCCTTGGGTTTCCAA
>NW_022111369.1:49468430-49478447 GCF_000313985.2 Echinops telfairi
TTATTAGGGGCTCATACAACTGTTATCGCAATCCATACACACATCAATTGTGTAAAGCGCATTTGTACATCATTCTAAAAACATTTTCTCTCCACTTAGTCTTTATGAGAGCAAACTACCTCATCTTTCTTCCTTGGAGCAGCTGGTAGGTTCGAACTGCCAACCTTGCAGTAAGCAATCAAAGCCAAGGAAAACGCTATCAAAACCAAAACAATACCAAAACCCCTGTCCCCGAGTGGCTTCTGACATGTAGCGACTGTACATAGAGATCCCAAGGCTGTACATCTGTACGGAAGCAGAAAGCCTTAACTTGCTCCTGCAGAAGGAGTGATGGGCTTGAACCACCACACGCAGTTAGCAGTCTACCACAAACCGACAGCACCCCAGGGCTCTAAGAGGTACACAAAAGGAAGACAACAAAGGTGAATGCTATTGCATACATCAAAACAAACTCACTGCCACCTAGTGGATTCTGACTCACATGCGAACCACAACTCCACTACTCTGCAGCCAGAAAACTACCTGGTGCCTGGCTACCACTACTGAGTCAGATCAGAATAGAAGGTCGTGTACAGAGAGGGAGGGGGAACACAGACCAAAACCCCAAATCATAGAGACATCTTACTGCTCTGACAGATACTCGAGGAACCCTGAGACTGTGGCTCTTAGACACCTTTCAAAACAGAAACTCACCACCCCCAGAGAACAACTCTCACCAAGTAGGCAGACCTTGACCAATAGCACCAGAATGGAACGCCCCTGCATCCAATCAGCCCTGGAAGATCAAAGGATCTGTTCTGCCCAGAAACAAGTCTCAGAAGGCAAGAAGGGGCAGGCAAACAGGGGGCCTACAAGAAGCGGAGAACCCAAGCAGGCCGTGGAAACGGGCTGCGACATTGAGGGGATTGGAACCACAGACGTGCATAACGCGCATACATTGTTTATTGGAAAATGAATTTGCAGTAAACTTGCACCCAAACTGCAATAAAAAGGAAAGAAGCCGTCATGCCTTCTTCAGACTTTCATCTGACCAAATACTTAATAAGGTCAAACAATTGAAGAAAATAGTTGTTTATCACGTTCCAAATAAAGCTTTTGTCTTAACTGACTCGGTGGCAGTGAGTTTGGTTTTTTTTTATTCTACTACGAAGACCTGAAAAATTCCTGGGTATGTGGCCCTAGAATTTGCACCCTATATTCTTATTCCAACCTAGTGACACCACAAGCATATAGCATTAGACTGAACAGAGCTTAATGGTCTAAAGGAAAATAAGACATAAGATAGATCATGGCTAGTAAAGGAAGGTCACTGTTGGACTTTTTTTAGCGGCCTGGCCGACATTTCATAGTCTACTAGACTGTGAAGCTTATGCTCAGACTCCACTGCTGCGACTCTCCATTTCCCTGAATGCGCAGTTCCTGGGTCTTTCTTCCATCGGCATTATTTTCTATTCTGATTTTCTTTTCCAATTCATATGTCTCCATGGGCTCCAGTGTCTCCACTCTCCTCTTCCATTCTTAACATCTATAACACAGTTTCTATTCTTTTTCCTAACTTGGCAAAAACGGTTGTTTTTATAAATCAGTAGCATTATACTTTTCCTCTGCCAGGCCACTGTGTGTGACATACTGGAAGGATTATTGTATTTGGAGTTACATATTAGCAATAATTCCACCATTCTGCAGTTAAGCATTTGGCTGTTTTTCACACGATCTCATTTCATCTTCCAACAACAATGCAAGTTACTGCAAAAGTGTCCCTGCTTTATACATGGGAATTAAGGCACAAAGAGGTTGAAGTAACTTGCTCAAGCTAGCACAGTCAGGAAATAGTAAATCCAATTCTTCCGATGTGTTTCCCAATACACTATGCTACCTCTCACCTGGAAGTTTAAAGATCACAAAGATAAGGATTTGAAAGGACCCCCTTGGAATTTTCTACCCCCTGTGACATCTCTGAGGCCCAGTGTTACATCTATAAAGGGAATGTGGTTATTTATCTCACAAGGTTAGAGTGAAGAGCAAGTACGTAAAGTCCCTTGAAAATAATAAGGCACTTTATAAATGCTTTCTGAACTCACTTTGCAAGCAAGGTAGACCTGTAAAAAAAATTATGCTTGCATTTAAGTAGCTCTAAATGGGTTTGCTTTCATATATCACTGATTTCAAAATCACACCAATTAAATGGAGTTTTTCCTAGTAGACAAAATTAGAAGACTAAGCTCACAAGGAAAACTTTCAAACTCCTTTGGAAAAAAGAAACAATTAAAGTTAAAATAGCTATTAAAAACTGAATGTCATCTTAAATGTGCAGTTACATAAACCAATTAATGTGACTTGAAATAGGACTGGTTTTTAAATGGATTTTCTAATAAACTTTGTTAGATGACTGTAAACTTTTGAAAATACCAGAGAAAATAATTATAAAAATAGCATTCATAGAGCACTTAGATTTATTAAATCTTCTGGTAAATTATGAAAAATAGTGCAATTTAATAATAGTTAAAGTGAAATTATATAGAAAGCTAGCAAAATAAAAAATAATGTAAGCAAAGGAAAAAATACATAGCCCACACAACATGACTTTTAATATAGTTTTTGGAAAATGACTATACTCACAGTAACAGGAACTTTTCAGATCCCATTATAAGAGCTAAACATAAAATAGGTTAAATTCTATTATCTGTAAAAAGACCACATGCATGCTCATTTACAACTGGTTGATAAATATAGCAGCATGTCTCTTTATTAAGAAAATAGAAAATTAGATTTATCCCACTTATTATATTTAAATTCAAAATTGGATTTATTCCATTCCCATAAGCTTCAAATTCACCTAACGTTGTACAGTCCTTTCAGGACTGTGTCTGTGTCTTCTTTGGCTTTCAAGCTTTTCTCATTTCTCTTTAAAGGATTTCATCCTAAACAGCCATGAAAATATATGGACATATTTGTATTTGCAGGTGTACAAAATGTATATGATTTTCTAATTTTATATTTCCCTTGATAAAGGATGAAAATCAAATCAAAAGAGAGGATTCATCCCTTCCTTGTCACCTATTAAGGAAAAAAGGTGTTTTGTTTTCTCTTCCATATACCTATTACACTTAAAAGAAAGATTACTTTACTTACAGCTAATGTTCTTCAAGTTGCCTGTAGTGATAGGTTTTTTTTCAGCAATGACGTCTGGAAAATCAGAGATTCAGTTTTTCACCTTCTAAGCTTCTTCTGTCTTCTGAATGATGCAGGCTCAAGAGTTGCCAAATGAGATGGGTAAAGGCAGCCAAATAGGTCTTCCTCGCCAATCTAAAAATAGCAGGGGGTGGGGGGCAGATATACCATTTCTCCATTGCTTTTTTTTTTTTTTAAAGAACCTAATGGCATCATAAAGATGGCTTGTATAAAATTAGAACAGTGAAAAAATAATTATATTCTTTCTTATTCTAAGATCTAGGGTGCTGGTCAGTTAAGGAACTTAGTACATTTTGCTAAGAAAGATGTGAATGCTATAGTCTGCATTTCTTACAGGAAGATTTACAAACCCAATTTCCATTTGTTTTGAAAAGAAAATAAACCACAACCTGCTGGAAACAAGAGTTGCCTTTGCTTTTATTTCTCTTGGCTGGACTTCTTGAATAATAACTACTAGCATTTGTGTGTTTTATAATTTACAAAATCAACTCGTTGATTTTATGTTATTTGGCACCATGCAAGGCTGGGCCTATCATCACAATTTCAAAATCGAGCAAATGGAGGCTCTTCAAAGTGGAAGCTTGTTCAAATCCACCAGACACATAAGAAACAAATCTTTGACCTCTGTTCCACATTTGTCATACATGTACGAACTGTGGTCTCCCAAAGTTTCCAATATAAACTAGCATTTAAAGATTCCATATTTAAAGTTCCAGATATCGAATAGCAATTCTCAAGTTCCCTAAATTGTAATAAATGATAATCTTGCTGAAATACAAATGTCAGCCTCATATGATAGAGGTAGAGTGAGGGAGCAAGTAATTTACAGTGAGTGCACTTTACACAATTTCTGCAGGTAAAACTGCATTATTGCTAGTTATTTACAGGAGGCAACTTTTTAAATATATATTTTATTGAGAGTCAATACATACATCATCCCATAGTTCAATCACATCAAGCAGTATTGTACAAATGCTACCACAATCAGTTTCCAAACATTCTTTTCCTTTGGGGACTCCTTGACATTGTGTCCCTTTTACCGCCCTCCCTACCCTACTGATATACAATCCGTCGGTGACTGAGGATGGGGTGCTTCTTCCATGTGGTCTTAGTTGACTCTCACTTAGATGACTGCTTGTTTGGAGATAAGCCTTTAAGACCTCAGACGCTATTTGATCTTATACCCAGGCACCATCGAATTTCTTTGCCACATTTTGTTATAGCACCCATATCTTCTGTGTTCCCTTCCTGAGGGCAAATATCGAGGGTCATGACGTATGTATGAACTAATTGCTCTTAAGTTGGAGCTAGGATTTAGTGTGAACCCAAAACCCATTCCTGGATCTATGTTTTTTGTTTGTTTTTTATCTTCCTTTGGCTCGCTTTCAAAACCTCCTTGCTAATTTATGGTAGAAAGTCTTATTGATCATCCCCCTGGGGCATAACAATTTTCTGTTAATATGGTCTTTGATTAGCCCCTGGTAATAATTGTTTTAAAAGCCTTGTTGAGAGAGGGATATTGGACCAATGCAGGCTAACTCCATAGCACAACACTTGAATTATCCACTTGTACAGAATCAATCCTTTCGTGGCTGGATGCTATTTATACAAACAATAGGAATTAATTGTCAGAGAAATTTACAATAATAATCACTGAGAATGTCCATCACGTGTTTCCCAGAATAATACATATCTTACACAGCATCTAGGGCATTGATGAAGCAAGACCATTTTGTCTGCCTACCCATAGTTCAACAGTCTTGGTACAGCTGTCCTCCACTTCCTCCAACACCATGGATTTTCCAACTCAGGTTACAAGTGTGTCTGAAGCAGAGTCCAGTTCGCGCAGTGGAGTTTCGGCATGGAATCTCACTGGTGCAGCCTCTGGAGCATGCTGTGTGCCTTGAAGATCCAGGATTCAGTGTCTCCGCATTCCATGCACAGGCCTGTGTCCCCAGGCTGCACCGTGAAGCCCAGGTCAATGCGGCCCATTCAGGGCATACCACCAAAGACACTCCCCACCTGGGATCCCCAAAAGAATTTTCAGTCACACCCTGTCCCCACTCTCCTTCCCACGGCCACCTCCCCATCAGCTGGAGGTTGGTCGGTCGGTCCTCCCTCTTTTCCTGCCAACAGACATGCATTTGTGTCCCCCAGACCTTTTGCCCCCTTTCCCCTCCCCTGCATTGTTTGCCCATCAGTATCCCTCATCCCTCTGAGACATGTTTCTACCTATCAGGCGGACCACATGATAGATTTACATGGTAGCCACTCAGTACACAACATCCCCTCCCCCTTCCTTGACCATCTGATTCCAGCTGGCGTGATGTGAGGTGTCCTCTGGCTAAATAACCCTCAAATGACTTACCTGTAGCGGATGGTATATGGTTCAGTAGGCTGGATGCCCTTCTGCTGCTTGTTCCGACAGCCCTGGCCTCACAGAGTATTTGTCCTTCTGTAATGGATTAACTTCACTCAGCACAACATCTTGCAGATCCCTCCATGTCTGTAGTAGGTAACTTTTAGAGAATAACAAAAATGTCCTTATGACACATAGCCATGATGAAATGCTGACTGCTTCAGCGGATGATAAAAGGTGACTTAACAACAAGATAAGCAAACTAGTCAAAAATGGGAAACGAACTTAGATAATTCACCAAAGAAGAGTGCCTGACAAGCATGTGGAAAAAATGTTTAACATCATTACCCATCATTCCTTTCCACAGATTTCATTCTGACTCATAGCCACCACACAGTAGTGAGATCTCCTCCTGGGTCTGGATTCAGTGACCCCTGACAACAACATCGGGATTCTCAGGCTGAAATCCTCGGCAGCCGAGAAGGCGACATCATTAGTGAGTTCAAAATGGCCACCTCCTCTTCACCTTACCTAGTATCCTGTCCTTCTCCAGGCACCGGCCCCTCCGCCTGATGGCATGACCAAGGTACTTGTGTATAAGATGACGTGTTCTCATCCTCATCTAAATCGCATCTGACCTTACTTCTTCCAAAACAGATTTGTCCATTCTTCTGGCTGGGCAATTGTATCCTCAATATTCTTCACCAACAATCAATTCTTATTTCTCCGCTCTTTTTATTAATTATTCAACTTTTGCATGCAGAAGGCAATTGAAAACATCATGGTTTGGGACAGCTACAAGTTCATCCTCACAATGACTTTTTTGCTTTTTAACGTTTTAAAGAGGTCTTTTGATTTGCCCAATGCTTGACTACTTTTTCCATGGGTGTGATGTGAATCCACGTACAATGACATCCTTGACAACTTCAATTCATTCTCTAATCATTCTGTTTATCAAAATGTTTGCTTATTGTTTCATTTGTGACAATTCTTATTTTCTCTACTTTGAGGTGTAATCCATACTGAAGACTGTGGTTTCTGATCTTCATTAGTACCATGTATACTCGAGTATAAGCCAAGGTTTTTCAGCACGTTTTTTTTGTGTTAAATCATTTTATTGGGCGCTTGTACAACCCGAATCACAATCCATACATACATCCATTGTGTCAAGCACATTTGTTGCCATCATCCTCAAAACCTTTTCTTTCTATTTGAGCCCTTGGTATCAGCTACTCATTTTCCCCACCCTCCCTGCCCTCCCTCCCTCACGAACCCTTGATAATTTATAAACTATTATTATTTTGTCATGTCTAACATTGTCCAATGTCTCCTTTCACCCACTTTTCTGTTGTCCATTGCCCAGGGAGGAGGTCATATGTAGATCCTCATAATCGGTTGCCCCTTTCTACCCAACCTTCCCTCCATGCCCCTGGTCTCACCACTCTCACCACTGGTCCTGAGGGGCTCATCGGTCCTTGATTCCCTGTTCTTATCTGTACCAGTGTACATCCTCTGGTCTAGCCAGATTTGTAAAGTAGAATTTGGATCATGATAGTGGGGCGGGTGGAGAAGCATTTAAGAACCAGTGAAAAGTTGTATGTTTCATCGTTGCTACACTGCACCCTGACTGACTCCTCACCCTTCTGTAAGGGGATGTCCAGTTGACTACAGATGGGCTGGTCCCCACTCTGCACTCTGTCATTCACAATTTGATTTTTTGTTCTGGGTATTTGATGCCTGATACCTGATCCCATTGAGACACCTTGTGATCACAGGCTGGTGTGCTTCCTCCAGGTGGGCTTTATTGCTTCTCAGTTAGATGGCTGCTTGTTCCCCTTCAAGCTTTTAAGACCCCAGACACTATATCTTTTGATAGCCGGGCACCATCAGCTTTCTTCGCCATATTTGCTTATGCACCCATTTGTCTTCAGCAATTGTATCAGAGAGGTAAGCACACAATGAGATGATATTTTGTTCTTTGATGCCTGATAACTGATCCCTTCAGCACCTCATGATCACGCAGGCTGGTGTGCTTCTTCCATGTGGGCTTTCTTGCTTCTGAGCTAGATGGCCGCTTGTTTCCCTTCAAGCTTTTAAGATCCCAGATGCTATATCTTTTGCTAGCCGGGCACCATCAGCTTTCTTCGCCATATTTGCTTATTCACCTGCTTTGTCTTCAGCGGTTGTGTCGGGGAGGTGAGCATCATGGAATGCCAGTTTAATAGAACAAAGTATTCTTGCATTGAGGGAGTACTTGAGTGGAAGTTCAATGTCCATCTGCTACCTTAATACTAAACCTATAAAAATATGCACATAATTCAATTTCCTCATCCTCATATATAAATATATTTACATATGTACATACCTTTATTTAGACCTCTATAAATGCCCTTTGCCTCCTAGCTCTTTCCTCTATTTCCTTTGACTTTCCTCTTGTCCCACCATCATGTTCAGCCCTCATTAGGGTTTCAGTAATTCCTCTGTTACATTACCCTTGGTCATGCCCTACCAGGCCTCCTACACCGTCTTCACCACCGATTTGGATCACTTGTTTTACCCTTGTCCCTGGGTTTGTTAACACCACTTCCTTTCCCCCCACCTCCCTCTCTCCCATGTCCTCCCAGAACCGTCGGTCCCATTGTTTTCTCCTCCAGATTATTCATCCAGCCTATCTTATTTAGACACACCTGATTTAACCCCCTACTATAAAGAAATTGAAATTCATAACTTGCTCCTTAATTGGTAAGTGGCAAGGCCAGGATTTGAACCAAGAAGTCTGTCTTAGGAGCCTTGACTCACTACTTCCCCTATGATACTAAAACCACTAAAAACAAATCCTTATTATTTAACAATTCTGGCATCTGCCTGATGTAGGCATAACAGACCACATGTCCTTTTAATGGTACCATACCTTCTACATGTATTTAGTTGTAGGACCTTCAAAATAGCCATATGGTTTGTGTTTAATTTAGAATCTGACCTAAGTAAAAATACATTTGCATTTCCTTTGTATATACTTTATAAATTAAACAAGAAGAGAGACCTAAGTTTCTTAGTTACCTCCTTTCATGAGCTGTCCCCTTCCCCACCCATTTACCTATGTTACTCACTGGACTTATCAAGAAATTATCTACGGCATTAAAAAAAAAATCAAGGCACACACACATAAGGAAATACATGGCTCAGACTTTGAACTTAGATCCAAGAATATTTTGAATAATGAGTAGTGACAGCCCTTTGGAATAAAAACACAGTCTTTCAAGGTAACTATTCTGAAAAGGAATATTGAATGACATTCAAGTAAGTGTTTACCCTCAGACTAATGAAACAGTCACCATACTTTGACAAGTTATTTCCTTTATTAGTTCATGTCAGCCATTAGCAAACTAACAATCTATGCCCATATTGTCTATACTGCAACCAAGTCAATGATTTAAATGTTAAGTGAGACATTCTAATAATGTGTTGGTTGCTAAAACATACGGAATATAAATTGTAGTCTAACCTTACCCAGTATTCATATGCACTCTTTTGACATCAAGTGATTCCACTTTCTCCAGCAGTGACAAGGGCTAAACGGCAGCTTTCAGAGATGCCTTTCACATTGAGCTGCGACCACAAGGTCAATAGTTCCACACCAGCAGCCTCCATGGGAGAAAGAGGATCGTTTCTGCTCCTGTAAAGAGTTGCAGTCTCGGAAACCCACACGGCAGTTCTGTCCTATATGATAGAACAACTGCTGTTGTTGTTTTAAACCTTCGGTTGAATCTTATAAAACAGGGACCTCAGTTAAAACTTTGTGCCGATCAGCGGTATCAGTAGTGTTGGTATCTCGCAGTGCGAGCAATCATGTTTTAATCCTCCAGCTGCAGAACTGTATGGGGCGCTGGGTGCAGATCCTCTGGGTGAGTGAAGCAATGAGGTCCTAGCTCTATATCCACCCCCACCCAAGCCCACCCTCAGGCCTCACAGGGCCCACTCTGCTGGTCTGCAAGGTTCCCAGTACCTCTTCCCTTCACCCATTGGCCAATTTGGACACGGTCCTCTTCCCTAAACCAGCCATGGACTGACAGCCCGCACCCCACTCACAGGGACACCAACCCTAGTAACAGTAGGTGGCCTCTAACCAGGCCTGGAAAGCCTGCCTGCCACTGCTCTATGGCTAGACACCCTGGGATCATTTTGAATTTCTGAGACTGTAAATCTTTTCAGAAGCCGACAGCTTCATATTTATCCCACAGAGTGGCTGCGGAGTTCACACTAACAAGTATAAATATGGTCAGAATCACCAAAGCAGCAGCATTGTTGCCAGGATTTTGAAGCAAAAAAAAAAAGTTAAAGTGGTGTTTCAGAAAATTAATCAATTGGGCATTCTATGATGCTCACTTTTCCAACACAACCGCTGAAGACAAATGGGTGAATAAGCAAATGTGGCGAAGAAAGCTGATGGTGCCCGGCTATCAAAA
>NW_022111369.1:49479157-49483524 GCF_000313985.2 Echinops telfairi
TGAATGTACAAATGTGCTTTACACAATTGATGTGTGTATGGATTGTGATGAGTTGTATGAGCCCCTAATAAAATGATTTAAAAAAGAAAATTAATCAATTGAAAGATCCTATCTCTGACATGGAATAACTTTCTAGATCATGGTTTTGTTAAATAAACTTGTTTTTTGTTTTTGTTTTTGAAAATCATCTGACTGAATGCTCTGATTCCATACATTAGTAAGCTTCTTTGTATATATAATTGCTGGAAATGATCATCAGTTTTGAAAGATAACCCTTAACATTCATTCTAATGAATGAACATTAAGACTCATGTGCTTTTATTTTTTTATAAATATTAAATTTTTAGTCAGACCTTTCAATACTTTAAACAGGTCATTTACAACAGATTTTCCCAATGCAATACCTCCTTTGATTTCCTGACTATGGCTTCCATGTAGGAAATTCCTACATAGTGGCCCTACAGTGGGTTATAAGTTGGGCCGCTAACGGCTAGTACAGTAGTTCAAAACAGCCCCTTTGAGGGAGAAAGATAAGGCTTTCTGTTCCTGTAAAGATTTACAACCTTGGAAACCCACAGGGGCAGTGCTACTCTGTCCTGAAAGGTCAATATGAGTCAGAAATAGCTCAATAGCAGTTGAGTTTTTGAGTGAGGACTTCCATGAGTCTTGATTGTGGATCCAAGTAAAATGAGATCCTTGATGTGTTAGTCTGGGTACTTTAGAGAAACAAATCCACAGAAACTCATGTATAAGAAAGAGCTTTATATAAAAGTTAAGTGCACATCAAGAAAACATCCCAACCCAGTGCTGCCCAAGCCTACAAGGCCAACATTAACCCATTAACCCATATGTCCGACACCAATCCACAAAGTCCTCCTCCAAAACAGAGGCAATGATGCCGACTGCAGGAGGAAAGCCAAGTCAGTGAACGTGCAAGCATCTCAGTGCTGGCAGGGTCTCCACACGGCTGCTCCAGCACCCAGGGCTGCATCAGGGTAGGTCCATGTGGCTTCTCCTCAGGGATGTCTTGCAGGAAATCAGCCTTGCCAGCTGAAGCAGGGAACTGGCTAAGGCAGCTGCACCCTGGTGCGACCATCAGAAAGCAAGAGACCCAAGAACTAGAAAGGTGAGGCTCGCCGAGCCATTTATCCCTTGGCCCTTCCATTAACCCCACATGTGTTTATCAGCCCAGGTTGGCACAATAAACTATCTCACTTGACAATTCCAATATTTGTTCAGTTTATCATGATGTTGCGCAGATTTTTTGTTTTATGTTGAGGTGTAATTCATACTTGATCATCAGTATGTGCTTCAAGTCTTCTCAGCCATCAGCAGGCAAGGTTGTGTCATCTGAATGTCTCAGGTTGTTCATGCGTCTTCCTCAATGCAGATACTGCATTTTCATATAGTTCATCTTTTCAGGATATTTTCTTAGCATAGATTGAATAAGTATAGTAAATGGATACAATTCTGGTACACACCTTTTTTTATTTTAGACCAAGCACTATCGCCTTTCTCTGTTTGCATACTACCTCTTGGTCTGTTTATAGGTTCTGCATGAGAACAATAAAGTATCTGAAGTTCCCAGTTATGATCCAGTAAAATACCATAATAGTTAATAAAAAAAACAAGTAAGCATCTTTCTGATATTCTCTGTTTCAAACAAAATCCACCTGACCTCACCGGTGACAGTCCTCATTCCATGTCTTTTTCTGAATCTGGCTTGAATTTTGACAGTTCTATGTGGATATATTGTTGTAACTATTTTTTAATTATATTCATCAAAATTTTGCTTCCATGTGATAATGATATTGTTGGATAATTTCTGCATTTGTTGGATCACCTTTCTTTGGAATGGGCAAAAATATACAAATGAACATATGCAACTCTAATATGGTTAATGAAGTAAAACAAATAAAAGCCATAATAGTAAGGAGAGGAAATATTAATGAACTAGAGGATAATTTTGTGATTTATGAGTACTATACCATGCCCTGGATTTATTATCCCTACGGTGTGGCCCTTCTGAGAGAGACTGTCCAATTATCCTCCAGTGGGGTTTGGAGTCTCCACTACATCCATGCCCCTTCACAATTGATTTGGTTGCTTGTTTTTGAACTTCTAATACCTCTTCCCATTGACACCTCATGATCACACAGGTTGGTGTGCTTCCTCCATGTGGGTTTTGTTGCTTCTCTGCCAGATGGCTGCTTATTTAACTTCAAGCCTTTAAGACCTCAGATGCTATATCTTTTGATAGCGGAGCACCAATTGTATTTGAAATCATTACAGATAAAGAAGCACTTATTTCTACCATTTTACTACTTTTGGGGGGGTATCTGTGGTGAAGTGAAATTTCTTAATATGGCTCTTCTATCCATGTTTCCCATTTAGTGATTAGGTGGGGCTATATAAATGAGGTGAAGATTCGTAACTTGGAGATTGGTCAGTTTGTCATTCTCTGGGCTCTAAGAATGGGGCATCTCAGAAGCAGGAAGACAAAATTTCCAGACCATCAAGGAAGAGGAGTCACCAACCAACAAAGCACTCTCAGTGGTGCACGCAGCAGAGGCCATGCCCTGCCAAGGCAGTGGCAAGGAGACAGAGGGTAAGAAGTACACCTAGATGGTGAGGTGAACAGCAGGTGGGCTTCCTGGCCCATGGAGGCAGAGGCCCAGAGAGAGACTTGATTTCTGGCTGAGGAGAGTAGCCACTGTGAACTAAAGACTCTATACTCTATGCTTTCTGACTCTGACTTGTGGTAACCTGTTAACTTTTCAACCCCCATGATTTTGAGTGTTGCCTGTGAATTCTGTGTGGTCATTGCAACAAATTATTGAACCCAGCAGCAAAAAGTGGCTTGGGAAGAACGGTTGGCATCAGAATAAGGATAAAGTAAAATGGAATAAAATAAGAAAGATGGAATATGGAAGCATGGCTGACCTCTGCCTCGTGGCAATTGACCAGGCGCTGGTGTGGATGTAGATTCCCCTGCCCCCTTGTGTAGCCAGAAGAGGTCAGAGATGGCTACCATCCCATCTCACACTATCTTATCCCCTTTTTATTGCCCATTTCCTTCAAACTACATGTTTTTGTGTTGAACATTTTATAGCAAGGAGCCCCGGTGGTATGGTAGTTACAAATTGGGCTTGATCCACAGGGTCAGCAGTTTGACACTACCAGCTCTACTCCTCGGGAGAAAGATGGGGCTTTCTAATCCTGTACTCACAGGGACGGTTCTACCCTGTCCTATGAGGTAATTGTAAGAGCGTTGACTCGATGGCAGTGGCTTTTATTTTTGTCATAAACTACTTAAATTCCCTTTCCTTTTATGTAAAGTTTTTAGATATATTCATTGTACTCATCATGATAATTGCATTTATCATCTCAAAGTTTTAACAATCCATTTTGAATTGATACTAATTTAACTTCAATTGCATGGGAAAACTGTTCAGTACACCTTCCCTTTTGTTTTTGTCACAAATTACATCTTTTCAGCGTTTCCCAATACATATTTTGCTTTGCTTTTGATTGTACCATATATAAAAATTAGTTCAAAACTGAAAATACAGTAAAACTGGTTTTCATATTTACCCATGATGCCTTCCTTTACAGGAGAGCTCTACTTCTTTAGACAGTCTGATTTTGGACTCTCACTTCAGCCTGGAGGACAGCCTGCTTGCAGCCCTTCTAGAAGAGAAGGTCTGCTGTAACAAGCTCTCTCCGCTTTTGTCTGGAAATGTCTTAGTTTTACCCTAAATTGTGAAGGGCAGTTTTACCGGATTATGAATTCTTGGTGGTTTCTTCCTTCAGCACTGTATAGATGTCATCCCCACTTCCATGGGGGCATGAGTCAGCACCAAAAAGCCACAAAGTTTGCCTGGTTTACCACAGTAGCAATAAAGTAAATTCTGATCATTTCTTTAAGAATTGTTTCCATGGGAAATGGTAGCATAGAGCTTCTTCTTCAACTATATTGACCAATATCTTCTAATTAATGATATATTCTAAAAAATATAAAGAATATAAGGAAAAACTAATTATACTAACTTTCCCCCTTTTCTAATATTCAAATATCTACCTGGAGATAAAATGGTTTTATAATACAAAAAAAAAAAAACTACACCCACGCAAAAAACGTCAAGGTATAACTAAATGTAAACAATGCTTAGAAACAGAAAATTATTTTGTCACAAACATGAAATTTCTTCGCTGGTAAGAAGAGGATAGCAATTTTTTTTTTCTTTAAAAAAAAATCATTTTATTTGGGGCTCATACAACTGTTATCCCAATCCATACACACATCAATTGTGTAAAGCGCATTTGTACATCGTTTCTCAAAACATTTTCTCTCCATTTAAACCCCC
>NW_022111369.1:49484923-49505446 GCF_000313985.2 Echinops telfairi
CAACAAATGTACAAATGTGCTTGACACAATGGATGGATGTATGGATTGTGATAAGAATTGTACGAGCCCCCCAATAAAATGATTTTTTTTTAAAAGAATCTGACTTTGTGGATAAGAATCCACAAAATGTGGAGATTGATCCAGGCTCCATGTTCCCACTTCTCAATCCTTTCTGACACCAGCCATTCCCAAAGTATGCTCTTTGACCCAAACCATGTGGAGCAGGGGCAGATCTCACACATGAAAAGGTCACCATCCTTTAGACTCTTGACGGATGCTAACCACAAGTCTGGGAGTCTACAGGACACCCTCACTTTCACCTGCTGGCTCCCCTTTCTTCTTTGGGTTCAATAATTTACTGGAATGACTCACAGAATTCATGGCGAGCACTGTACTTAAGAATTTTAAAATTGTAACAACAAAAGAATGCAAATCAGGATTTCCATAAGAGATCCAAAGATGTGTTAGTCTGGGTAGACTAGAAACAAATTCGTAGACACCCATATGTGTATTAGAAAGAGCTTTATATATAAGAGCAATTGAATATTGAGAAAACGTTCCAGCCCAGTCCAGAGCAAGTCCATAAGTCCGAAATTAGCCCATATGTCCAATACCAATCTATAAAGTCCTCTTCAGACTCACAAAACACATGAAATGACGTCAAATGTAGGGAATTCACAGGCCAGTGGGTGGAAAGTCTTGTGGATCCAGTGGCTGTATAAGCATCTCAGCACTGACATGGGGCTCTACTTGGCTCCTCCAGCTCAGGGCACTGGTGTAGCTCCATGTGTCTTCTCAGCTGGAATCTCTCAAGGAGTGAGCATGTGTCCCGCCTCCAGCAAGCTATTCATCTCCTTAGTGCCTCCACATGAAGTCATCAAGCTGCAACCTGAGTGACAGGCTAAACTCCACCCCTTCACTCATGTCTCAAATTGACAAGATTATGTAACTATCACAAAAGATGAAGGCTGTGAGGGTTCCCAATGCAGTTCCCATGTCTCAACGATGTGTCATCCACCCTTTGCCACCTAGGAAGTTTCTGTTTCTGGTTTTATTGTTTCTAGTTTTTTGGCCAGTCCCAGCATGATAGATTATAGCACACTTTCTGAAGCTAATTTCAGGTGAGTCTTACTGGGTCTACTTGGAAGCACAAATCCTCAGGTATGGCCTGGAAGTTCCAGACCAATTCTTCTAAGGCACATTTCTTAGAAACTGACGGCAAAGGGGACTTTACTTTGGACAGCTAATTTCATTACCCCACATCTGGTGAAGTCTCAATAAAATCTGTAGTTTCTGCTGTAACAATATCAATTTTTGGTTTGGGAAATGTGCTATGGTTAAGTAAAATATTACCATTAAGGAAAGCTAGCTAATGGAAACAGAAATGCTAATACTTCTGCAACTATTTTTGAGTTTAAAATTAATTTAAAGTCATAAGAGGGGGCATGGTAACTAGGATGTCAAATGAAGAAAGCAACTGTTTACCATGACTTAGAAATCACTAAAGATATGGGTGTTATCCAGCCTATCCTGACTCAATTGCTGAGGACAAAGTGGGTGCATAAGAAAAAGTAGTGAAGAAAGCTGAAGGTGCCCAGCTATCAAAAGATAGCACATCTGGTGTCTTAAAGACTTGAAGATAAACAGGCGGCCATCTAGCTAAGAAACAACAAAGCCCACATGGAAGAAGCACACCAGCCTACCTCAACATGATCCCTGAAGACAAAACGGGTGCATAAGCAAATGCGGTGAAAGCTGATGGTGCCAGGCTATCAAAAGATATCGAATCTGGGGTCCTGTAGGTTGGAAGATAAACAAGGGGCCATCTAACTGAGAAACAACAAAGCCCACATGGAAGAAGCACACCAGTCTATGAGATCACAAGGCCTCAAAGGGATCAGGTATCAGAGACAAAAAAAAGAAAAAGCATAGCATTGTGAATGAGGGGGAGTGCAGAGCGGGGACCTAGGGCCCATCTATGGGCACTTGGATATACCCTTGCAGAAGGGCTGCAGGGAAGAGAAGAGCCGGTCAGGGTGCAGTGCAGCAATGATGAAACATGCAATTTTGCTCTAGTTCTTGAATGCTGCCTCTCCCCAACTATCATGATCTCAATTCTACCTTACATATCCAGCTGGACCGGAGGATGTACACTGGTACATATAGGAACTGGAAACACAGGGAATCCAGGACAGATGAACCCTTCAGGACCAGTGGTGAGAGTGGTGATGCCAGGAGGGTGGAGGGAAGGTGAGGCGGAAAGGGGGGACAGATTACAAGGGTCTACATATAACCTCCTCCCTGGGGCACAGACAGCAGAGAAGTGGGTGAAGGGAGACATTGGACAATGTAAGATATGACAAAATAATAATTTATAAATTATCAAGGGTTCATGGGGGAGGGGGGAGTGAGAGGGGAAAATGAGGAGCTGATACTAAGGGCTCAAGTAAAAAGCAAATGTTTTGAGAATGATGATGGCAACATATGTACAAATGTCTTTGACACAATGGATGGATGTATGGATTGTTATAAGAGCTGTAAGAGCTCCTTATGTTGAAGTGTGGCAAAGAAATTAGATGGTGTCCAGCTATCAGAAAGAATAGTGTCTGGAGTTTTAAAATCTTGTCTTGAAACAAGCACCCATCTAAGTGAGGCATAAGACCATATGGACAAAGCACACCAGCCTATGGGATGTGATTATAAAACCTATCACCCTTTCCCCTTCTTTGTGTGCATTAACATGTACCTCCTTGCGTTTGGTCTGACTCCCACCTGACTGCCTGTACCTCAACTCATATAGTGTGAGACAAGTGGCTTTTCTTCCATATCTACTGTGCTGCTTATACTCACCTCTGGGGACTCCTGTTGTACTTGTCATTTTGTGATTGGCTAGCTTCACTTAGCATACTTTCCTCCAACTCTTCCCATGAAATGACACACTTCATGTGATCATCAGTGCTTTTTAGTGATGTGTGATACTCCAGTGTGTGTATGTGCCAGAGTTTCATTATCCACTCATCTATCAATGGAAATTTAGGTTGTTTGCAATTCTTTGCAATTGTGAATTGTGCTGTAATAAACATTGGAGCCCAGGCAACCAGTCTTGGTCTATTTCTTACGTCTTCTGGGTATATGCCCAGTACAGGGAAAGCTGGGTCATAAAGTAGCTCAATTTCCATTTGCTTTAAATATCACCAGATAGCTTTCCAGAGGCTATATGTATCCACACGACCACCAGCAGTGGAGGAGAGATCTTATCTCATCACAGCCTGCCCAACATTTGTTGCTCTGATTTGGATTTTCCTCAAGGGTGTTAGATGGTATCTCATGGTTGTTTTAACTTGCATTTCTCTGATAGCCAATGATAAGAAGCATTTTCTCATGTTTATTGCCCATTTGGGTTTCCTTCCTAATGAAACTTCTTTTAAGGTCTTTTGCCCACTCCCTGAGGAGGTTAACTGTTTTCCTTTTTGCAGGCTAGGAGGGTATTTTAGACTTTTGTAATAAGCCCTTTGTCTGTTGTCTCATTGCTAAAACTCTTCTCCCAGTTTGTGGGTTCTTGTTACTCTCTTCATGAAGTCTTTCAACACACACACAGGTATTTTATCCTTGGTATATCCTCCTTTTCAATTTCAGATTCACCTGTGTGTGGACCCCTCCCTATTGCAGTTAGCCTATATATTTCCTGGGCCAAGGTTCTTAGGTTTGTCCCGAATCCTTCGTTGATGGTCCTGATAGTTGGGGTTTTACTTCTAGGTCTGTGATCCACCTTGAGTTTGTTCTTATACATGGGTGAGGTAAGCATCTTGTTTCATTTTTCTACAGATGGGAGTAGGACACTAACCCACCCAGGGGGAGAGAATTGGTTATGATTCTACACCATTGGGAGTGTGCATGTAGACCCCACCATGGCGCACCAAACCTTGAAGGCAACGTAACCACATGGAGCAACACATGAAAACAGTGGGCTATAGGGCTGGCCCTAATCAGAACCAGACTGACCCCAACCCTAGAAGTACAGAGGATAACACTAAACCTACAGGTTTAGCATGCCACGCCCACACGAAAGCAAACCAAGAAAAAGAGAGGGACAGTCTAGACTCCATATTGGCACACCAGACAATGTCCCTGCACAGAGCTGCTAAGGCACAGAGGAATGTAGAGCTGACAACAGTTCAAGATATGATGTCTCCTCACTGGAGCACACTGCACCAGGGGACAATACTGGGGACACATAGTGGGGAGTTAGTCCAGCCTGAACACCCCACAGTGGAGGGAACCAAGAAGGGAACATAACAGATCAGTAACGGTTGCAAAGCAAAGCCACAAAGCCCCTGAGGGGCTATAAGAGGCAGCTGCAAAATTCCCCCAGGACCTGTGGGGAGACAGACATAAAGGTCAGAAGACAGACCTGGAATTATGTGTTTTGCCTGTTTTTTTCCCTCTTCTTATTCAATCTTTTTTTTTTTTCGTTTTGGTCTCTGTTAGTGTTGGTTTGCCTACTTATATAAGATAGGCATGAGAAGCAAACTTGAGGAAAAAGCAACAATGGGACAGACAGTTTAAGGGACTTGGGGGGAGAAGGAGTCAGGGGAATGGAGCAGTGAGCAAATAACACCAGAGAGGAGAGAATAACTAGAGAATTAAAATCAACAATGAGGAGGACGTAGAGATCCTGGGGTGTTGGAGCAACAGCAATCTAGCTGAGAAGAATTACTCATAGGCGGAAGAAGGGCGAGCATGATGGTGGGGAGGAAGAAAGTAAAAGGAAACAGAAAAGATCTAGGAAGCAAAGCTATGGATAGGGGTATAAGGATAGGTGTGTACATATAAATACATTCATTCATAAAAATAGAGTACTGGCCTATGTACATATATTTATAGGGCAATACACTGAGGCAGTGGACGGACTTCAGGCCTCTGCTCATACCCTCCCTCAATGCAAGGAAGCTTTGTTCTAACAACCTGGCATTCTGTGATGCTCACCCTCCTGGCATAATTGCTGAAGACAAAATGGGTGCATAAGCAACTGTGGTTAAGAAAGCCGATAGTACCTAGCTATCAAAATATATAGCATCTGGGGTCTTAAAGGCTTAAAATTAAACAAGGGGCCATCTAGCAGAGAAAGAATAAGCCCACATGGAAGCACATCAGCCTATGTGATCATAAAGTGTCAACAGGATCGGGTAACAGGCATCAGAAGACCCAAAACAAACAGGTGAAAAAAACCTGTTGAGAAAGAAGGGGATCAGAGCAGAGACCCAAAACCCATCTGTAGACAAAGGGACATGTCCTCATGGAAGGGTCACAAGGAAGGGATGAGTCAACCAGGATGCAGTATAGAACTGATGAAATACACAATATTCCTCGGTTCCTTGAGGATACCTCACCCCCGACTAGAATGACCACAGTGCTGCCTCTCACTTTGGACTAGACCAGAGCATGTGCACAGGTACAGATAAGAGATATGAGCTCAGGACACACAGAATTCAGGAACAGGAGTGGGAGTAGTGATGCCAGGAAGGTAAGGGGCAGGTGGGAAAGGAGGGAAGAGGGAAGCAATGGAAATGATCACACACAACCACCTCCCCACCCCCAGGGGGACAAACAGAACCACGGAGAAAGGGAGATAGTGGTCAGTGTAAGATATGAAAATAATAATTTATAATTTATCAAGGGGTCACCAGGGTGGTAGGGAGGATGGGAAAAAAGAGGAGCTAATACTAGGGCTCAATAGAAAGTATATATTTAGAAAATGATGATAACATACATACAAATATGCTTGATATAATTGATATATGGATTGTTATAAGAGCTGTAAGAGCCCCCAATAAAACGATCTTTTCATAATAAAAAAAAAACGCAAAACCTAAATTCAAAGGACCACATTAGAGCTCAAATGATGAACACCTGGTTTGCAGAAGGCTGTGGATGACAGTGGAACCCCAAAATCCATTTGCTGGAAAAACACATGGATTAAACCTTCAGTGAATACTCCGACAATAGTTGACAGATCTGAATGGCCTTGTTATCAGGTAACATAACTGACAAACTCAGTTACGGCAGATGTAGTTAGGTTAAAATGTATTAGCTGATCATTTGATCTCCCTTTCGATCCATTGTAAAGTTATCAGTTTAAAATAAAAGTGAAGTGAAATAGATGTGGCTTAAGCCTCTGGTGAGTCCCCTCTGACCACAGACCAAAGGTGTAAATAACTTATCATTCAGGGTGCATTGGAAAGTGGGTTATTGCAGATGCAATAAGGTTAAAATTTAACACCTTATCATTTTTTCTCCCTTCAGACATTTTTAATTTGTTCGAGTTTTTAGTATTTTCTTTCTTTTTGATTGAGAAACAATCACTCTTACTTTTGTTGTTTCATTTTGCTTTTTTGTGTTTTTGGCATATAAAACTCATGTTTGAACCTAGAGACAGTAATTGGATTAATGGTTTCTTACGGGGATGGCAGGGGAGAATGGGGGAAATGGGAAACAATAAGAAATGGTCTGAAATTGATTATAGTGACAGTTATAGAACTCTTCTTAATATAACTGTACTATTAAATTATACAATGTGAATTATATGCCAATAAAACTGTTAAAAAATGGCAGTAAAATTTTAAAGAGATTCCGGAGTCTTCCAACCAAGGCATGACTCATGAGGGTGGCCCCCAGCATCCTCATCTCCACCAAGGACACACCCAGGTAAGCCTCTCAGGGAGCCTGCCCCTCCCTGAGCTGGTTAGGGGATCGTAATCCACTTTCCAATCCACTCTGCTTGAGGGCAAGACTGCTCACATTCCTGGCTAATGGTCAAAAGGAATTCAATGGAGGCTTAATCCGCAAATGGATTTTGAGCTTCCATTACTCAAAGCCCCCTGCAAACCTGGTACTCCGAATATAACTGATATTGTTTTTCAACCTGTGGGTCTCAAATAACTCTTTCACAGGGGTCACCCAATTCCTAACAGTAGCAAAATTAGAGTTATGAAGTAGCAATGAAAATAATTTTTTTTGGTTTGTTTTCTCTTTTTATTAAATCATTTTATTAGGGGCTCATACAACTCTTTATCACAATCCATACACACATCAATTGTGTAAAGCGCATTTGTACATTCATTGTCATCGTTCTCAAAACATTTTCTCTCCACTTAAACTGCCGGCATTAGGTCATTTTTCCCCTCCCTCCCTGCTCCCTCCTCCCTCATGAGCCCAAAATAAATTGTTATTTTGTCATATCTTGCCCTATCCGATGTCTCCCTTCACCCACTTTTCTCTTGTCCATCCCCCAGGGAGGAGGTCACATATAGTTCCTTGTAATCGGTTCCCTCTTTCCTACCCACTCTCCCTCTACCCTCCCTGTTTTGCCACTCACACCACTGGTCCTGTAGGGCTCATCCCCCCTGGATTCCCAGTTCCTATCTGTACCAGTGTACATCCTCCGGTCCAGCCAGACTTGCAAGGTCAAATTCGAGTCATGGTAGTGGGAACGAGGAGGAAACATTTAAGAACTAGAGGAAAGTTGTATTTTCCATTGCATCCTGACTGGCTCATCTCCTCCCCGAGACCCCTCTGCAAGGGGGTCTCCAGTGACCTACTGATGGGCTTTGGGTCTCCACTCCGCACTCCCCCCATCATTCACTATGGTAAGATTTTTTGTTCTGATGACGCCTTATATCTGATCCCTTCGACACCTCATGGTTGCATAGGCTGGTGTGCTTCTTCCATGTGGGCTTTGTTGCTTCTGAGCTTGATGGCCGCTTGATTACCTTCAAGCCTTTAAGACCCCAGACGCTATACTTTTTGATAGCCGGGCACCATCAGCTTTCTTCGCCACATTTGCTTATGCACCCATTTGTCTTCAGTGATCCGTTCGACACCTTGTGATCACCCAGGCTGATATGTTGTTCCATGTGGATTTTTTGCGTCTGAGCTAGATGGCCACTTGTTTACCTTCAAGCTTTTAAGACCCCAGACGCTATATCTCCCGAAAGCCGGGCACCATCAGCTCTCCATTCCTGGCTAATGGTCAAAAGGAATTCAATGGAGGCTTAATCCGCAAATGGACTTTGAGCTTCCATTACTCAAAGCCCCCTGCAAACCTGGTACTCCGAATATAACTCTGATATTGTTTCTCAACCTGTGGGTCTCAAATGACTCTTTCACAGGGGTCACCCAATTCCTAACAGTAGCAAAATTAGAGTTATGAAGTAGCAACAAAAATAATTTTATGGAGAAAAAAAAAAGAATTTTATGATTGAGGGGTCACCACAACATGAGGAACTGAATTAAAGGGTGGTGGCATTAGGAAGGTTGAGAACCACTGCTCTAATACAAGAACACACTGGGACTTCTTATTCTTTTAAACATGACTAAGTTCCATGTTGTAAAAGTTGGATAGTAAAGAGCTTTCCTGGGCAGTTGCCAAAGATGGCAGAGGGGCAGATCCTGGTGCTCGATGGCTGCGGCTGTCTGACAGCCATTGTCGTCAAACAAGTGTTTTCTGGAGCAGGTGATGGTCTTGTGCAGCAAGAGCATCAGTACTTCCGGCCCCTTCTAACAGAAACACGTTCAAGTACATGGCCTTTCTCTTCAGAAAGCCCTTGCAGGGCTCACACCATTTCTGGACCCCACCACCACTTCTGGGGCCCTGGTCCATCTTTGACACTCTGTGGGGCATGGTATACCAGACTAAGCATGTCAGGGTTTTCCATGGGTTCTGTCCACCTATAACAATGGGCAGAAAAAAGTGATGGAGCTTCCTGCTGCCCTCAAGGTTGTACCTCTCAAGTCGACACACAAGTTTACCTACTTGAGCCACCAAGCTCATGAGATTGGCTGGAAGTATCAGGTGGTAATCACCACCTTGGAGAAAAGAGGTCAAGATCTATTACAGGAAGCAGCTCTCAGGAGTTTGACAATCCACAAGTATACAAGAGTCCTTAAGACTTGGACTTCCAGCAAAAATTTGAGTTCCTCCCTGGCCTGGCCTTTTGCTACAGATGCTCTGGACCAAAATCTGCCCACAGCAGGTGTCCAGGTGCTACAGGCCAACCTAGGAGTGTGCAACAGAGAGGCTTCAAGCTTACAGCCAGTCCTCCCATCCAGAAGTGTTTGCAGTTATTAACCTGTTAAAAGTTTATATAAACAGGTAGCAGAACAACCAATCACTATTATTGCAAGAATTTTTGCAAAAATTGAGTTTGAAAACTAACCAAAAGGAATCCCAAGTTGTGAACAGGGCAATTGCTAAAAACATTCTGGATGGTTTTACACTATATTCTGCAGCTGCCAAAACATTCAAAGAGTGTATGTTGTTCAGGGTGCTCTTGGGTCTATAAAAACGCATTTATAAATGCATAGAGTGGGAGGGGCTGTTACTAAGGAGTCACAAGTACTTCACTTGCTACTTCCAGGTTTTTAATTCAAATCTAATAGTAAACCAACAGATTTGCTGTGAATATTGAATGGATTGCCAAAAGAACAAATTGTTCTTAAAAGAAATACAATGGGAACAGTCCTTAGAAGGGAGACGGAGGTTAGAGAAATATCAACTTGCTTACACATCAGGAAAGACAAATCACTAGAAATGAACATGTTTGATAGAAGGCCAACCTTAAAGTTGACGGATTGATTGGCACAATAGGTACAATGTACTCAAAACATTCCAACAATCATGAAGATGGCACTAGACTAGGCAAATTTCCTGTTGTTCCGTTACACAGGTCACCATGAGTCAGAACTGATTCAACAACAACTAACAAAAACACTTTCCAGGTGTCACTCTACAGTACTCTAACTTTCAGACACAGTAGATAGAAAAGTCTTGACAAGGAAATTATGTCTACAGTACTTTATTGCCTTCTTAGAAGAGTAAACAACTAAGTAGTACAGCATATACTCAAAAGAAAGGTGATGAAATATACAGGTTCAAAACATAATGCAGACCACTAGGCTCAATTATCTACCACACTACCAGTTCAGCTCTATTCTGAGTCCTGACAAATACTCTTCTTTTCTTTTCAATTTTTCAAATTAAGAGTCCTTGCACATTATTTTAAAAGGGCTAGTGAAAATCACTGAATTATAATTCTCTAAAATGGAATCATTGTAATTTATATAGACCACTGACATTTTATATCAATATTTTTCCAAAGGTAGAGCAAGTTTTAAGTCTAAAAAGATTTCAATGAATGTATTTCTATTAGTTCATGATGTTTACACTTATTAAGCAAATATTTTACTAAATAGGCAAATTCATTTAGGAAAAAAAAGACAAAGAAACCCATGAAATATAATGAATCAGTTTTAAAATGTATGGCATTTATAAATTTGAAACTAAGTCCACTCTTCAAAAGTCAGTGCAGCTGTACTGTATGAGGTAGCCCACTAAATTATCAACTTTGAGTAGGAAATTGAATACAAAACATGACATTTTTAAGGAAAATAACTTCAAGTGTTCAAATTTTTAAAAAGAATTTTTCTAAAATGTCCTTTTGAAAGATTACAAATACAAGAGAAAAAAACACTCACTATCTTAAACACTCCCATCAAGTCAATGTTGCCTCATAGTGACCCCCTGTGGGTTCCAAGACTGTAACTGTAGAAAGCCCAGTCTTTCTCCAGAGGAGCTGCTGGTGGTTCCGAACTGAGGACCCTGCAGATTGCAGCCCAATGCCAGGGCACCTACAATTTAATAGACTAGAAAACAAAAACTAAAACCCTTTTATTATAGACTACAGATGAATTCATGTAAGTTTACAAATTAGAACTACTCATGTAAGCACCTTAGAGATAATTAACTGTACCTGTTTACTTCATAGTGGAAATATTCTACCCCATCTTCTTTGTGTATTTATTTATATTTTTATATCGGTAAATCCTCAAAACCAAATCTAGTCTCACTGAGTCGACTCTGCCTCAACGTAACCCTAAAAAGTTTTCCCGAGGTCGTGAATCTTTATGGGAGCAGATAGCTTCAACTTTCTCCCAAGGAGTCCACTGATTAACCAACTCCAGCAAGGTTCCTGTATATATATGCAAACATACGTAATTCAACAAAAATTATAGTATTTTATGATACATAATATATAAAACAAAATAATTTTTATCAGTAACTTCCCTCAAATTGGTAGGAAATACTAAAGGCAAACCCCCAAAAAGATGCAAAGTCAACTAGAGTTTATCACAGGGACCACAAAGTACAAGTGTTTAATTTTGATCTAATCCTTAAAATAGCAGACTGCCTAATTAATCCAGGCAACAGGGACTAGCAGGATGAAATGGGAAATATGAAATGGAACTAAACAGAACAAACTACTAAAATAATATACCTTGGTTTGAGTTTCTCTTTTAACTCTTCACCAAGTCTAAGAAAGATTACTCATTCCTAGGGCAAGTACAAGAGAGAATAAAATGAGTACACTAATCCCTCCACTAATATCACCTGTAACATGGAAAGACAATTAGGGAAAGCTATACTTCCAATCCACAAATCTCAATTAGAAGTCATTTTCCATCCTTAAAGGATAATTCAGGAAGAGTTCTAAATTCCTGTTTAGGAGGAGAGTCCTAATTCATGGCGCTAGCTCTCAGGGAGTTTTTTTCTCTTTTAGCTCTATGAAAGAGTTGACTTTTCAGCTTCTTTGGACCCAGACTTCCTTAGAGAATACCACATGTCTTGGCAGCAATCTTCCCCTAGATCTAAGAGGTTCTCGGGGCCAGGACCCTGGGTCCAAAGGATGCACTCCACTACTTTTAATAGTGGCAAGGTCACTATTTACTACTGGAGGCAGAATAACCAGGTCCTTTCAGACCATTAAGAAAGCTCATCTTTATAATTTTATTTCTACAGAACCACTCAATACCAAATGTCTTAGGCTTGGTCCTTTAGAGAAGCAAAATCAGTGAAGAGCGTGTGTATCTATGTATCTATATAATGGCTCAGGTGGTTGTAGAAGCTGGCAAGTCCCCAATCCATAGGTTAGGCATCATGCTGGAAGCGTCTTCAGGCTCATGTGATTGCAACAGAGGTTGGTGAATCAGGATCAGTAGGTCAGAGGGCAGGCTGCTGGCTCACAGAACTTCAAATCCCCAAACTAGAAGAGAAGTCAATTGCCTACTGGCTCAAGTTCCAAGAAAAGGCCATCAGATGATAACAAATCAGATGTAGGATCCAGAATAAGGGAGTCTTCAGAGCATCCAATATGTACCACAATAAAACTCTCCTGGCATCAGAGAAAGGGCATGACTCTAACCACACCTCTTGTAAAATGTGACTCATGAAATACTGCACATTATTGACACATAGGTTTGGATTTACAACACATAAAATGAAAGATGATTACAAAATAGAGAACTACCACACAATATAAGAATGGTGGTCTGTTGATCTAGACTGGACTGGGAGGTTTTCTCAATATTCAATTGCTCTTGTATGTAAGTCTCTTTCTTACACACACAAACACACACACACACACACACACACACACAGGGCTAGGATGTTTTCTCAATATTCAATTGCTCTTGTATATAAGTCTCTTTCTTACACACACACACACACACAAAATGATGGTCTGATCAAATTGACACATATTAGCCATTATATCATGTAAGAATTTACATTTATCTCCCCTAAAACCCCAGGCTAAAGAATGAAAGAAGTCTCTTCCATACTGAAAATGAAAAAACAAAGGCAAGGAAAAAGATTAAATGATCTCTGAGATATCACTACCAAACTGAGAACAAAATGCTCTTGTGTCATAGATACATCAAGAGATATCAATGTAGTGAGGGAGTGTTAAACCTATTGTGTGCTTACCTTCAAGATAAACTTAAGTTGGAAAGGAGGCACTTGATCAAAAACATAATAAATTTTAACATTCTTATTCTAAGGTGTTCTTAAATTTCACTTTTAAACTTATAATAGTATACTAATTTACACAGACATACTATCTCTTGCTATGTAACATTAAAATTTCCAGTTAAGTAACGAGCCATAACTTAAATAGGATTCATCGCCCCCAAAAAAAGTCTTGGGTTTTTTAGTGAGATGTCCATTAATATGAAACGACAACGATACACAAGACCGAAGTATCTGGAAACATCTGGATGCCTACAGTCTTCGGCACGATCACAGAGTGCTCAAAAATTCTTTGACCTGAGGGGAGGGGAAAAAAACGTTAGTGCGATTCCTTGACGAATTGAGGATATGCAATATTGTCTTGATTTAGAAGTACAAAAATAAATAGCAAGATAACTCAATCACATTCCATAACATTTACTTTCAAAATATTGGTAATTAATTGAGGTACTAAAAATTAAATGACCTAAAATTATAAGATTATTAAATTTATACTTAAAATTAAAGAGCTCTACAACACCAGTTATGCTAATTTTATAATTGTAAAAATTTAAATACCATGACCACATTTAGAACTAGTAACTTTAATAACTGGTAATAGCTCAAGCAACTATGAAGATCCACACATGCATACTTGTAGTTTTTCTGAAACCAAAATTTGAATCACATATTCTTCAAGGCTAACATGTGAGAAGACACGTAAGCAGTGAATAAACTAAGTCATCTGACCCAAACCACAATGCAATAGGACTATTTTCTTATTCTAGAATAGACAGTAATTCTTCTCAAAAAGGCAATAATATTGTTTTGAAGTAAATACCTTCAAACAAAAAAGTCAACTGCTAGCATTATTAAAATGTCAGCTATACTTTATTTTGTATTATGAAAAAAAAAACTCTAGACTATAGCTGTCAGCTCCCAAGTGACCCCGTGTCCAACAGGATTGGGCTATCAGGTGATCTATAAGGTTTTCATTGGCTCATTTCAGAGGCAGCGCGATGTATCTTCCTAGTCTAAGTCCAGAAGCTGCACTGAAACCTGCTCAGCATCACAGTAACATGCAAGTCTCCACGCAGAGAAGAATGACGGCTACGTACGAGGTGCGGATGCACTGCTGGGAACCACAGAAAGCAAGCATTCTCACACACAAGGCAAGAATTCGAACACTGAACTAGCACTGCCCTGTATACACTATAGTAATTATCTATAACTGTTGCCCTGTAAAATGCTATGAATGTTAAGTACTACAGTAAGCAGACACATTTTGTGACAGTTCATATGAAATATCAAATATCTCTTAAAACGAAACCAAAATAATTGTTTGTTTTTTCTTTTTATGGCCTTAGATTGTTAAATTATTAAGTATGGGGATAGAGTTATCTGTTATATCAATTTTTCAAATGTTAGTCAACAGATTCATAATCAGTAAGGCTACCATTAACTTAATAGAATATTATCAACTCCCAATTATCTGGGAGATAGACTAATACTCATTAAAATAATCACTGATGAGCAGGCAATGGCCAAGTGAAATTCACAACTACAAATCCTTTAATCTCAAACCTCAGCTAATGTAGAAATGGATGTGATCTATAGCCTAAACTTTAGTATACATGTTGAATCTAACTGAAAAGGAAATTTACTTGCACAAGTAGTTTATTATTAAAATACTTAAAGACTAGAGGTTTGAAGGAGAAGGAAATAAAACAGGTAAAAAAGGGGGTATGTGTGATGAAGAATATTTATTATTGTGATTACCCCTATTTACAGAGAGTGAAACAAGCAGAGCAGCTCCAAAATTTAGCTTACAATGCTGTCTCTCATGGGCTTTGTCATCTTTTCCATTAGAAAATAGCTTTGTCACAAGTTAGCACACATTTTTAGACAAGACAAAGCAAACATTAGTATATAGTCTTTGCCTAACTATACCTTTTCAACCACACTTTCATGTTTGTCCTTAAAGTCTTCATTAACATCCAGTGTTAAGATTGGTACCTCTTGTAAATAATCAAAGTTGGTTCTGTTTAAAGAGAGAGAAATACAATAATCAGAAAAGTAAAAAACAAAAAACCTTCTATCTTTCATCATTGGAAATCAAAATGTTGTCAATTATATTATATTAGTTAATCTGCAAGAATTTCATCTAATGACTCAAAGCCCATCTGTAGACATTTGGACATCCCCTTACAGAAGGGTCACATGGAGGAGACGAGCCAGTCAGGGTACAGGATAGCACCAATGAAACTTTCCTCTAGTCCTTTAATGCTTCCTGCCACCCACTATCATGACCCCAATTCTGGCTTACAAATCTGGCTAGACCAGAGCATGCACACGGGTACAGATGAGAGCTGGAAACACAGGGAATCCAGGACAGATAAACTCCTCAGGACCAATATTGAGAGTAGTGATACCAAGAGTGGAAGGGGAAGGTGGAGGGAGAAAGAGGGAACCGATCACAATGATCAACATATAATCCACTCCCAGGAGGACAGACAACAGAAAAGTGGGTGAAAGGAGACACTGGTCAGTGGTAAGACATGAAAAAAAAATCTCTAAATTATCAAAGGTCCATGGGAGGGAGGGGGAAAAAATGAGCTGATGCCAAGGGTCCAAGCAGAAAGAAAATGTTTTGAAAATGATGATGGCAACAAATGTACAAATGTGCTTGACACAATGGATGGATGTATGGATTGTGATAAAGAGTTGTATGAGCCCCCAATAAAATTATTTTTTAAAAAGAATTTCATCTAGTACTCTCTTCTTACTCACTTATATTTACTACCTGTAGCTAAATATGTCAGGTGAAAAAGACATAGAGATAGGCACTGAGTTAGTTAATTGTGCCAACCTGGCCGATAATCACATGTGGGGCTAATTGAAAGGCGGAGGAATAAGTGGGTGGTGAGCCTCGCCTTTCTAGTTCTCGGGTCTCTTGTTTGTGATGGTCGCACCAGGGTGCAGCTGCCTTAGCAGTTCTCTGCTTCAGCTTGCAGGATTGAGTTTTTACAAGACATTCCCAAGAAGCCATATGGACCTATCCCGATGCAGCCCTGGGTGCTGGAGCAGCCGTGTGGAGACCCCTGCCAGCGCTGAGATGCTTACACGTTCACTGACTCAGCTTTCCTCCTGCAGTGGGCGTCATTGCCTCTGTTCTGTGAGGTGGAGGACTTTGTGGACTGGTGTTGGGTTAATGGGTTAATGTTGAACTTGTGGGCTTGGGCAGCATTGGGTTGGGATATTTTCGTGATGCACACTTTCTTTACATAAAACTCTCTTATATATGAGTTGTTGTGGATTTGTTTCTCTAAAGTACCTAGACTAATACAGGCGCATTATGGTATGTTGTTCTACTAAAAAAGCACACCATAATAGGAAGAATATTTTGCATCTTAACCATGAGAAAACTAAAACCCCAAGAATTTAGTTGAGGTTCTGGGGTTTTACAAACTCATATAAGTGAGAATGGTCTTGAACCAAGACCCAAAACACTATTAACAGCTAATGCTAGTCTACCTCCAATGTCATGTTATAGGAAGCAAATTTAAAATATATTTCCTATAAAAAAATCTGAAAGTACATAACAAAACTGAGGGATTCAAGTTGTAAAATTTAAAGGAAAGATAATCTGATCAAAATTAAAATAATAACAATAAAGAGTCAAAATCCATACCTAATCCTGGAATAAATAAAAAGGCTCAAAATGAAAAACTTCATGTTGCTATTTGTATCTTCCAGATTTTAGATTAGAATTGGACAAATGAATGAAAAAATGAGAAGTAAAACTAAGGCTTACTTCAGTGTCCTGTTCAGTAGCCAGCTTTCATGCTTATAGTGAAGCTTCTCCAAGTACTCAAGAGGAATGCCTTGTTCTTCACTTCTTCCTCGTAAATATATTCGATTCAAGCATGTCTAAAACAAGCAACAAGACAATTAAAGAAAGAAAGGCAAATAAAGGAGAATTATTCTTGCCCGCTGCCATTAACATAAAAACATTTTCCCCTAGTGTTTCTTTGGAGTTCCTGGGTGGTACCAAGAAATTGAAGCCTCAAATTTACAGGTGTGCTTCAGGAGAAAGGCCTGACAATTTATTTTTGAAAAACTAATCACTGAAAACTTATGGTTTCACCCTGGGTTCATCAGGAGTTGGAACTGATTCAACTGGTTTTGATCTGGTTTTGATCTCAGTGTCCCTTTATTTATTTTAGCCAAAATCTCCAATTCTTCTACAAAGTTAATTACTTCCCTCCTTTCTATTCCTTTCATAGCATTTTGATGTCTCTAAACTAAGCAGTTAGAAGTACAGCAAGAATGCTCCACAGGAGGTTGGCAAAACGTCATCTCATGTACCTTGAACATGTTATCAAGATGGACCCATCTGTGGAGAAGAGCATCATGCTTGATAGAGGGTCAGCAAAAAAGACCCTCAACAAGACTGAGGCAGTGACTACACCAAGGAACTCAAACACAGCAATGACTGCAAAGATGGTGCACAAGCCGGTAGTGTTTCGTTCTGTTGTATGCAGGTCGTTACCAGTCAGCGACTCACGCGCATAGAACAACAAAACTAAGCCGGACTTTCCAAAATGTCTATACACTTTAGCATCTATATACTTCATAATATAAATCTCATAAAAAGGAATGAAATTCATTAAACATTCATTTACAACTTTGAGATGGCAGAATAAAAGGCATGCAGATCTATCAAAGGAATCCTGCTTTGAGGTTTACTAAATTTGATTATAAAATCATGCAAGGTACTTTCTGCAATGTTAGAAATACCCATTATCTGTAATAGTCACTAAAGTAGCCAACGGTCACATGATGCTTCGGAGTATTGAATAATACATTGCCAGTGTAGAAACTAAGGAATAGAAATTTTAAATAATTTAAATTTAAATAGCATCAGACAGTAAAGCTCTAGATCTCTTTTCCCTAAAAACGTATTTACCTGTACACTTTTATAACAACTTGTATGGAGTCACAGATCCTCAGACGCTCAGGAAATAAGAACACGTAACCAAACTGATGTACATGAGACAAGCAGCATTCAAATTGTTTACAGAAAAATTTAAACCTTTAACAAAAAGCCGCTAATCAAAGTATATACACACACACACACACACACACACACACACACATATATATACATATATATACACACACATATATTTTATATATACACGTATATGGAAAAATTAAGCTTTCAATTTCTTTATATTTTTTCTATACCTGCCCTATTTTTGAAATTAAAATTTTAATTTATTCTACTTTGCTAAAAGATGAACAAACTATGCACTGAAAATAGAGTTGTTGTTAGGTACGACAGAAAGAAACACTGGCTATACAGTCCTATGCCATTCTCACCATCATTCCTGTTTGAGCCCATTGCTGCAGCTCGTGTCAAATCTAGAGGGCCTACCCCTTTTTCACTGATCCTCTATCAAGGGTGATGCCCTTCTACAAGGCTGATCCCTTCTTAATGAGACGTTCAATGTATGTCCTGCTACATTTTTTTGGTTGTTCTTCCAGTAGTCCACAGCACACGTAATATCCTTCACCATTCACAATTCAAAGACATGAATTCTTTGGCCATCCCTATTTATTGTCCACCTTTTGCATGCTTTCAAGGTGACTGAAAATAACATGTTTCAGCCAGGTACACATTAGTCTTCAAAATGACATCTTTGCTTTTTAAATTTTTTTTTTAACCACTTTCAAGCTCTTTGGCAATAAGTTTGCCCAATATATATGTCATTTGATTTCCTGACTGCTTCCACAGGTGTTGATTGTAGTTCCAAGAAAAAGAAATCCTTGGCACCCTCAATCCTTTCTCAGTTCATCATGTTGCCATCTCGAAGTGCAGTTGTGAGGACTTGTGCTGATTTTCACCAATAAGTGCTTCATATACTCTTCATTTTCAGCAAGTTGTGTTGTCTGCATAGTTCAGCTTGTTAAGAAGCCTTCCTCCAACCCAGATGTCTCATTCTTCACACAGTAACGCTTTTGGGGATTATTTATTCAGCAGACTTTAAGTTACTGTGAAAGGATACCACCCTGACGGATACCTTTCCTGAGAACTATGGTAGTTACACAACGTCATGTCACCTTGAAGACATATAGAAGTGTAGGGGTGGTCGCCAACCTGTGAATCAAGTCACAACCTGCTGGTACCTCCTTAAGGGCATGGCCTTATCGTAAGGAGGGTCCTAGGAATCTAGCCCCCTCTCTGCCTTCACCATCCTGCCGAAGGACCCTGATTGCTGCCAAAGCCCTGGAGATATTACCACTGCCACTAGATACACAAGACTGTAATCACCAGCCTGTGATCTTCCTGCATTTTGCATCACTGCATGTGGCTGAGCTAATCTGAAGGACTTAAGGACTAGTTTCAGACTTATGGGCTTGAGCTAGGATGTTTTCTCTATGGATAATTACTTAATATAAAGCTTTCTTATACATATATGTGTGTCTCTGGATTTGTTTCTCTTGTCAACCCGGTCTAATACATAAACCACACAGAATCCCTGTATTTTGTTCAAATTATTGTCTTTCAGTCTGTCTACAAGTATAGCATGTACACAATTAAGTAGAATATTTTTTTGCACTTAAATTTTTTTTTAATGGTCTATTTGGTGCATATAGACCAAATTTTTAATCAAGAATACCCCCGCACCCCACCCCCCCACCAATGGTGTCCCGCTTTAAATCTGGTCACCGTAGCTAAATGACACGAGCATTTCAAACTCAAGAGATGACCATCTTACATCCAATGGGAGATTGGTACAGTCTCACCAAGGCCCAGAAGCCATTCTGTTTGAGAGAACACACAGACTGAAAGGCCTGCCGTGGAGAATGAGGCGTCTCCACCAGCCAGAGGCTTGGTTTCAGACCCCAATGCCAAGCAGGGCTGGGGGCTCGTGGGAGACGGGAAAGTTGAGCAAGGCCCGGGGCAGTTCGCTGGCAGCAGTGAGAACAAGGCAGTGCAGACTCTGAAGAGGACTCCTGTCACAGGGTCCTTTTCTGGCCACCGCCCAAATTTTTTGCGAATAAATTTGCAATATTATCAATAATTTGCTATGATCTGCATGGGTCTAATGACTTTGAACAGTTAAAGCACAAGTAAAGATCTTTCTGGTATTCTTTTGTTAGTGATTGTATATCATTCGTTTCTCTTTTGATGCTTCCTACACGATTCAATATCTTGCCTATAGAATCCTTCAATATTTGCCCCTTGAGGATTGAACTTTCCATTCATGTTATTTAGCTTGAGCTATGTTAAAAGATTTCAGTTTTCTAATTCGAGATCTTTATACACTTCATTTTGCTTTCCTCTGTATTCTTGGCCTGCCTTTAGATAATCTTCTGTTCAGCTCTTTCACACCAACATTTCAATTCACTAAAGACATTACATTGAAGAGCAAGGTACAGAATTTCTTTTGACATCCCTCTTGTTCTTTTCTTTCCTGTCCTTAGCCTTCAGGACCAGTGGAGTGAGTGGCGAAACAGGGAGGGTAGAGGGAGAGTGGGTAGGAAAGAGGGAACCGATAACAAGGAACTATATGTGACCTCCTCCCTGGGGGGCAGAAAACAGAAAAGTGGGTGAAGGGAGACGTCGGACAGGGCAAGATATGACAAAATAATAATTTATAAATTATCAAGGG
>NW_022111369.1:49505599-49522677 GCF_000313985.2 Echinops telfairi
GATAAGAGTTGTATGAGCCCCTAATAAAATGATTTTTGTTTAAAGAAAAAAAATTACCATTTAAGAATATTCACTGTGCTTTTATTATATGTCCATGTCATATTCTAGGAATTTAAAATTCAACAAGTGAATTATCTAAAGTCTCACTTCTTGATTGTCTAGGAATTGCTTGAGCAAGTTACTCACTCTACTCTAGCTGTGACAGATGAGACAGCCAGCAATATTTAGAAAGAAATAATGAACAAAATAAAACAGAAACAAGAGAAGGACCTGCTAAATCTGAACATGGAGTTTGTTGAGAAAAGAGAATGCACCTATCTACATAGTTATAAAACGCAGTGGCTGCAATAACGGGCTCAAACTTAAGAACCATTGCATGGACAGGGCAGGAGCAGGCAGTGTCTTGTTCTGTTGTACACAGGGTCGCTCTACGTCAGAACATACGCAATGAAACCAAACAACCATCTACGTACATGTTTCTAATTTGGAGGTGAGGAGCTGGAGGGTAGGGAGGAAAGTTAAACTAAATTGCTTTTCCTGTATACCACTCAAAATATTCCTAAATATTTACAATTGTACTGGAACAAACAAATCTTTATTGGGTCTCACCTCTGGAGTGGCTCGAAGATAAATGATTCCATCCAGCTCAAGACTTTGGCCAAACTGGTTATTCATCCAGTCATGCCAATCTTGATAAATGGTCCATTCTGTTTCATTCATGCAGTCAGATTCATACAAATTAGATGCAAAAATATACCTGAAAGAAGTCCAATCTATATTTAAATTCTTTTTAGGAAAGTATGTAGAAAAAAAGAGGGTTCAAAAGAGAAAATGAAAAGGAGCACTCTCTTAAACCTGTGGCAGAAGTCCTCTGAAAAGCAAGACATTCATCTCCCAACTACACAAAATACTTTCAGATACTAGGTTCACAAAACGTTGTCTGAAGGCCCTTGGAAGTTTCTGAGACCCTTTCAGGGCGAATGTGAAGGGCAAATTTTCTTCAACCAAAATAGCATATCACAGCAGACTGAATGCAGAACCAAATACAAGAATATAGTTTTTTTATTAAGCCAGATATTTAAAATTTTTATGAATGTGTAATATCACACTCCTAATTATTTGATGTTTTGGAAAATATAATTTACTTTTTAATTCAGAAGTACATTATTTGTATTAGTACATAATGGTATTAATTACAACTTTAAATTACATTTTTTTTAAACATTTTATTAGGGGCTCATACAACTCTTATCACAATCCATACACACATCAATTGTGTAAAGCGCATTTGTACTTCATTCTCAAAACATTTTCTCTCCACTTAAACCCCCGACATTAGGTCCTCATTTTTCCCTCCCTCCCCGCTCCCCCCTCCCTCATGAGCCCTTGATAGTTTATAAATTGTTATTTTGTCATATCTTGCCCTGTCCAACGTCTCCGCTCACCCACTTTTCTGTTGTCCATCCCCCAGGGAGGAGGTCACATATAGTCCCTTGTAATCGTTTCGTTAAATTACATTTTCTTTGTTTCTAAAAATACACATATCAATTAAATCCTAAGTTCTCGGCTTTTCTAAAATTATAAAGCATGTAACAAGTGCTAAGACTAAAATGTTTGAAAACCACTACTATGAGCTCACTTTGAAGGTCAACAAGATTCTTACATAAACAGGGCAATTCTAAGGTTCAGGTGAGTCGAGAACATAGATCCAGACACTTTTATCTCCAGAGCAGATAAAATTTTAAAAGGGATGGAGGGGGAACAAAACTTCCTTTAAATTTGAGTGAAATAACAATCATATTCCCTAGGGTTCCCATGAAGTCTAGATATTGTTGGAAGTTGTGGGTTAAGCTGCTAACCCCACCATCTGGTTCAAACCCAGCAACCTCAGCTGGGGAGTAAGATGAAGCTGTCTGCCCCATAAAGATCTATAGGATTGGAAAAGCTATATAGCAGAGGTGTCAAACTGGCAGCCCATGGGCCGCATGTGGCCTTTGAGGTAATTTTTTGTGGCCCGCGATGCTCTGAAATAAAATGAAAATAAAAAACACTGTTATGAAGAAAATAGCGCTTAGGGGAAATCGAGACAATATAGTACACATAATTCCCACATTAACCCTTTAACTTCTGAAGATGACAATACACGTGGCCCAGTGCCTTTCCTGGGGGCCTATGGATGTGTATAAATGCGCTGACTCCCTTCCAGCGACATTTGGAAGCCATATGTCTGCCACTCTCAGTGTCACGTCATGTAAACAGATCCCAACAGCGAAAAGGTAAAAAAGAGCACTCTGGGTTGTGCTGTTATGAGTCATACCTAGCAGCAGCGCTAGTTAACATTTTTGGAGGGAAGCCATTGTGTGAGCAACTCTTTTCGTCCATGAAATTAAATAAAATGATATACAGATCAAGATTAACTGATAAACATCTATCTGCCTTAATGAAGATTGTCTGTTCTCAGTCTTTGAATCCAGATATTGGAAAACTAGGGAGGAAAAGTTTTGGGGGGAAAAAAGAATAATTTTAGATTTATAAATATATTAAATGTTTAAATAAAAGCAACTATAGTGTTTTAATTATCCTTTCCATATTCCTGAATCCTCACTTCAAAATATAGCAAAATTTGTAAATGTGATGTGATCCTCCACATGAATCTTGCCTGTTGCACCAAATGGCCCGCGTTTTAATTGAATTTGACACCCCTGCTATATAGGGTCACAAATGCCATATTGAAATCAACTGGAATGACTATGGGTTCTACAAGCTACCAAAAACCAAACCAGGCTCACTGCCATCAAGGTGATGCGGACTCCTAATGACGCTACAGGAGAGCAGAACTGCCCTGTGACTATCCGAGACTAATTGTTCATGAGAGGGATGGCCGGTGCTTTCAAACTGCAGACTTTATGAACCGCAGCTCAACTCTAATCACTGCACTGCCTGAACTCCTCTTCTACGAGTTAGAACTTCCAAATCAAATTTTCCATATCAAATTCCCAGCTTGCAGAGTAATTTGATTTCCAGGAAAGCTGAATAGAAAAAAGACCAATTCTTAGTTAAAAAAAAATCCAAATAGACAAGTACAAGCAAATTATAAATACCTGTCGCTATACACTGATCGCTCAAAAAATAATACAGGTTTCTCTGCATCTCTGAGCCTGCCATTGAGAGAGGCAAGTTGAGCTCGTATCCGACTGAGGCAGGCATATGACTGGAACGTAAAAGACCAGCGTTCGGGTTTCTCATACATCATCTGAAGAACATTGCCACCGCTTTTTTGAGATGTTGTCAATTCCTATTTTGAATTTGAAAAAAAGGAAAATTAATGACCATCCCCGCAAAAAAAAGGAAGGGCTCAAAAATCAAACGTGGATTTATTAACAAATGCATCATGGTCAACAAAAGTAGGATGATTAAATCCGCTTCAATCATATTCTTTCACAGTGTACCTTTCAAGTAGGCTAAGGTCTGGAAGATACTGAAAAGCTGGCACAAATTACAAATTGCTCAGCACTTTCTCAGAAGAAGCCACAGACTGCTAACTGTGGGGGAAAAAATTGTTTGCCCCCAACAAGACTTTTAAAAACTTTTAACTAGTTTTCAATGTACAAACCTAAGTAATTTGACATATAATTCCTAGATTTCTACCTTCTTTTAAAAATTAAATTCCAAGTAATACTCTGCCTATATTTTCTTATGGTGAAAATGAGCTGGAGCAAATTCACACATGGCCCTGTCACATAGGACACAGGCTCTCCAGCTTACCTGCGCCCACCATTCTCATTAACTCTCATAAGCTAATTCCCTCGTAGCTACCTGGCCCTCAAGCATTGGAAACCGTCAACCCAATCTCCTAAAAAGACAAGAGATTATCCCAAGTATTTTACAACTCAATAATCGTATTTTTTTAAACTTAGTTTCATTTGTTTAAAAAGACAAATGTAAGCTTAAAAATTAAATAGAAACTGCAACTTTACATCTGAATTGCAAATAGCATAAAGAACTTATGAATTATTTTTCTATGAAACAGATTCTCTAGCTCTGACCACTAAAATAATGAAAACTCAGAAGCAATGGCTGTATATCTATCACTCAGATTCTGATCTATAAATACCATTTCCCTGTGAAAGGAAAAAATTCCAGAGCTGGTAATAGGTCTACAAGAGAAATGTAAAAGTGACTAGGAATTTCTTGTTGCAGGAGAACAAGGAACCTGTCAAAGACAGGTGGGGACGCATCAAGGGCAACGAAGCCAAAATGAACGGGTTTCCACTGGTCAGTGATGAGACAATGTAGACATCCAAAACAATGACAACACAAAATCGGTTAGCTTATAATATTACACAAATTTAAATCATGTTAGATATCTTAGGAGGTCACTTGGACACCATGGCACTGGGGGTTAGGCTCTGGGCTGGTAACCTCAAGGTCAGTAGTTCAAAACTACTAGCTGCTCAGTGAGAAAAGATGAAGCTATCTGCTCTCATTCGTCTTAGAAACCTTACATAGGATAGCTCTGAGTCAAAATCAACAGGTTTTTAGGACACCCATTAGTTATGCTGAAATTTTGTAGATAAAGAGAAAAAACCTTCTTAATCAAGCCTTTTATCCTGGTCTATTCTGTCTGAATGCTATTTCAGAGTAATGAACTAGTTGATAAGGAAAAAGTCCTCTTTAGAGACAAATTCCAGTTCATACATTCGACTCCAGAATAACATTACCAGCTTTTGCAATAACCAACGCAACATAGCACTGACTACAATCTCAACAGTGTTGGATGACCCACGAAACATGATAGCATGGGCTGATTTGGTGCCTACTATCTGTAGTGAACAATTTCACATTTTTATCACTTCAAAGAGTCTGTTTCTAGGTATGGTTGGCATCTGTTTCTCTCCCAACCCCATAGCACCACCCTACAAATAAAGCCTCTTTTCAAATAATTCTCAACAGGACAGAGTACGCAGTAAAAACAGGTAAACAAACACATGGTAATAATGCTTACTGACCTATAGCAAATACACTCATGACAAAGCCCATATAAAGTTGTTTGCTAGAGAGTAAGTAAGCACAAGTCAGTCTGTATTTACCTTGCTTATTGGGTATTCTCCCCCTGAATATTAAAAATAATTCCGGAATTCATTAAGGAAAAACTGATAGAATTTTTTGTAATGGACCGCTTAGACTAATAACACCTGAATTGACTAATTTGAACACTAAAATAAGAAAGGGGGAGGGGAGGCTGGTTCAGTGGTAGAATTCTGGCCTTTCACTGGGGAAGCAGACTTTATTCCTGGTCAGTGCACATCGCATGCAGGCACCTTTATGCATGCAGCCACATGAGTCAGGGGCCTCTGCTAAGAGAGTCACTGTCCCTGTGGGTTTCCAAGGCTGTAAATCTTTCCGGGAACAAAAAACTCATCTTTCTCCCATGGAGAGCTGATGGGTTTGAACTGCTGACCTTGTGGTTAGCAAGCCAACTCCACAATTAACAATAAGAGACAAGACATTATATTTCCCCTCATCTAATACAAAAGAGCTCTAGTGGTGCTTAGGTAAACCTTGAACTTCTAACCACAGTCAGAACCACTTGATGGCTAAGGGTTCGGTTTTTTGATTTGGGGGGTCCATCAATTAAGCCTTAAAATAAGCCCCCAGCCAATCCTCTATTCTCAGATTTGGAGTCCCAGTTTCATAACTGGGCTGCTAACTCCAAAGTCAGCAATTCAAACCCACCAGACTCTCCATGGGGGAGACACAGCTTTCTGCTGCTGTATCCCTAGGGAGAGAGTTGCAAACCATGGGAATCTTTTTGATGGTAGCAGATTTATCCTCAGATCTAAAAATGTAAGTTTCTAGCACACAATTCTATTTTTAATTTAGTCTTGTATCTATTTCTTTCCATTTTCACTTCTCTCTATATTCAAATCTTGGCTAAAACACAAATCAATGAATCCAAACTTGCTCTTCTTCTTACACATTCATACATACACACAACCCCAACAAATAAAAAATGTTGCTATAAAAAACACAATTTGTTATCCCTGTTCTCTCTCATTGAATAAATCTACTTTTCTTCTCATTTGCAGTAGAGAATGGAAAAGTGCTAGGAAATTAAAACTTGTGGTGTTCAGGGTAAAAGTAAAAAGAATTAAAACTGACTCGGCAATGGGGTTATAGCGGTAGCCGTTGGTTCCTGAGCCAATCTTAAAGTGGAATTTTTAGGTGCGTCAGAACAGATGCAGATGGTTAGCCTTCCTTTAACACAAGAAAAGGAGGCCTGGTGGTGAAGTGGTTACACACTGGGCTAAATGCAAGGTTACCAGTCTGAAACCACTGGCTGCTTCAGTGAGAAAGATGGCATTTTCTACTCCCACAAGAGGTTCCGGTTTCAGAAATCACAGGGGCCGTTCTACCCTGCCCCAAAGAATCACTGTGAGTCAGCATCGACTCAATGGCAGCAAGTTTGGTTTTTGGTTTAAGGCAAAAGTGGGCAGATTTAAAAGCTACAAGTGGCAGAAAAAGAATGTTTGGAAACTGATTATGGTAGCAATTATAATACTGCTTGACGTGATTGAACTATGGAATATATATGTAATAACTCCCAATTAAAATTAAATCAATAAGTTTATAATTTATAATAAATAAAACCTAACAAAAAGCTATATGTGCAAATGAAGGTTTTTAGGTTCTAAGTAATCCTATGTACAGAATGAAATACCACTACTCATGTAACCATGGCTCAGATGAAAATAGAGTTAAAGTTAGATTTGAAAGTTGTATTGGAAAAAGTTTTAAAACAAAAAGCCAAGAACAGCAACACTCCTCCAAACGAAAGTTGCTTTAGTGTACTTAGTTAAGGTTCATTTTCTTACCTCAAATTCATCTTGAGTACTTTGAACATTGCACCATCTGGCAACAGGTTCAGGAACCACGTCCCAATCCTCACAGACTTTCTTAAGGATATTCACAAATGTTGACTTCCCTGCACCTGTTGAGGGGAAAGGTAAAAGTTAGAGGGAATTTACCAGAAATTGAAACAGCCAAAATCCGAATGTCTTTTACAAAATTTATTATAGAAATCTTAACTCACACACAAATAACATTCAATTTCTTGAATTTTTTTCTTAATGTAAGCTAAAAGGATCCAATTCCACATTTATTATTGTTTAGAAATTCTGTGGGTGAGATTTTAAAACATGGGAAAATTCTAGGCAAGATGTTACAGCAGAAAATATCCTAGTCCTAGACTCGCTTTCCTTAGCCAACCAATGAAAGAGAGCTTTGTAGGGATTGGTTAAAGCTATTTTACCACTTATTGGGGTGTAACTTGGGGCAAGTTCTTTAATCCCTCTGAGCCATTCCTTCCTTCTGGAAACTGCTGTGATGGTTAAATATCACAACCAAGTAAAGTCCCCATAAATGAGTCAGGCTTTTGCATTTTCATATTTTCTTCTTCGCTGGCTACATCCACTCAGTCTAGAAATGAGCTTCTCTCTTTTTAATAAATGGTCAAATAAATTATCATGAAGATGCATCTAATGACCAGGATTTTAGAAATTAAAATAGTATTATTGTAAGGTCAAAGCCATGACGATCCAACCAAACATAGTTCTACTCTGCAAGGGGTTGGGTCACCATGAGTCAGAATCAACTCAACAGCAATTGGTTTGTTTTTAAATAGGCACTAACAGAAACTGTAAAAAATTTAGCAAATATATTCCTTGCAAAGCACTTCACACAAGTATTCACCAGTGTCTCTGCTTCACGTTTACTCAATCCTATCCTAAAAAACAAACAATATATACACTTCACTTTTCCCTGATCATTAATTCCTCAGACATATATAGAGCAAAAAAAGAAAACCAAGACATACTATAATTCCCCATTCTAAAAATTACCTTCTAATAATTTAAATAGTAAGAGTAGTCTTGACCTAACATACAACAGGGTGTGGCAATATTTCTAATGAACACCACACCCTTTCTATCTGAAGTCACCAAACGGGACATATAGACCTCTCTACCTCTGTAAGTGGCATACATATGTAGAACATATGAATAATTCTGGTATATTTCTAAGCAAAGCCTCCTCTTCCTTATGAAACTTAAGCCAAACCACAAATCCAAATCTCTGGTATTTTCAATGGCCTCAGATGGATGTGAAAGTTGGACATTGAATAAGGAAGACCGTAGAAGAATTGATGCATTTGAATTATGGGGCTGGAGAAGAATATTGAAAATACCATGGTCTGCCAAAAGAAGAAACAAATGTGTCTTGGAACAAAAATGTTCCTTAAAAGCAAGGATGGCTAGACTGCACCTCATGTACTTTGGACATGTTCATCAGGAGAGATTAATCTCTGGACAAGGGCATCCTGTTTGGTAGAGTTTAGTGGCAGCAAAAAAAGAGGAAGGCCCTTGGAAAGTTGGATTGACACAGTGGCTGAAACAACAGGCTCAAACGTAAGAACAGTGGTGAGGATGGCGCCGGACTGGGGGGTTCATTCTGTTGTACACAGGGGTGCTGTGAGTTGGAGGCTCCTTGACAGCACCTAACAACAGTATTGCTGCCGAGCGGACCCCAGCTCTGAGAGTCCCTATACACAGAGTACATCCACCACGGCTGTAAATCTTAACAGACGGCCACATCGATGTCTAGTAGACTGCCTGGTGATTTCAAAGTTTAGGTTAGCAGCCATGTGCTTTGAACCACTGTACCTCAAGGGCACCGTAATTGGAAGCAAGAATAGAAAACCTATGACCTTATATGTATAAGGTAACAGGGAAGTTTAAAGATCACAACAGAGAAAGCAAAGTATGAATAAAAATAGAAAAATCCCAGAATAGTTGAGCAAAGTACAATGTCAATTATCCCGTGAGGAAGGAAGAAAAACATTCAGACAAAGTAGAATGACTATTAGATTTACTTATGGCAAAACAATGGTGACCTCATAATTATGGATGCAGCTAAAGAGCAAACAGAGTTACAAGGCATTTGGAAGAATATATGCAAACACTTAAAATGATCACCAAACAATCACTAAGCTAAATGGAAGAAGCAAAGATTAATGAGTGTTCAGAAAGAGCACCCAAAGAAAAGATCCAAAAATCAGGCATCCTCTGGAGTGAGAACGTCCTTAAGGACCGAGCATCCACTGTCTTCTGATAGAGCTCACAAACATAAATTTCAACATATACTCCAGCCTGAGACAGCTGGAACCTATGTAAAACAGAAATCGCCCAGAGAAGGAAAATTCAAATAGAGAGAAACTTGGCTGTTAGCGGAGGTGAGGTGCTGATGGGGACCAGTGACTGTACCAGGCTTACGAAGTTTACTGATCCTGACTTGTGGTAACCTACTAACTTCCCTCATAAATCCTCATAATTTTGAGCTTTGTCTCACAGTTCTGTGTAACCATTGCAACAAATTACTGAACCTAGGACAGAAGTAGAGTGGGAGGAACAGCTGGTGTCAAATAGATACAGGAGTATGATTTCTTCTTTGCAGCAATAGGGAAGCCAGAGAAAGTCAGCTATGACCCTCCCCTCCAGTTTTCAAAGTGGGCTAGTGGAGGGGAGCAAAAGAACCAAAGGGAACAAGGAGTTGAAAGGGTCTTATAAAAAAAACTCACTGCCATTGAGACGTTCCTATCTCATAGGGACCCTACAGGACAAAGTACAACGGATCTTGTGGGTTTCTGAGGCTATAAATCTTCATAGGAACAGAAAGCCTCAACTTTCTCCGGAGCGCCTGGTGGTTTCAAACTGCTCACCTTGCCACAGTTAACTGCTCCATTGGTAACCCATTATGGCTGCAGTGGCCCTAGTCTTATAGCGCATGCAAATTACATCCTTAGCCATATGTCACAGGTCAACATGGGTCAGAAGGGAAAGTAAATGACTAAAAGGGGTGGGTATATTTCTTTCCTGTTAATTTTATAATCAATCCAGTAGAAGAGCAACACAATAAATAGCAACTGGCAAAGCCTTAGTGACAGGAAGCCAGTACTACTGGAGAATATGCCCCGATATGCCCCGTCTAAAGATCAATTGTTGTCACCAAGAAATGCAGGTCCAATGGAACCTGATCTTCGGATTTCTCTAAGAAAGCCAAGAATCTAGACCAGTGTTTCCCAAAGTGGGTGATACTGGGCTATGGGCTCTGGAACAATCTAGGGAAGGTGCAAAAGGCAGATACCAACACTTTATCCTGGATTATGGGCGTCAGCACAAAACTATAACTGCTAGGATGTTCTGAGTAAATGTTTGTCTGAAAAGGGAGCCACAGGTCAAATAAGTTCCAGAACCTATGATCTAGATCAGAGGCTAGCAAACTTTTGAAATGGAAGAGCAAATCTTATCCCTCACAACAATTTAAAAATTATTCAAGAGCCATAAATACATTTTTACAAACAAATGAAATCACCAGTAGTTGAAGAATATTCTTTAAAATTTTTCAGTTGGACAGCCAGTTTGCCAACCCCTGATCTAGATGTTTATGTGAAACTGTGATATTAAAATACTACCAGGTAGTTAAAAAAATATTTTCAAAGTAATCAGGCCCAATACTGTGAAAATATAGGCCGGCCATCAGTTTACACTCCTGTTTCAGTGTAGGTGACGGGGAAGTCAACGAAAAATTTTAAACAGAAGAGAAATATCACATTTGTAGTTAGAAAATCAGAAATGGATTACCTTTGAGGAAGTGCTCACAAGCTAAAAATGCTTGAGGGAAAGATTTCTTGATATGCTTCCTAACTAGATTTGAGAGAGGGAAATTCATTCACTGGGGTACTGACCTATGGGGTTGTTCATTAAAATTTACTTTTGAGATAGTTTTGTTCAACTACTTTTCTCTGTCTTGATCTATGGCTTTCATCATCCAATAAATAACTTTGAAAACACCACACTAATAAAGACCCACCTACAAGTATTTACTCTCCCAAGAAAAAATGAGGGCCTTCTAATAACTGAGTTTTCCTCTGGTGTTTTAATACTCGAGCAATGAAACAAAGGGAAGGCATCTTTGAGGGTAGTTTGAGTTTTCCATTCCTTTAAATGCCATTAAAACATCTGTTTGCCTTACTTTTTTCAAGAAGGCACACGTGCTTAAAATGTGGTCAAATTGGTAAGAATTTTAAAAAGAAGAAAAAAACATTTGCTACATGCATGAATAAAAATCTATCAAAGACAGCCATTGCTGTCTTTTTTTAGAAGCCTGCTTTGCCTTTTTTGCTTCCTTGGCAGCCCTGATGGCCTGCTCTCGTTGGGCCTTTCTAACCTCAGGTTTCTGATTCCTCTTGGCCATTATATCAGCAAGAGATGCCCCAGGGATGGCCCTCTGGAATTTGACTGCACGGTGGGTTCTTTTCTTATCAAAACAGGAAGTGCCAGACCGTTTTTTTTGTGGTATGACACTACAGTGAAGAATACAGTTCCCATGTACCTTGCAAAGTGACATTCATGGTATACGGTCCCAAACCATTAGTGATCCTTAAATCATAGCCCACCCAATGTTTACTTGGATGCTGGGTGGCGAGGGAGGAACCTGTTAATTGATTAGTAACAGAAAGTGGGGGTGGGGGTGGGGTGGAATCCTAATGTCCACAGATGCTAAACAAAGTGCAGTATATATATTCACGCAATGGGGTGCTACTCAGCACACAGAAAGGCACACACTCACTGACAGGGCATCAGAAATGATTATCAGAAACATTATGCTACATGAGAGAAGTCGAACAAACAAAAGTTACAGTAGGTACGACATGTATAGGGTTCCACAACTGCAGATTACAAATAGAAAATATGGGGCGGGGTGTTACAGCAGGGAAGCAATAGATTGGTCAAACCCATCCCTCAAATGCTGAGGGGAGGGGAAATATTATTTAAAGTGTCCTGGAGGATGTGAGTAGGTTATCCCTGTAGTTCAATATCCACAGGAGCCTGGAACCAATACCCCACACAAAGTAAGGGGCAACTGTATTCTATGACTCCAATTAGACGGCATGTTGAGAAAGGCAAAACCCGCACAGAGGAGTCCCTGGGTAGAGCAATCAGCTAAGCCACTGACTGAAAAGTTGACAATCAGGGGCATAAATATCCACCCCAGAGGTGCCTTGGAAGAAAGGCCTGGTGTCCTTGGCTTTGGAAACATTATGGAATGAGCACAGTTCTATTGAACAGCCATGAGGTCGTCAGGACTGGGAAACACCTGGTAACTTGTTTGTTAGTTGAGGTGAAAATCAGCAGTTGCCAAGAGGTTAGGAATGGGGCAGGCGCTGACAATGGAGCAACTCAAGGCAGCCTTTCGAGATGAGGGTAATGTTCTCTCCTTTGCTTGGGGGTGGTGAGTACACAACCTTATAAGCCACACTGAAGAATAAAGCTATTAAGACAGAAATTAACTTTACACCTGACCTTTTAAAAAGCCCTGTGGTACAGCAGCAAAAGAACGCCTTTGCAGCGTTCTCAAGGGCCCTGGTGGCAGCGCCGGTTACCTGTCGGGCTGCTAAGCACAAGGTCAGCGGTTTGAAACGAGGCTTTCTATGGGCTCGCTGTGAGCCGGGATGTACTCCAGGGCGGTGCGTGTGGTTCGGCGTTTGGGAAGAGTTACAACCTGGGAATCCCAAAGGGGAAGTTGTACCCTGGCCCTCGGGGGCTACAGTCGGAAGCGACCACTGCCGGGAGCTTGGGCTTGGTTTGGGCGCGTTCTGAACGCGGCGGGACAGCTCCCGGGGCGCGAGGGGAGCGCGCGCGCGCGCGGGGAAGCGCCACGGGCGGGAAGGGAAGCCAGCCCGCCGTCCCACAGAAGCAGCAGCGAAAGCACCCGCAAAGAGGCCGCTGCAGCAGCGGCCATGACTTCCCCGCCTTGACCCTAGCACGTCCTGGGACTTCTTACCGATGTTCCCTTCGACGGCGATTTTTTTGATGTGGGTCCCCATAGCGATGGTCACGGGCGACGGGCAGCTCCTCTTGGGCGGGGTGGCCATTCTGAGTCGGGTTGCTACTCCGAGCCCGCGGGCAGGAAGGGCTGCCTGTGGGCCGCGGATGCGGGCGTGTCCGCCCGAGGACTTGCGCTGCTGCAGACCTAAACGAACCCGCCGGTCGCCCGCGAACCGGTCTCAGGCTGCGAGATTTGATTTTTGGCGCCCGGAGGCAGCGGCCGAAGGGGCAGGGCCTGTGCGTGGACGCCCTCCAAGCTGCGAAGCCACGCCCCTTCACCGCCCCAGCCAGACATCCCCCCTCCGGCCACTCAGCCTTCATCACTTTGGGCGGGCCCAGGCCCGTTTACGTAACCCGTCCCGCGTCACGTCCTCCGGTCACGTGGACGTGAGGGCGGGGCCACGCACGTGATGGCCCGCCTCTTCCTGGAACTGCAGAGCGCAAGGCTAGCGACATGGCCCGCCTTGGGACCTGAAGGGGGCGGGGCTTTGCAGGGCCCATCTTTGGAACCTGAAAGGGGCGGGGCGAAGCGGGGCTTTGGAGAACTGATCTCTCCATTTGAATGGCGTTCCACTGGACATTTAGCTCCTGAGAAAGGCACCACTTGGTAGAAAACTCTACCCGACGTTGGGATTGGAGAGGAACACCACCAGGCTAAGTCCCCCTGAGCAGTCCAGCCTTCCAGAAATACAAAGTGAAGGAAAACCCATAAGCCCCATTGTACCAGGGAGGAAACTGACACCAAGGGGTTACTAGTTCAAAATCCCAGGCAATAAGTGGAAGCCAGATGAGAACTTTAATCTGACACCACCTCAAAACAAACTTCTTGATCTCTCTAGCCATTTGATTTGTATGCTTGTCTATTGCTCTGTAGAAATTGCCCCACCAGTTGGCTTCAAACAAATTTGCAGTAAAATGGAACTAAAAGATAATAGAATTTTTCCTTGAACTTTTTGAACCCCCTTCCTAAGATTCTGTTCACAGTGACCATGGCTATTATGTTTGCATAACCAGCCCCTAGTACATGGTTAACAATGTTGAATTTAAGTGGACGACACTTTGCGTTGCTAACTGCAAGGTCAGCAGTTCGAAACCACCAGCCACTGTGGAAGAGATGATGCTTTCTACTCCCATCGAGATTTACAGTCTCCAAACCCACAGGGTAATTCTACCCTGCACTATAGGGTTGCTAAGAGTCAGCTTGACGTGATGGCAATGAGTTTGTAGATTGCTACCCAAGTACTATGCTTTAAGACTCAGCTCAAACCAAAAAAATCAAGCTCACTGTCATCAGTCAGAGCAGACTCAAAGCAATCCTTTAGAACAGAGTAGAACTGCTCTGGGAAATCAGGTGAAAGCAGGGGCAGACCATGTCTGCATTTGGAGAAAGCCATCACACTTTTGACGGGTAAGATGAGTGGGGCACCCTGCCATTGAGTAAAATACTTATTACTGCGAGAAACACCAGAGGAAGAATACAGCTGGTATTGGGTTCCTAACTGGACACTTTTGACCTAGTTTCTAACCAACACCTGGTGACACACCTGCCCAGTGCATTGGATGTTGGATGCTGTCAGTCAGTGGTGGGATTAAAATAATTGAACAACCAGTTCGCTGCTCTAATGATTGTCCTAAGTATTTGAAAAAAAATACCAAAAGGTAGTTTATTATTTCTCAAAGTTAATACTTAAATAAAAGAGCTACGCAAACCTAGATTATGTTGTAAGAGCTTTAAAATATTAATCAAAAGTATTAAATAATACCTGACCAGAAACAATAAAATTGTTAAGCATTTTCATATTGCTTCTTTATTGACTTCCTCACTTGCAATATTCTTCTTCGCTTTTATCTGAGCATCATAAACTGTGTGATTTATCCTTAACCCTCTCTTCATTGTAGGAGTAGTACCCCATTCCTTTTAGAGCAACAGTTCTCAACCTGTGGGTCAAGACCCCTTTGGAGGTTGAACGACCCTTTCACGAGGGTCGCCTGATTGATAACAGAAGCAAAATTACAGTTATGAAGTAGCAATGAAAATAATTTTATGGTTGGGGGTCACCACAACATGAGGAACTGTATTAAAGGGTCACAGCATTAGAAAAGTTGAGAACCACTGCTTTAGAGGTGGGACAATTAGACAGTAGTCATCATGTTTATATATTGGAACAAGCAACTTCTCTGAATATATTACAACATATACTCATGTATGAGCCAAGTTTCTCAGCACATTTTTTATGCAGTTTTTGAGGTTTTGCCTCAAAAAAAATTTTTTTGGTACCTCGGCTGATACTCGGGTTAGCTTATACTCGAGTACATACAGTATGCTTATCTTTGAAAAACTCCTTTCTGCTTCTGCTGAACTTACAGCAATTGTTCTGACAATATAGTTAGCTCTATGAACACTCTAAGGAATTGCATAATTCACTCATAATATCTCATGGAATATGAGTCATAACACACAGGCTGAAACGAATAACAGTATGTCACCCTCTGGTACTTTGGCACTTCATATGTCGTTTGTTTTCTGAAGTAACAAATGCAAAGAAGTAAAAATGTAGTATTTCATCAAAGTATTATGAATTTTACAAAACGAATAAATATTACAAGCATAGTTCTAATTTTTTATACATATAACACTGCTACAGGTGCTTAGAATACGCTGTTACACATGATAAATATTAAAAAATGGTAAGGAATGTGAATTTGTGATATCCACATTAGGCAGCTGCCCGGCCAACCACCTTGGGGAGAACTCAAATTAGAAGTGTCATTTTTCTGAGGGGCCAGCCCCAATCCCAACTATGTGGACAGCATCCTCTTCCCCGCAGGAGAATTTACTTCAGAGGACAGCATTGAAACTACAACTCACGGAGAGGGACGTGTCTGATCAGAGCACACAGGAACAAATGAAGGGGGAGGAAGAGAGTGGAACACATCCTGGCCCACCAAGCCTTGAGGATGATATCCCCGCTCAGAGAGGACCATATGGCTCGCCCCACTGTGAAACACAACATCCCTCACTGACCCATAGCCCTACGGGGGACAACACTGGAAACAGTGCAGGAATTGCACTCTATCTGAATCCACCACACTGAGGCAAAACACTAGGGGTGTTCAACAGAACAGCAAGGTGAGCAGAGCAAGGAAGTCTTGAGGGAGTACCAAAAACAGACTTTGGGGCCAAGGCTTGGCACCCCATCAGACTCAACAGAAAAACACTCCTAAAGGTCAACAAACAGACCTTGAACTCTTTACAAGCTTTTCTTTTTTGTTGTCTTTGGTTTTTTGTTGTTGCTTTGTTTTGCTGTCTTGTTTATGTGCATATTATCTCTGCACATCTATCTAGATAAGATAGGCAGGATAAACAATCCAGAGGAGAAAACAATGGGAGTGACTGTTGGGGGTGGTGGTGGGGGCATGGAGGCCTGGTGGGGTTTGATCAAGGGCAATGTAACAGAGAGGAATTACTGAAACCCAAATGAAGGCTGAGCATGATAGTGTACATGTATGTACATATGTAAATATATGTATGTAATATTTATAGATGAAGGTGGGGAAATAGATCTATGTGCATATATTTATAGGTTTAGTATTAAGGTAGCAGATAGACATTGGGTCTCCACTCAACTACCCCCTCAATGCAAGAACACTTTGCTCTATTAAACTGGCATTCCATGATGCTCACTTTCCCGACACAACAGCTGAAGACAAATGGGTGCATAAGAAAATGTGAAGAAGGTGGCTACCAAAAGATACAGCGTCAGGGGTCTTAAAGGCTTGAAGCTAAACAAGTGACCATCTAGCTGAGAAGGAATAAAGCCCACATGGAAGAAGCACACCAGCCTATGTGATCACAAGGTGTCAATGAGATCAGGTATCAGGCGTCAAAGAACAGAAAAATCGTATCATTGCAATGAGTGGTAGTATGGAGTGGAGACCCAAAGCCCATCTGTAGGCAACTGGACATCCTGTTATAGAAGGGTCGCAGGGAAGAGATGAGCCAGTCAAGGTGCAGTATAGCAATGATTAAACATACAACTTTTCCTCCAGTTCTTTAATGCTTGCTCCCCCCACCCCCACCCCCACTACTATCATGATCCCAATTCTACCTTACAAATCCCAGCTAGACCAGAG
>NW_022111369.1:49524022-49553977 GCF_000313985.2 Echinops telfairi
GGAGGGGGGAGCGGGGAGGGAGGGGGAAAATGAGGACCTAATGTCGGGGGTTTAAATGGAGAGAAAATGTTTTGAGAAACGATGTGCAAATGCGCTTTACACAATTGATGTGTGTATGGATTGGGATAACAGTTGTATGAGCCCCTAATAAAATGTTAAAAAAGAGGGAAAAAAATTGCTGATTGGCACAAGAGCCGTAGTGGTGTAGGGATTACGAGCTGGGCTGTGATCCTTATGGTTGGCAGTTTGAAACCACTAGCAGCTCTTCAGAATAAATATGGCTCTTTATTCCCGTAAACAATTAGTCTCAGAAACCCACAGGGGAGTGGCTGAGTCAGCACTGATTCCATGGGCAAGGGAAGGGGAGGGCAGGAAAATGTGGCATCAACACCAATGGGAATAAGGAAGAAAATGTTCCAAAGTTGATTGTGTTGATGATTTCACAACCTTCTTAATATGACTGAACTATTACTGAATTGCATGATGTGTTAATTATAGCGCAATAAAAAATTGTTTTTTAAGTCATGCCTCTCTAAGAGCCATCCAAGGACCATCTGAAGAGCAGGACAGATCTCTGCCTGAAGAGGCAGAGACAGAGACCAGGGGCACCACAAACTGGCAGAGACCCAGAGGAGCAGCACCAAGAATATGGGGTACCCTCCAGTCATCCTGCCTTGGCTTCTTGGCCCCAAGAGGCAGAAGTCAAGGGATCCTGTGTCTAAGAAGCTGAGGATTGGAGAGAGACTTGGCTGCTGGTTGAGGACCAGTGCTGCTGTGGACCAAGGATGTATCATTACTGTTTACTGATCCTGACTTATGGCAACCAAGTAACTTCCCGAATAAACCCCCTTGTGAGTACTGACTGTGCACTGTGTGGCCATTAACAATGAATTATCAAACCTAGCATAGATGTAGAGTGCTGTGGCAAGAACGACAAGCGTGCGAAGGATGGAGAGTGGAGACATGTCTGACTCCTGGCTCTTGGCAACAGGGAAGCCAGAGGAGCTCATCTCGGGCCCTCCAATGGGATTACTGCAGGAGCCCTGGTGGTGCACTTGGTTACAGGTTGGGCTGCTAAATGCAAAGTCAGCAGTTTGAATCTATCCACCGATCCTTGCAAGATGGGGCTATCTACTCTGGTAAAGATGTTCAGTCTTGGAACCGCTACATGGCGCAGTTCTATGTTTCACAGTGTATCTATGAATAGAATTGACACAGGGGCAGTGAGTTAACAAATGTCCAAAGGGCATGCAACTCTACCAAGCCTCAACTCAAAAGCACTCATTTCCAGATCTGTGGGACAACAAATCCAGTTATTCCAATCATTCCACAAGCCAGCCTCCTGTCCAGAAGTCCTCCGCTTTACTTGCTCTGTGGGCGGGGAAGTCCACCTCTTGGTCTCTTGCTCTGGCTCCTGGTTCTGCTGTTGCTGCTACTGTGGCAGCGAAGCCATCTCCTGGATCAAGGGGTCCAAAGGACGTCTCCACTCCTGGCTCTTCTCTTACTGATAGTGAAATCCCGCACTCCTGCTTCAGAGACTGCGTTCCCACCCAGCAGGATGACGATCACTCACAGCTGAATCACATAACCTCTTCCCTCATGTTCTCTTACCCAATCCTTTCGGTAAAAGGTCCTTTAGAGGGAGTTACAGAAACTATGGCTATTAAGAGTCACATTAAATAATTCAATGCAAGATAAATAAATAATTCGCTGCACTGTAGTGTGACATTTCATACTAAAGCTTGAGAAGCCCATGAAATGGTAAGGATGTTGGCAAGTACTGAGAAAAGAGTAAGTCATAATGAGTCTCTGAGGCCTTCAAACAGGCAGAAAGTAGAAATCAAGACATCTCATACGGATCTATGGTTATAGGAGTAGAAACCCCCAAGTGTGATTTCCACAGAAGAGGCACCCACACATCAAAACGGCAACATAGTGCAAAGGTTGGATTGGAAGTGTGGAGAATGAAGATGATCTCAGATGTGCTTTCTGGTTGGAGTAGGCCCATTTATGAAACCCCACACATTCCACTCTGAGTCACACTGAGTGGAGGGCTGAGCCACATACCTGATGGCACACCTCTTCTGGGGGTTCTGGGACACTGGAAAGACCAGGATTATCACATTTTGGTGGGGGTAATATACTCCAAAGGAGTAATCTTGATGTCAGGGCTTTTTAGGAAGGAGTAAGGAACTGAAAATTGCACTGGTGAGAAAAAAGCTAGGAAAATTATACCAAGGAATTTTCTCCCCATCACAATGCACATACTGTTTCTGTGAGGCTAGCAAGGATTATCCCATGACAACTTCATTAGGATGCCTTATCCTATCCACCCTATACATCTGTAACCCCGCTTCAGACTTTTGTTCCCACAAAATGGAGAGAACATTATTGGAGTCCCTTGAGGATGCTCAAATTGCCATTTTGACATGTGGGGGAGAATGGACAGCCCCCCACTAATCATGGGTTCAAAAGGAGCAATTGTATGATTGAGATGTATAAATATTAAAGTCCTAGAGAGCATGAGATAAGAGAGATTGAAATAATGGAGTCAGACACATTTCATAGTAGAATGCTCACCTCAGCCCCGCTTGGTGGTCCACATGTATAGAGGGAGGGGAAGGAGGACAAGGGTAAAGGGAACAGGGGAGCAAGGACAGGAGAGAGGAGAGGGGAACCTACCAGAGGCCAATAGCTTCCCATTCTGATTTTGTTTGTTTAATAAAGGTTTCCATAATCTCATTGAGTAAATAACAAGATGCTGGATTTTAAGAAAAATGTGGCATCAGATGGGAGGAAAGCTTAATAACAACCTGCAATATGCAGATGACACAACCTTGCTCGCTGAAAAGTGAGATCTTGAAGCACCTGCTGATGAAGATCAAGGATTGCAGCCTACAATATGGATTAAAATTCAGTGTATAGAAGACCTCACAACTGGACCAATAGGTAACATCATGGTAAATGGAGAAAAGGTGAAGGGTCAAGGATTTTGTCTTGCTTGGATCCACAATCAATGCTCATGAAAGCAGCTGTCGAGATCAAAAGGCACTTATATTGGAGTAATCTGCTGCACCAAACTGAAAAGCAAGGAGTTACTTAAGAGTCAGCTTGGCTGTGCCTGATGCACGCCATGATACTTTCCATTGCCTCATATGCACGTGGATGTTGGAAGACTGAAGAATAATGGGTGCATCTCAATTATGGTGCTGCCAAGGGAAATCAAAGGTTAACGATGGAACTACCCAAAGAACAAACCCATCTGTCTTGGAAGCGGTACAGCCAGCATGCTTGCACACCATATTTGGTAGAGGGGCAGCTAAAACGAGGAAGTGCCTTGACAAAAGACAGTCGTGAAGCTGGCATACTGCTCTGGTGCAACACAGCAGGCTCAGTGAGTTGGCACCAACTTGACAGTAGTAATGACATGGCTTCATTTTGTGTGGAGCCACAATCAAAACCCATGAAGCCGCAGCCAAGAAGTCAAACAATGTATTGCAGATCTCCTTAAAATGTTAGAGAGCAGAGATGTCACCTTGAATACTAAAGTGTGGCAGCTCATGGTATTTTCAATTGCCTCATATACATCTGCACAATGAATACTGAAGACCGAGGGACTGATGCCTTACAATGTTGGCAAAAATACTGAAAATCCCAGCACTGCTAGAAGGAACAAATCTGTGTTGGGGGAATTATGGCCAGAATGCTCCTTAGAAGGGAGGATTTCAAGACTGTCTCACATACTTTGTACATGTTATAAGAGGGGGCGACCTCTGAAGGACATCATGCTTGATAGTGGGGGGGGGGGTCCATGAAAATGAAGAAGACCCTTGAGGAGATGGACTGACACATTAGCGACAACAATGGGCTCAACTATAACCGTTCCTGAGGATGAGGACGGCATAGGACTGGGTGGTGTTCCTTTGTACATGGAGTCGTTGACAGCTGACACCCAGCAGGCTTTCATAGCAATACCTTCAGACAGGGAGGAATTGATAGTTTAAACTTAATTGCGGCAAATGAACCTATCAAAATATTTCACTGATTCTTTACACACAGTAGATGCTCTGTAAGGGTAGTATTTGCAATGTGTTTTTAAAGCATGCAGGCATGGTCCACACAATGTGGCTCAGTGTCTTTACTCCTCTTGTCCCCAAATACCAATTAATGACATTAGGCAACTGTGGTGATTACTGCCAAGAGTTTCAACTGGGTGGTCTAACATAAATACTACTCAAGTACACATTTCCATTTAAAAGGTAGGGGGCTTCAGCTTGCAATCTCAAACATCGTTTAATACTCTTTAATGGTATATAACAGATAAAATATTGGGTAATGCCTTAGCTAGATGGAAAGGTCAACAATTTTACTTTATTAATTCTTCTCATGGTATTAATACATGTTAAAGCAGCAGACAACAACCAAAAAACCCACTGGCTTCAAAGTCAGGTCTACTTGTGCTTAAATTGTAGTCCAGCTCAGTCATGTGCTCCACTTCTGAGGTACAGTTTTCAAAACAGTGGAGTACTCGCTTCCAGGGGTGTTGTGAACACTAGAGAAAATGACACCTAGCCCATTTTAAATGCTCAACATAATTCATGTACTTTCCATGCTTCTCCAGAAATGCGTTCGATGCAAACATAGCAAAAATAAACAGGAATACAAAGTCAGAGTTCATGGCCAAACATATCAATTTATTAATTTTTTTATAAACATCATTCAGTTTGATCTTTAAAAAACAAACCAAGAATTTAAATATTTCCCATACCATCACATAAGTCTGTATACATTATTTACATCTCTCAAATGAAACATATTACAGATTTTTCTGACATTCACAATCCCCTTAAAACAAAGTAAACTTTAAACGATAACTATAATTTGAGTAATCTTGGCACAGTTAGCTTAAAATATAGCATCTCGTGTTGTTTTCTTTTCCCCATTGCAGCTGCTTTAATATACAGAGAATTGTCTATGTTCGTGAGAGCAGGATCCCCACCCGTAGGCCTTCTTTCCCACACTTGCACAGTGTGTTGCTGTTAAGCTCGGATTATATGGTATACACAGTAGTCTCCTGCATTTGTCATCAGAAATTGTTCCTATTCAATCTAAGTGTTCTCATATTTATTGTATTTTCCCTCAACCTAGATTTGATGGCATTGTTGCCATTGGTAATTTTAAGTAGCAAATGTGGAGGAAAAGCTCAGACAAAACTAAGTGTTCTCTAAAGGGTTGATTAGTGCCCTCATCACCCCATTTATACATGTACAAAAATAAAAAGTTCAATTTAGTGACTGTAAAAATTATTGCCCCTAAAAATAGTCATCTCTGAAGACCAATATATGGAAAAAAGTGTTCTGAAAATAAAATGCACTATCTTACAACCTAAATAATTAAATATTTCAAAATCCAAGAAAACTGGAAAAGTGTGCAAAACTGGAAGAAACACCCCCCTGGAAGAATTTAATATTAAAATATATGAAATTAAATATTAACAAAAACTATTACTAACAAACAGCTTCAGTGACCCACTTGAAAGAAAGTCGCCGATCAAAACAAAAGTAACAAAAACTGCATCTTCCAATTGAAATCTATATTACTGACAGGACCCTTACACAGAGGTTAGGATTGCCTGCTTCCCATACAGCCCAACTCCACATATATTTTACAGTGGACCCCGGAACACAGATTTGAACTGTACCCTTTTATACATGGGTTTTCTTCTCTTTTTCTGCCTGTTGCTATTTCATGAGCTCAAGTGTTGCCAGTATTACACAAGTATCGACTTACAGTGCCATGTGACACACACTCAGACCCATGTTGTTCAAAGGTTGGCTGTACTTCAGAATCACTCACCTTGAGACTGAAAGAATCAACCTCTTTTGTTTTCAAAGTGGTGGTGGTGATGGAGGGGGGAGGAGGGCATAGGAATGAGAAAGTCAACAGCTGAAAGAAGACAATTTACCTCCAGGAAGGAGGTGATGGTCACCTACAGCTGGAAAGGCCAGTGATTTTACTATGTTTGAAAACTATCACCCAAAGTGTTTCCATTACAGATGCTTAATGGAGAAAAAGAAACTCGTATCACACTTAAAGCTGAAAGTGCTAAATATTTTCATCTGAATTTTTTCTCTTTTGTCAAAACTTGCTAAAAGTATCAAGACGGTTACAAGTGGCAGGGATGGAGTAGTTTTATACCGTAAAACCTGTAAAAGTTGGAACCTGCTAAGATCCAATGTAGTTTTGTTACAACCAGTCAGAGAAGGAAAGCACGAATATTTCCCACTAAAACCAGCAATAGAAACATGGTTAGGCCATGTACTCCGTCAAAGGCCAGAAAACAAAGCAATTGTGCTGAGTTGCAGCTCTCCTGGGTTTGTTGTCATCTCCCTCTTCACCCACTGCAGGAGACCCTCACTTGTTTCTTTGAGCTTTCACACCCATCTTCCTCAAGGCTTGTAGAATGATTTTTCTAAAATTCAAATCTGTAACATCACACTTCAGATGAAAATTGCTACTGACTTCTCTGCTTAGCTTTTGAGAAAAAGCCTTAAAAATTCAAATCATCTGCAGTCAGAATTTTGGTTACATCGTATGCTTTTCCATGAAATCTTGAGAGAATTTTACCTGTAAACACTTACCGTCTTATATGTCATTAAAATGACAAGTGAACAACAGTGATTCCTCTGGTAAATATTAACATTATGCCAAAACACAGATAATTATTTTATTAGTGGTCCTTAAAGTACAAATCTAGCATAGTGTTTTTAAGAACTGGCATATTCTTAATATCCCAGAGCTAAGTTTCAAAGTAAAATAAGTTTTCTTGTTGGTATGCCATCACATTTTCACATTACAAATATATTCTGGTCCCACATCTTCTCAAAAGACATTTTTAAAAGTGTAAAATTTTTTTAAAAAAGTAAAATTCCACAGGAAACATAGATAAGGGAGGTAAAGAATGTTGTTTCTTTAAGCTGTTATCTTAAATAATAAATCTATTTTTCCATATTATCTCCTCAGTCAAAATAATCCTACAGTAGTCGAGATAGAATTCAAAAGTTTTTAGGCAAAGGAATAAAAAAAGAGAAAAAAGTCCCTAGAGAAAGTCCTTGATTTTTAAAATTACATTCAACTGCAAGATAATAGAACTTAATTTAAAATATAACCAATACATCCAAATGATACTGCCCACTTCAACACAGCGACAAGAAACTATTCCCAGATTCAACGATGCTACTAATGCTTAAAACATTTTTTTCTGCAAATTCAGAATCTAAGAACTATGCTATTGAACTCTTCTCATGATTTAGTTGTTGTAAGACAGACACGTCAGAGCTGGCCTGGTGAATAAAGTAAGTCATCTCAAAATGCCGCAAATAAAATTATAAGATGAGCTTTGTTGCATAGTCCTAAGCTAACGTTCTCAAGGGTGTTTTACGTTTTCAGCAATAAGCAGTGTCCTGAAGAGAACGACTGGGAAGATCAACTCTCGTGTGGATGTTTAAGGTATGATGTACAGTAGTTACTTTAAAAGAAAGTCCTACAGCTTGATTGTATCTTAATTTCAATGAGAGGGCTTCAAAAATTCATGAATAAATAGAAATGAAAAGTTAATTTAAAATTTTCATCAACTTTCTATCATTCGGTGGTCATCAGAACCTCTCTCAGAGAGGGACCAGAGAAGGATATAAAAGAAATGCGTCATTTTGCCATTTTTCCGTAAGCATGGAAAATGCTAGTAGTTAATGAAATGCGGTTGGGTGATTATATGTAAAGTATTCATATCCACATCATTTCTATTTTCTGCATAAAAGAAACTGTCGTGCTTTCTTTTTTCTGATAAGCCAGGTGTCACTCAGTCTGAGATTGAGATAATCAATGTACCTTCTACCTAATACATTTTATGCTGACCATTTAGAATTTACACAGGGCAAATACAGGGAAAAGTTGTAAGAGATAGCCATCTAGAATATCTCTGTTGAAGGTAAATCGACCTTCAAATATATGCCAGCTCACACTCATTTCCTGTTTTAGGGTAATTGAATGACTTTGCTGATCAAGTCAGCAAATGAAAGCCAGTAGCACCATCTACTGCTAACAAAGAGATTTTCACTCTTCCTCTTTTTAATTTCTCTCCACCACCAGTAGTACTCCATCATTTAAAGTAATTCTGACATTTGCTTCATATCAACATCTAATCAAAGCATTATTTCAAGTGACAGAGAAATTGTGTTAACTTACTATTTTTTAAAAGATGCTTGTATCAGAGGATGACAAAACTCATGATCTATTTTATATGCCTTTATGAAAAACAGAGGGAAAATAATTATCTTGAGTACTTATAACCTAAACAAGGAGATCTGAAGAGAGGCCAATAGATTATTTATAAGTAATATCTGCTGCAAAACCAAGCTTTGATCCTTATTTTATACAGAGCATTCTAGTAACTTCATTGGGAAACATCCAAATCAAAGCAAATGTGATTTATCACATGTTCTGAGTGTTTTCCCCTTCACATAGCTATGTAATACCAAGTACAACGCCAGGCCCCTCCTATACTCTGGGGAGAATGCCTATATTCTGTTACCATACAGACACACATAAATTATCTCCTTAACTCTCAATAACTTTGATTCAAGGAATACTTGGAAGTAGGCACCTGAGATTCTGGCACAGTGAAAACAGACACCTGTCTACAAATATTGGGAGAGTAGGTCCTACTCCTAAATATTAATTTATGGAAATATCTCCCCGTTTTTACACTTTAATGTAAGGCTTATAAGAGCAAGAACAATTTTTCATGATTCTCTCTGTACTCAGCTATTGCAATCTCTATGTTATTAGGTTATATGAAGTCTAAATGCAGTGTGGAAAACAATTTGAATAATGTGCTTCATTTTCTTATGTAAATATAACTAAAAATCATTTAACTCCTTTCAACTTATAGTGGTTGACATTATCTGTATGGAACTTAAGAGATTTGTTTTAAAGAAACCAGCTGGCTCTCACTGTAAGTTAGGAATCATCATTACCAATGAATGCTCACTACATCTGCCTTGTCATAGTTCTCCTGATCCTTTCAACCAGTGGTTCTTAATGATGGCTAGAAATGAAATGGAGAAGGCAATTCCTAGTGATAATTTTAATGGCATTAAATCATATCACTGCTATGCAATTTCAAATCAACCATTTCTAGTCTACAAAAAATCTAATTGAAGGACGCATATTTTATAAGAAGTGACAAAATTAAAATCACACCATTTTTGAAGAATAAAAGTGAAATGTTAATATTTTATTTTTAAAACTAAATTTCTGATTTTGTTACTGGAGATAATTCACTAGAAAGGCAAGGCAAATAAAATTCAAAAATTAATAAATACTGAATTAGCTTATGGTGATTTCATATCATTGCAAAGAAAAAGATTTCCTTTCACAATGAAATGATCCGAAGTCAAAATGCTTCAAATTGGACCTGTAAGAAACAAATAATGTAATTTATCATTTTTAAATGATAGGCAAACACCAGCTCCATTCACTGAATGGATATACTGAAAAGTGATCAGTGTCCCCCCCCAATTGTATTAAATTCCATTTTTAATGGTTAGGTTGGGTGGTGCAAATGGTTAAGTACTCAACAACTAGTCCAAAGGTTGGTAGTTCAAACCCACCAGAGGCACCTTGGAAGACAAGCATGGTGATCTGCTTCTGAAAGGTCATGGCCTTGAAAACCCTAGGGAGCAGTTCTCCTCTGCACACACAGGGGTGCCATCAGGCAGAATCAACTCAACAGCAATAACCTAAAATTAATAATTTATTGTAACTTCTCATAGAAGCTCATCCCTAAAATGGTGTCTTCAAGACCTCCTTAATGAGCATTAATTACAATCTTCATGCCATTCTGAACAAAGGACTTTCGTGAATATGACACCCCCGCCCCCTTATTTAATCCCACCTTTTACCCCTCACCCCACACAAACTAACCCTCTCAATCAAACACACACTCCTCTCCTCTTCAGAGAAGGGATTTCTGTAGACTTATGGCTCATTTGGCAATTGCTAAGAAACCTCACAGTTCAGCATCACCTCTGAAGATGGCAATCCTATACATAACCTGAATTTTTTACACCTACAGTACAGTTAACATGTAGAAAGGAGTGGAAATTCAATACAATATTGCACTCCAACTTCCTCAATTTTCAATATCACAGATATCAAGAGATGGAAAAAGACTTGCTTGTAGAACTTTAAGCATCTGTAGAACAGAATATATTACCATCACTATAAAAAATAATTAGGAAATACTAATATTTTTATGTTCTACATGCACACCTTTAGAAATCATGTTTCTTCAATGTAGTAAAAGCTAGAGATCACCAATTTAGGTAAACTATGGCTTTTATCATAGATACTTTAAACCATGCATCAGTAACTGCCCTGGGAATTCTCATATTGTTTTGAGCCCTGTTCAATTCTGTGTCTGTGCTTTGCACCTCAGAAGTGAGCCTGCCAAGGCACTTAAAAACATCAATCTTTTGAGAACTTCATAAGTGGGTCACAATTTACACAACACAGAACCCCATCCATCAGCAGTTCCATCATTAAGTATTTTCTTTCAACACACATTATCAGAGAAAACTCCTCAGGTAAACAAAACTAAGTCCAAAAGGTATTATACCGCTAAGAAAAAATGTACCCCCCCTATGATTGGTTCTTGGTTGCCTCTAGCAATAGAATGATTTCATTAATACAGAATAAAGAAAAAAGAACCCAAACAAGCCCTTTAAATCTAACACAAAAAGAGCCCAGATAAAAAACAACAAAATACAACAAAACCCCAATATATTCCACATAGCTCCATTTGAGGAACAATTTGCACAGCTCAGCATCCTTTTATCTGTCCTTTGAGGTGAGTTTTTCAATCAGTTCTTGGAGTGGTGCAAGTTCCCTTCTATCAATAAGGTTGAATTCCTATGCATGATAGATGAAGAAAAAAAGAGCAAGACATTATTTACATCTTGTTCCATAGCAGATTTCTATTAACACTTGTAAGTTTATTACCTTATGAATTAAATAAACTTAGGTTTGATTTTTTTTTTTACTTGATGTTAAGGGAATCACTTAGTTACTCCTGTAGTTTTCTCACCTGTAGTACTCGTATACATCTCTCCACTTTAGAAAACTCTGAGAGCAAACGGTGATATTGTATGTAAACCAATTCACATAATGTCTGGCATAAAGAAAACACTCATAACGGTAGTTGCTGCTGCTGTTATTTCTCTCACCACTAGGCTATTTAAAAAGGAACAATCTGGGGATCACTTAAATATAGTCAACTAAGCAGTGACAAAAAAAATCAACAAAACAACCAGGCAAACGTCAGACTTCACCATTACTTAAGAGCCTGGTTATTAGCAAACATATCTGAAAGTATGTAGTATGAGAATAAAATGAGTAATAGGTGACCACTAGGGAGAAAGGTAAGGCTTTCTACACCCATTAAGAGTTAGTGTCAGCGAATTCTACACCTTGCAAGTCTAGCTAGACCAGAGGATGTACACTGGTACAGATAGGAACTGGAAACACAGGGAATCCAGGGTGGATGAGACCTACAGGACCAGTGGTGTGAGTGGCGAAACAGGGAGGGTAGAGGGAGAGTGGGTAGGAAAGAGGGAACCGATTACAAGGAACTATATGTGACCCCCTCCCTGGGGGACGGACAACAGAAAAGTGGGTGAAGGGAGACGTCAGACAGGGAAAGATATGACAAAATAATAATTTATAAATTATCAAGGGCTCATGAGGGAGGGGGGAGCATGGAGGGAGGGGAAAATGAGGACCTAATGCCGGGGGCTTAAGTGGAAAGGAAATGTTTTGAGAATGATGAGGGCAATGAATGTACAAATGCGCTTTACACAATTGATGTGTGTATGGATTGTGATAAGAGTTGTATGAGCCCCTAATAAAATGATTTAAAAAAAAAAGAGTTATTGTCAGAAACGCACAGGGGCAGTTTCGGGATAGGATGATAATATATAAAAACTAAGATCCTCTAAGGTTCCTGAGCAGCACAAACATTTGTACTTGACTGCTAACCTAGATGTTAGCAGGTCCTGCTGAAGACAAGGCCTGGTAATCTACCATAAAGATTACAAGTAAGCGGTTCTACCCTATAACTCATGGGGTTCATCGTGAGTTGGAATCAACTCAGTGGCAACAACAAAAGCTCAAGTAAGAAAGCCTTGATTTAATTCATACTCCTTCAGAACTTTCATTCTAAAGTTTAATTTTAAATAGAAGTCCCCTACACTATAAATTGCAAGACTCAAGATCATTAAGTTAACAATCTGAACTATAAACCTCCACTTAAATGGGAGGGAGGGAGGGAGGGAAGGAAGGAAGGGAGGGAGGGAGGGAGGAAGCACATGCACATAGGAACATCATGGGGGTGGAGGAACCTTGTGATGCAGTGGGTTAAGTGTTGGGCTGCTAACCTCAAGGTCGATGGTTCAAACCTATGGGGGAAAAGGAGGCTATCTGCTCCAACAAAAATTTATAAATTCAGGAGCTTTTTCACTCTCTCCAATAGGGTCACTCTGCCCTACTGTTGTAGTGGTTACGCACTGGGCTGTGCACTAGTCCACAATTCCAAACCACCAGCAGGTCTGTAGGAGAAAGACTGGCTGGCCCTTCAATTCCTGTCAACACTGACAATCTCAGATTCCATGGTAGTGAGTTTGGATTGAAGTATTGGGGTCACTCTGAGTCAGAAACGTCTCTACTTCATTGAATATTTTTGGTTTGAGTTGTACAGGACTTGGTTGAGTAAGTATTTATCTTTCAATATTCTACGCTGGACAAGTATGTGTTTCTTGTGTGTGACAGATAATCCGCCACTGTTGAGAAATTGTTAGTTGCCACGCCTTTTCACATATTATCATCCAATATGTAGGATTTACTGCCTTTCCTAAAACCTACAGCCACTCAGTCAAGTTTGACTTATAATGACCCTATATAGAATTTCTGAGACTGTAACCCTTTAAAGTAGCAGATATCTTCCTCTTTCTCTCAAGTGCAGCTGGTTGGTTTAAACTCTGACCTTGCAGTTAGTACCCCAATTTCTAGCCCCCCGTACTATCCACCCATCCACCCCTGCAGCAGCAGCAGTAGCAAAAAAGGCACAGCAACTACCCCCTGCTATTGAGTTGATTCTGACTCACAGCAACCCTATCTGAGTTTCTGAAGGTGTCATCTTTATGGGAGCAGTGGGTCCTTTCTCTCTTGGAGTGACAGGTGGATTTTATAAAGCCATCACTCCCTGCCATCTAATCAATGACTCACAGCAATCCTATAAACTGCCCCATGAGTTACTGACGTGTAGAAAGCTTTTTACAGGAGTAGAAAGCGCCCTCTTTCTCCAGCTACAGAGTCAAGAACACCAATAGATATAGAATATCATGATTAAACATTTAAGTTATACATTGAACTATTAAGTATTAAAATATATATTCTCCTAACTTAACAAATACACTTTCATCATGACCGGGAAAGCAGATTCAAATTTAGAATTCTGTGGAGTTTGTACTGAAAAGCAGCAACATAAGGAGAGCCAGCTCCAGGTCTCTGACCTTCAGCACACACACCTTCGTACTCTTAACATCTCCAGCTCCATCCCACACCTCAAGGGGCCTTGCCTGTATGGGGACAGACATCCACATGTTCACATGTTCACACAAAAACTGTCACTATCTGTCCTTCCTTCAGGCCTGTACTAACAGATAAGTAGCTTTGACCTGCACTTGAGAGAAGGGAAAATCTGTGCAGATCCTGATTTCTGGACTTAGGGCTATGTGCACAATGAATTCTGGGATTACAGGTACCTAAGAGTGCACCGGAAGGGGTCTGGGGAGATATCCCTTGGGGCTACTGTTGTTGTTGGGTGCATGGAGTCCGTTCCAACCCACAGCAGCCCTGTGCACAACAGAACGAAACACTGCCTGGTCCTGCGTCATCCTCACAACTGTTCCCGTTGATGCAGCCACGGTGTCGATCCATCTCATTAAGGGCCTTCCTCATTTTCATTACCCCTCTACTTTACCGAGCACGATGTCCTTTCCCAGGGACTGACGCAGGGCAGGATCCCCTAAATTGTGGTGGTTTAGGCAGAGGTCCCTCTTGCCTAATGAAAGAGCAAGCTGTGTAATGAATGCAAAGCTTTACAGAGCTCACAGTGTTGTGAGATATAAACAGGACCAGATGTTATGCTATATATATTAATCCTCTATTAAGAAAATATAGTCTACAGTGGGCTCATAAAGTAAGGTAAAACTAACAGCTGGCTAGGAAAATATCCTCTCTAAAACCACCCTAACCTGAACTGTAGCAATCATATTTTCCTTAGATCACAGCATACATGCAAACATTAAAACCATTTTTGCCTCTGTAAGTGCCTATACATGGGACACCCTAATAAAGTAACTGTTGGAGGAACAGTTTTGACAATTTCTAAACATATCTCCAGAAACACACAAAAACGATACAGATTCAAGCCTTGGACTTCTCCCTTCTTATCTATCTCCTCTTTACCACCATTAAAAAATTAAAAGCTGGTTACTTCATTCATCTCCAGCTCTTTCTCATCTCTGCTGGCTGCTTCTCTAATAGTATAGGCCCTCTCAGTCTCTGGGTTCAATTCAATGATGACGAAACCAAACAGGTGAAATTAAGAGTTCAACTAGGAAGCCATATCAAAGACTAATGGACTCTAGGATGAAGTACTCCTTTGGACACTTGTTTCCTTGTGTGGCAGTTACACAACCTCCTGTCAACTTGTGAAGGGGTGGAGTCTAGCCTGTCAATCAGGCCATAGCCAATAATGCCTCTGTGTAGGCATGGCCTTCTCCTGAGGATTCTGGGAACTCCTGTTTTCCTCCCTGGAGGCAGGGCACATAGATTCTCCGCTACACATTCCTGTTGGCAAGCCACATAGAGCTATGCTAATGGAGTCAGAGCCCAGGAGTTGGAGGAGCCACATGGAGATGCAAGCCAGCACTGAGATGCTTCAACTGCCACTGGATCCATAAGACTTTCCACCCACTGGCTTGTGATCTTCCAGCATTCAGCATCATTGCATGTGTTCTATGAGTCTGAGGAGGAATTTATAGACTGGTATCTGACATTTGGGCTAATATTGGACTTATGGACTTGATCTGGACTGGGCTGGGATGTTTTCTTAATATACAATTACTCTTTGATATAAAGTTCTCGCCAAGACTATGCTATGTTATACTAATTACTGTACTGTATTTTAGGAGGGGGATAGGAGGAGTTTGAAGAGAGTTGCAAATTAAACTCCATCCCACTAGCCAGGTTCCTTATTCAGCCCTTCCATTATGGCCTGTGAACTGAAATAAATCTAAAGTAAGACCTCTCGGGTCTATTCTTGAATTACATGCCACATTCTTGGAGATACATGCAATTAGAAAACAAAAGGTCAAGTATTTCTCATGGTACATTTAGAAGAGGATGCAAACTAGATAGAATTATGGCAAATTCTACCCCCACAGCATGGATGTATTATTCACCTTAAAATTCAGTGACTTGATCTAAATATAATTAATTCTTATGGGGTAGCCCTGCTCAACAGATGCTATTATGAAGTGACCAATGACGATATGAACGCAAAGTATAATAAAGAGATCAGATGGTGGTCGACTATCAGAAAGAATAAATATCCATGCCAAGGGCTCAGTAGAAAGAAGGTGTTTTGAGAATGATGACGGCAACAAATGTAAAAATGTGCTTGACACATGGATGGATGGATGGATGGATGGATGGATGGATGGATGGATGGATGGTGATAAGAGCTGTATGAGTCCCCAAGTAAATGATTTTAAAAAGAAAAATAAAAAAAGAACAAGTACCTATGATTTTTTTTCTTTTTCTATTTTAACATTTTATTAGGGGCTCACACAACTGTTATCCCAATCCATACACACATCAATTGTGTAAAGCGCATTTGTACACTGTTTCTCAAAACATTTTCTCTCCATTTAAACCCCCGACGTTAGGTCCTCATAGGTACCTATGATTTTAAAGGATTGTCTTAAAACAGGCAGTTATTTAAGTGAGGTGCTGGCTAAGTCTGCACAGAAGAAAACACACCAGCTCATGTGGTTCCAGGATTTTGTACATAATAAAATCTAAGCTCAGAGGCGGCTATGGATGACAGTAAATGCTGAAAATCCATTCACAGAGTCCCCTCACACCTTAAACCTCCATTGCAATCCCCGGGACCACTGAGCAGGGGTGTGACTAATCTTGCCCGCACACAGAGTGAATTGGAAAATGAGTTATTGCAAATGCAGTTAGGTTAACATTTAAAATATTTTTTGTTTTCCCTTTTGACCAACTTTTCATTTGTTCTGGTTCCAATTATCTTCTGCTTTCTTTTGGATTAAGGTTTTTCTGTTTTATTTTTTTGTCATTGTTGGGTTTTTTTGGTATGATTTTTAAAATATGAAATCCTCGACAAGAAAATCTACAGACAAAGTAACTATATTAATCGTTCCTTAGAATGATGGCAGGAGAGATTGGGGAGTAATGGGAGCTAATGAATGGGTGCAAGAATGCAGAAACTTTTCTAAAATTGATGATGGTGGTGATTGCACAACTCCATTTAGTCTATTTAAACCACTGAATTGTGTAGCACATTAATTATATGTCAAAACAATTGCTAAAAACAAAATCTGTAGGCGAATGCTTACATTAAGCACTGAAGACTTCCTAATCCAACTCACCTGGACAAAAAAAATAAAGTGCTTGAAAGATGTATTGAGATGCGCTTCCTCCTGAAGTTGGATCACAGGTTCAAAATGCTGATGATATATGTGAGCATATACCCTAAACAGGCGTTTGAGTATAGTTTTTGCCACAGACATGAAATTCTTTGGAAATGGGACACCTAAAAACAAATTTTAAAAAACGTTCTTAATAATAAGAAATGGCAATAAAATAATATGCATTTGTCAGTAAATGGCAACATAAATTACAAAAACAAGGATGAAAAGAAGTATTTACTAAATCACACCTCTATATGCCCAATATACCTTTTAGAAGTTCTCAATGTATCATGAACCAAAGTTTCAATGGAATAAGAACTAGTCTTCGTCATAGCCCTTTATGCTTCTTAAAAGTACAACCAGAATGCTTCTGAGAAGTAAAGATGCCTAGACTTGACTCACATACTTTAGACATGTCATCAGGAGGTACAAGTCCCAGGGAAGGATATCATGCTTGGTAAAGAGGATAGGCTAAAATGAGAAGAGTCTCAATCTCAAGATAGAATGACACAGTGGCAGCAACAATTGGTTGAAACATAACAATCATAAAGATGGTGCAGCAATTTGTCCCATTGTACAGAGTGTCAAAGAGTCAGCAAAGGCTTGACAGCACAGAACAATAACTCGCTTCAAATATAAACCACTGCTTTCCTAAAAAACCAAACTCATAGCCATTTAATCAATTCCATCTCATAGCAACCCTAAAGGTCAGAAAACTGCCTCTGTGTTTCTGAGAATTATTAAAAGCTTTATGGGGTCACATAGCCTCAAATTTCTCCCAAGGAGTAGTTGGTGTGCTTGAACCACTGACTTTGTGGTTAGCAGATTAATGCTAGCCCACTATGTTGCCAGAGCTTCTGAACTTAAAAAAAAATTGTAGTTAGCAGCTGAGTGCTTTAACCACTGCTCCCAGCTAAAACTAAAACTCAAGTTCATCATTCTCAAAACATTTTCTCTCCACTTATATGGATTGCAATAACAGTTGTATGAGCCCCTAATAAAATGTTTATTTGCTAAACGCAACTATTACGTTAATCACATTCAGTTTTATTTAAAATCCTTGTAATGTATTTTCATATTTAAATGATAGAAATTTTTCCCTTACTACTCCAGATCTACATTTGCCCTGAAATTAACTGCTGTCTCCACTTAAATGAGTGCAGTTTTTCCCATTAGCACACATTTATAGCACTGAAAAATTAGAAAACTAGAAAAATGAAAAATTTCACCTCTTTTGTTAAGATGGATAATTTGACACAAATTAGCAAAGGCACAAGTCAAATATTGACATTGTTTTATTCCCTTTGCCCTCAGGTCGATCCACTGAATGGTGATTCCCTATGTAAGGTAAGCTGAGCTATACTCCATCGTTTTCAGCAGCTTGTTTAAAAGTAGGCCAGCATGCCTTTCTTCTGAGGCATGGATGGGTGGACTTGGAAATGCCCAACCTTTTGTTTTATTTATTTATTTCTATGAATTCACTTTATTGGGGGCTCTTACAACAAGTCATACATCAATTATATCAAATACATTTGTACATATGCCATTATCATTTCCAAAACATTTTCTTTCTATTTGAGCCCTTGGTTTTATCTCTTTTTACTCTCCCTGCCCCACCCTCATGAACTCTTGATAATTTATAAATTATTTTTATTTTCATATCTTACACCATCCAATGTCTCACTTCACCCACATTTCTATTGTTTATCCCCGGGGTTGGTGGGGGGTAATACGTCAATCATTGCTATCGGTTCTCCCTTTCTCCCCCCACTTCATGGTATCGCTACTTCGATTATTGTTCCTGAGGGGTGTATCTGTTCTGGATTCCATGTGTTGAGAGCTCGTATCTGTACCAGTGCACATGCTCTGGTCTAGCCGGATTTGTAAGGTAGAACTGGGGTCATGATAGTTGGGGGTGGTTGGGGAGGAAGCATTAAAGAACTAGAGGAATGTTGTGTGTTCTGTTGGTGCTATACTGCATCCTGGCTGACTGTCCCTTCCTTGTGACCCTTCTGTGAGGGGATATCCACTTGTCTACAGATGGGCTTTGGGTCTCCATTCTGATCCACCTAGTTTGCATCAAAATGGTTGGTTGGTCTTGCCCAACCTTTTAGTAGAAGGTTTTGGTTAGTAGTTGAGCCTGTTAATCATTTGTATCATCCAGGGACTCCAATTAGTATTACTGGGTTCAGAGTCACCACACAGCCTGCTCTCATGTTAAAAACAAAGGAAAAACCAAAGTGAAAAGACATTCTACAACATAATGGACCCACACTTTTCAAAAATGTTAATGCTATGAACGACCAAGTAAGACTAAAGTATCCATATTCAGATTAGAGAGGGCCAAAGACATTTCAGGTGAATTAAAATGAAAACCAAAGATTTTCTTTTGCTTTAAAAAATATAAGGATGCAAAAAACTAGGAGAGTATGTGCAAAAGTGTGTATATATGACAGAGGAACGATCAAGCAAATGTAGTAAAATATTTTCAAGTAACAATCTAGATCAGTGGTTGTCAGCCTTCCTAATGCTACGACCCTTTAATATAGTTCCTCATGTTGTGGTGACTCCCCAACCATAAAATTATTTTTGTTACTACTTCATCACTGTAATTTTGCTACTGTTATGAATCAGGTGACCCCTGTGAAAGGATTATTCGACCCCCAAAGGGGTCATGACACACAAGTTGAGAACCGTTGACCTAGATGATGGCTAGAAAGAAATTCTTCGATAATCCTTACAAAATTCATGTAAGCCTGAAATTGGGTTAAATTTATTTTTTAAAGTTTTAAATGCACAAATTATGGAAGATAAAGAAAGGTGTGGGCACTCATCCAAAATCACTATGAAGTTTATGTCATTCAGTCATAAAAAAAAGTAGTTCTTTTATAACCAAGGTGCCAAAATGATTAAAACATTCAATCAATCTGTTTAAATGGTCATAATACAGAAATTACATATATTTCTGAATCCTCCATCACACCCTTTTCAAACACTGTTATGTATTCAAAAATAGTCACTTTTTTAATCATTAAATGAACAAAACTTTAATTTCTCAAAAGAAAGTAACAGAAAACAGACTTGTAAGAAATATAACAAGGTAAGAACACATGAACTCTCTAGAGGAAAACAATTTCCTCTTGACAGATGTGTTCTTAAAGCCAATGTAAGGGGACCAATCCCTCAAATCTTTCTTCCAAAATGGCATAATTTCAGAGTCTGTAAGATTCACTTCATGGGTCCCAAATTCAAACTCCCCTCTTTGCTACCAATGAAATTTAACACTGGGTACAAACTCAATAATCCTTCTCATTGAATAAGGAAGAGAATGTAGCAGATGTTATTACCTGTATACTAGTATCCATTATATCCTTTTGTTACTATCCGACATATATATACTGATGAGCTTCTTGTTTAAATTATAGAGAAGTTTACCTTAATGTTCATAATAAATACCATATGAATAAGATAGGATATTAAAAATGTACACAATTAAAATTCTTTGTTAAGTATGATCATCTATGGATCCTGGGACAGTGTGGTGAAGTAAAATTTCTTAATATAGTTCTTCTAACCTGTCTTTGCAACTCCTAATAAATGATTAGGTGGGTGGATGCAAATAGAGGGTGTGTGTGAACACTAACAGAAGGGATTGGTCCGTTTTAGTTGCCAATTCCCTGGCCATAAGAATGAGCCATCTCAGAAACAGAAACAAGGACTCCCAGGACCATAACGGAAGAAGAGCCACCAATTGGACACGTTTGAGATCTTCGTCTAAAGCAGTGGAGGTCAAAACTGGAAGCACTAGAGGATGTGACACAGAGACAATAGGACAGAGCAAAGGAGTCTGGCCAAGATCACAGGTAGAAGAAAGGAGACCGTGAAATAGAACAGGCTATGAGACAGACAACAGGCTGGCTTCCTGGCTCATAGAAGCTGAGGCCAAGGGACCACATGGCTGAGAAGCTGAGGACCAGAGAGGGAGACTTAAATATTCTCCATTACCAAATTTGAAGACATTATACTAAGTAAAATAAGTTAATCACAAAAAGGCAAATATTGTAGGATACCACTTATATACAAGGACATGAAAGTATAAATGCATACAGACAGAGGTTTACAAGTAGTTATAGGGGTTCAGGAGGAGAAGGAAAGAGAGGTAGTAATTAGTTATGGAAACCAAGTTTCTGTTAATGGTAATGGAAATGTTACACCGATTAAGAGTAATGGTGATTCACAAGTTGTACAACTGCAAAAAGTTGAGTTGGCAAATGTTTTGTGAGGTTGGGATGTAGTTAATTGCTTACTATGGCCCTTCTACCCATGTCTTTGTAACTCCTACCAAATGACTAGATGAGACCCTGCACACATAGTGTGCGGAACACTTACAGAGGCAACTAACTGGTCAGTGTCATCATTACTATGGGAATGAGAGAACCACTTTGGAAGCAGGAAGGGAAGCCTGTGAGACCATCAAGAAAGAAAAGCCACCGACAGAGGGAATGCAAGAGCCCTATCTAAAATGGAAAACGTAGCACAGTCAGCTGAGACCAGAGACCACAGCTCTTAGACCCTAAGGCAGACCAGAGTTGCTATGCAGACTCTGAGGTAGAGCAAGGGGATTTCCCGCCCACAGAACTGGTGAACCTGATTGATTGGCTTGTGGCAAGAGATTGGGTTGCAGAGTGAGATGCTCATTAAGCATTTACAGATGCTGAAGGAGCACTTGGTAACACTTTCTGAAGCAGACCAGAGGTCAAAGGACCAACTGGGTGCAAGGCCAAGGACCAGAGAGACATGCTCACCAGAATGGCTGAGAAGAGGCATGTGGACATCTCCTGCTCCCTGAAGTAACCAGAGGGGTTACAGAGTAGCAAGATGCAGCCTCCATACCTTTTTCTATATAGAACTCCTGAAAGGGCTTAAACAATAAGGATATATATTTATTCTTCTTCGCTTGACGGTCACAGTTAATTTTCTTTAATATTTAAAAGAATCAAGTACCAAATATCAATCAAAGAATATTTCATATTTCTTTGATATTAATCATACAACCAGTGATATTTTAATTGGAAACATCATCAAAAATTTAACAAAATGATTGTCGTAAATCAGGAGATCATTATTTTCTAATAAATCTACCTTTCAACAAGTATGTACTTAAGAATGCTGTATTAAATAGATAAGCCCTGGTGGTGTCATGGGGCTGAGGTAAGCATTGGCCTACTAAACACAGAGTTGGCAGTTCAACCCACCAGCTGCTCCTCAGCAGAAATATAAAGATATCTGCTCTCCACAAAATTTACAGTCTCAGCAGCTCTATATAGGGTAATGATGAGTCAGAATTAGGGATCAGTTGTGGAGTATGTTAAATGCAGGGACTATCATTTCCCAAAGGATAGCTTGCTTACTTTAACTCTGGAAAAGGAACTTTTGGAACTACATAACATATAAACAGCCCTATGGAAAGACTCCACTGGAAGTAGAAAGGTAGACTCAAGGGGGAACAATACTAGACACATGTAAGATTAGATAAAGCATAATGAATCACAATCATACCGATTTTTGATGGAAATAATGTCTCATCATCCAACTGGTCCTGAACCCAAGTCATCAAGTAATCAATATACTTTGGCGCAGAGCACTTAATAGGCTTCTTGATGTTTGTTCCATCTGCCCAGTGATACTCATACCTGCAATGGAAAGACACAAATTACACAGAATATTAGTATCCATCTACATATATTTTATATTTTTCTATTGCACTTTTATATGTATATGAGTGTGTAAACAGACATATTTTAAGTCATCTCTTCCAGTAGAGATGCATTTTGAAAAGCCAATGGGTTATTTTAAATTTATCATGATCCAGACTAAGCAGACACTTGCATAGCCGGGTTTTTTGTTTGTTTTGGGGGAGGTGGGGTTTCATTGCTCTCCTCACGTCTTAATTTTTGTACTTAGTTTTCTACCATGTAACATAATAATAAAGTGTTACCAAAGTTCCTTTGGGTACTATGATGATCGTATTTGAACTTTATGGTTTTTTTAGGGCTTTTCCCCCTTAAAAAATATTTCTCCTTGTGCAGTACTCTTTTTAACTTGGGGCTTTAAACGTTAAGTATACAGAAGAGGAAGATTCAAAGTAAGATGAATGAAAAGAATGGCTCAAAATTTAAGTACATTAACCAAGAACTCATAAGTTATCTACCAGTTTGTCATATTGTGGTCACTTGCGTGTTGCTGTGATGCTAGCAACTATGCTACTGGTCAATGTCAAATATCAACAGGGTCAATCAAAGGTACGGGTTTCAGCAGAACTTCCAGAGTAAGATCAAACTATGACTAAGGAAGAAGCTGATCACTTCTGAAAAATCAGTCACTTATGAGTAACCGTGGAAGACTATCAGATATAACAGCAAAAGATGAATCCCTCAGGTTTGAAGGCACTAAAAATATGATTGGGAAAGAGTTGCCTTCTCAAAGTACAGTCAACATTAATGACATGGAAGAGCCAAGTTTTGGGGACTTTCATTAGCTGATGAGACTCCAAATGAGAATTGCTCAAATATCCATTAGTAAGTGAACATGGAATATATGAAGTATGAATTTAGGAAAATTGGAAGTAGTTAAAAATAAAATGGTACGGATAAAGAACTGAAATTACCTAGTTTGGGGCATGTTGAATCAGATACGTTTTACTACGCTGGGAATGACAAACTCGAGAGGAGTGGTTTTGCATTCATCATCGAAAACATTTCAAGGTCTCTAATGAAGTACAACACTATCTGTAATGGGGTAATATCTATTTCTACATCTACAAGGAAACCCAGTTACTAAACTATACAAATTTACACAACAACCACTAAGTCAGTGATGAAGAATGTGAAGAATTCTACTACCTTCTTCAACCTGAAATTGATCAACTATGCAATCAAGATGTTGTTGGAAAATGCCACTGAGTCAGTTCCAACTCATCGTGACCTTATGTACGACAGAATGAAACACCACCTGCTCCATAATCATCCCAAGCATTCTGTATGACCATGGTTGCAGCCACTCGGTCAATCCATCTCCTTGAGGGACTTCCACTTTTTCGCTGTTCCTGTACTATATACCAAGCATGATGTCCTTCTCCAGGGACTGGTCTCTTCAGAAAACATGACTAAAGTACTTGTGCGGTAGTTACATAATCTGGTGGCAACTTGTTAAATAGGTTATAGGGGTGGAGGCTAGCCTGTCAATCAGGTCGCAACTTGGAGGCTTGACAGAGAAAAATAGCTCACTGAAGGCCAAACGCATGGTCTCCCTGAGACATTCCTGTTGACAAGACACATGGAGCTGCGCCAGAACCCTGTAGCTGGAGGAGCCCTGTGGAGACGCATGCTAGCACTGAGATGCTCCCACTGCCACTGGATCCACAAGAATTTCCACCCTCTGCTCTATCTTCTTCCTGTATTTGGAGTCACTACATGGGGTGATTGAGTCTGAAGAGGAATTGATAGATTAATATTGGACATATGGGTTAATATTGGACTTATGAACTTGATCTGAACTGGGCTGGGATGTTTTCACAATATAAAATTACTCTTTGAAGTAAAGCTTTCTCTTACACACATGTCTCTGGATTTGTTTCCCTAATCTACCCGGACTAACACAATTTGAGACAAAGAAGTCTCATAATCCTTGCCTCTAAGGAGCATTCTGGCTGTACTTCTTCCAAAACAGATTTGTTTGTTCTCCTGACAGTCCATGGTACCTTTAGTAGTCTTCACCAGCACCATAATTCAAAAGCATAGATTCTTTCTTGGTCTTCCTTATTAAATGTCCAACTTTCACATGTACATGAGGCAACTGAAAATACCATGGGGTTTCAAAAAAATGGCATCTCAAAGTAACATTCTTGCTTGTCAACACTGGAAAGAGGTCTTATGCGGTAGATCTGATCTGTTGACTGATGCTTCCATGGGAATTGACTGTGGTTCCAAGTAAGACAAAACCCTTAACAACTTCAAATTGTTCTCCATTTATCAAGATGTTACCTATTGGTTCAGTTGTGAACATTTTTGTGTTCTTTACACGGAATTGTAATCTGTATTGAAGGCAGCAATCCTTGATCTTCATCAGCAAGTGTTTCAAGTCCTCCTCACTTTCAGCAAACAAAAATTGTCATCTGCATATCTCAGGTTGTGAATAAACCTTCCTCCAACTCTGAGGTTGCATTCTTCTCCATATGATCCAGCTTATTTTATTGTTTTCTCAGTACACAGACTGCATAAGTATGGTGAGAGGGTACCACATGGATTCACACCTCTCCTGATTTTCCACTATGCAGTATTCCCTTGTTCTGTTTACATAATTGCCTTTTGATCCATGTACAAGTTTCACACGAGCAAAATGAAGTGTTTTGGAATTCCCATTCTTCTCAAGGCTATCCATAATTTGCCATGGTCCACATAGTCCAATGTTTGCATTTAATATAAAGAAGTAAACAACTTTCTGGTTGTTCTCTGATTTCTGCCAAGATGCATCAATAATGAAACACGAAACAATAATGATATCCTTTGTTCCACCCTTCTCAATCTGGCCTGAGCCTCTGGCAGCTCCCTGTCAAACTACTGCTAAAACTGCTGCTAAATGATCTGCAGCAAAATTTTGCTTGTATGTGATGTTAATGATAGTATTCTTGATGAGCCAGTCAGGGTGTAGTACAACACAGATCAAACACAACTTTCCTCTAGTTCTTCGCCCCTCTATCATGACCTCAATTATACCTTACAAATCAGATTAGACCAGAACATGCACACTACTACAGATAAGAGCCCACAACACAGGGAACCCAGGATAGATAAACCCGTCAGGGCCAACAATGATGATAGAGATACCAGGAGGATTAGGGGAGGGTGGGGCAGAAAGGGGGAATTGATCACAAGGATCAACATGTAACTCCCTCCCAGGGGGGTGAACAATAGAAAAGTGAGTGAGGGGCGATGGAGGATGATTTAAGACATGAAAATAATAATCTATAACTTCTCAAGGGTTCGTGAGGTCGGGCGGGCAGGGGAGGAGAGGGAAGGGAGGGGGAATAAATAGGGAACTGATATTAGGGGCTCAAACAGGAAGAAAATGCTTTGAAAATAATGATGGCAGCATATATGCAAATGTGGTTGACACACTGGAAGAATGTATGGATTGTGATGAGATATAAGAGCTCCCAATAAAAATATTTAATTTATAAAATGATAGAATGATGAGGGCAACAAATGTACAAACGTGCTTGACATACAATGATGTATGTATATAAGGATTGTGAAAGAGTTGTACGAGCCGCCAATAAAATGATAAAAAAAACAACTGTTAGTATTCTTTAATCTGACCATTCTTTAATCAGGTTTCTTTTCCTTGGACTGGGTACAGTATGAATCTCTTCCAGTCAGGTGACTAAATAGCTGTCATCTAAATTTCATAGCATAGATGAGTGAGTGCTTCCAGTGCTACATCAGCTTGTTGAAACATTTTAGTTGGTATTCCTTCAATTCCTGAAGCCCTGTTTTTTGGTTAACGCTATCAGTGCAGCCTGAAGTTCTTTGTTTAGCACCTTTGGCTCTTGCTCGTATGCTACTTCCGGAAATGGTAGAATGTGGATGAGTTTTTTGATGCAATGACTCTGCATATTCTTTCCACTCTTTGATGCTTCCTGCATCATTAAATATTTTGCCCATACACTCTTTTAATATTGTAACTCAAAGCGTGAATACTTTTTTCAGTTCTTTTAGTTTAAGGTAAGGCTGTGTGTTTTTCTTTTCTGGTTTTCTAACTCGGGGTCTTTGTACATTTCATTACATTATTTTAGCTTGTCTTCTTGAGTTGCCCTTTGAAATTTTCTATTCAGCTTTGACTTCATATTTCTTCCATTTGCCTTAGCTCCTCTACGATTAAGAGCAAATTTCAGCCTCCTCTGACATCTGCTTTGATGGTGTCCTTCTTTCCAGTCTTATTAATGACCTTTTGTTTTCTTCATGATGTTCTTGATGTCCTCCCACAGATCATCAGGGATTCTGTCATTTGTGTTCAATGCATGAAATCTGTTCTTGGTATGGTCTCCTAATTTGACTTTTGGACTTGTTTGAATGTTCTCCAGCTTCAACCTGAACTTACATATTGTTCATCTGCTCCATAAGACTCTGGCCTGGTTTTAGCTGCTTGTATTGAGCTGCTCCTTAGTATCTTCCCACAAAAATCAACTTGATTTCTTTCTGTGTATTCTTTCTGGAGATACAATGGTATTTGCCATTAAGAAGTCAGTGGTCTTGTAAAATCCTATCATGCAATCTCTATCTTGGTTTCTATTACCAACTCCATATATATTTTATTTATTTAAATTAATCGTTTTATTGGAGGGGGGCTTGTGGGATTATAAAGAGACTTTTCCCCAGCTTTGTCTCCCCCAAAGATATGCCAAACATTAGAGGCTTTTTGCTAGCATATTGGGGGAGGTGAGATGCTTACAGACATCCTCCCTGGAGGCAGTCAGTCACCAGACTAAGGTATGGACCCCCCCAAGGCCCCCCTCCCTGCTGTTAAGGACAATGGGTTACTTCTCCCTAAAGGTGTGCAGTCATCTATTTGGTTCCTGTAGGTGGAGTGCACACCCTACTGATAATGGTCTCTATCGGTTGATACAGGGAACAGGTCAAACCAGCTGAGTGACATCCAAGTTAGGCTGCCATCCTGAATCTAGGATCCTCTCATCTTGCCACATGTATACCCCCAATCCCTCCTCTTCCTATTGCATGGATACCCATAGATCACCCCCCTCCCATTACTGTATTACCCATAGCACAACCCTTTCCTGTGATGTATGTGTTCACCTGTAATTAGGGGGTTTGCACGCCCCCAGAGAATATAAATGCCTTAGTTAGCAATAAAACTCTCTCTCTTTCCATATGGACCACCAAGTGAGGCTGAGGTGAGCATGAAATGTGTCTGACTCCATTATTTCTATCTCTCATGCTCTCTATGACTTTACTATAATCTTTACTTATTATCGCTATACAATTGTGCCTACTGGACCCGTGATGATGTGCTAGGGACAGGATTCCCCTTAGAGGGACTCTTACAAATCTTATGACAATCTGTCAGTCAATTTTAATAAGTACACTTGTACTTATGTACCATCAATATTTCCAAAGCATTTTCTTTCTTTTTGAGCACTTGGTATCAGCTCTTTTATCCTCTCCCTTCCACCCTCAAGAATCCTTGGATCAATTATATATTTTTATTGTAATTTCATGTCTTACATTGTCCGGTGTCTCACTTCACCCACATTTCTGTTATTCGTCCTCTTAGGGGTGGGTGATATATATATTCAATCTTGTGATGGGTCCCCCCACTATCATCTTCCTACCCTTATGATATCACTACTCCCACTACTGTTCCTGAGGGGCTTATCTGTCCTGAATTCCATGTGTCGAGAGCTCTTATCTGTAACAATGTATGTACTCTGGTCTAGCCAGATTTGTAAGCTAGAACTGGGTCATGGTCATGGTTTGGTGGGGGGGGGGGGCCCCCCGCAGGGTTCAGGAACTAGAGAAATGATGCGTGTTTCGTCAGTGCTATACCGCATCTTGCCAATGACATTATTTCCCAACTACTCTTCCCTCCTCTTTGTACCCAACTTTTGCATTCCAATCACCAATAATTAACAATGCATCTTGAATGCATGTGTAATGCCACTTCAGATGAGAAGATTTTGATAGAAGCCCTCAATTACTTCATCACCAGCTTTAGTGGCTGGTGCAAAAATTTAAATCATAGTTGTATTGATTGGATTTCCTTCAAGGCGGATAGATATAAGGTTATCACAGGCAACATTGTACTTCAAGATAGATTTTGAAATGCCCTTTAGACAATGAATGCAATGGCATTCTTCTTGATTGTGTCATTCCCAGGACAGTAAACCACGTAGTGCTCTGATTCAAAATGGCCAATACTAGTCAATTTCAGCTCAATAACACCTAGGATATTGATTTTTATGTGTTCCATTTCATTTTTGACTACTTCCAACTTTCCCAAAGTTCTTACATTCCAAGTTCTAATTATTAGATTTTTGCAGCTGTTTCCTCTCATTTTTAATCATGCCCTGTGAGCAAATGAAAGTCCTTTCACATCATTATAGTCAACTCTAGTTAGAGAAGATCTTTCTCCCTCAGTCATATTGTAAGTGCCTTCTGAACTGAGGGGCTCATCTTCTATGTGTGGATGCTGTCCATACGATTTTCAGCAGCTAATTCCCCTAAAGTGGACAGCCTTCTTTGTAGTCTGTTCTTAATCTGGAAGCTCGGATGAAACTTGTTCACTCTGAGTGACTGATGATATATGAAATACCAGTAACCAAGATTTCCTCATCCCAGCAACACAGAAGTCACCACAGTACAACACACTAATAGACAAGACAAGTGCTATGCAATCGAAATGTATTGAAAATTACAGGTGACTCAAATACAAAAAATTTGGAAAATATAGCCTTGGTGACAAAACAAAGTGGGAGATCACACACAAGTTTGCAAGACCAATGACTTCTTGATTGCAAGCACCTTTGTTCAACACTAAAACAGAGGCTGTACATGTGTACCTAACCAGATGGGACACATAGGAATCAAACTGACAACATTTGTAGGAGGTTGCAATGGAGAAGCTCAGTCTTATCAGCTAAAACAAGACATGGGGCAAACTGTAGAAAAGATCATATGGTATATGGCAGTTTAAGGTTGAAGCTTAAGAAAATTAATGTAAGTCCACAAGAACCAAAATACAACCTTCAGTATATTCCATTTGAATTTAGAGAACATGCCAAGAAGAGATTTGACAGGGGAGGGGAGCAGCAAGATCCCCAGGGAATGATGAGGGTGGACATAGGGGACAGGGCGTGGTGCCCCAACAGACTGGACTGAAAAACACTCTTAAAGGCCAGCGATCCTTGAACTAACGACAAGCTTTTCTTTCTTGGCATATTTTAATTTGTTCTTTATCAGTGGGCTTGATGTTGTTGCTGTTTTGTTGTACATTGTTGCTTGGTTTTGCTCTGTCTTGTTTTTGTGCATGTTGTTGTCTC
>NW_022111369.1:49555295-49578158 GCF_000313985.2 Echinops telfairi
TGAGGGAGGGGGGAGCGGGGAGGGAGGGGAAAAATGAGGACCTAATGTCGGAGGTTTAAGTGGAGAGGAAATGTTTTGAGAATGATGAGGTGTATAGGTCCGCTTTACACAATTGATGTGTGTATCGATTGTGCTAAGAGTTGTATGAGCCCCTAATAAAATTATTTTTAAAAAAAAGAAGAGATTTGAAAGTTTCACGGATTACCAGAATAATAATTAAATCTGTCTTGGACGAAGCACAACCAGAATGCTCCTTAAAGTGAGGGCAAGACTTTGTCTCAGAGTCTTTGGATGAGTTATTAGGAAAGACCAATCCCTGGAAAAGGACAGTGGGCTTGGCAGAAGGTAAACCAAACAGAGGAAAGACCCTCAGTGAGATGGATTGTACAATGGCGGCCAACAGTGGGCTCAAACAACATCTATGAACACAGTGCAAGACCAGACCGTGTTTCATTTTGTTGGACATTAATTTTTTTCTGGCTCTCCTGAGCAAATTATAGACAGGATGTCCCATCCCTCCTAAATATTCTTATCTGTAATGTTCAAAAACAAAGAACTCTTCAATTTAACAAGTATATAGACTATGAAAATAGCTACCTCGAGAACATACACACATTATTATGCATTTTATGAGCTGCCTCAATAGTGTCTCAGTTTTTTCTTTCTCTTTCAGAATGCTACCTATGCTGCATTTTGCAGGTATTTGTCATAACTCTTCAGGTATCTTCAATCTAGCATAGTTCCTCAGTTTTTCCCTTTATTGACTTTTGTGTTGATGAGTCAAAACAGTAGACCTGAATACTGCATCATGAAAAGCATGCTTACAAGGCCAGCCCTAAAATTTTAGGAGGGCTCTTACTACCAAAATTATTAAGAATGACTCATTGTCCTTAAACTTTCTAGGCATATAAAATTAGGTTCATGGAATTTTGATAAGATTCCAGGCAAAGGGTGCTTCCTTGACTGTCCTCCAGCTCAAAGCTAATGACCCACTAGGAGAGAACTTTGATATCGTAACCCTAGTTTCCTCTATACTTTATCCCATGTGCTTTGCCCTTTGGTGGTTTTACCTTGTATCTTTTCATGTAATAAATCATAGCTGGGTCCTGTGAGCCCTCATGGCAAATCAAGCATGGAGGTATCTTGGCAGGAAAAGGAACCATGACCCGGCTTTGCATTGTTTAGATTGACTTGCATTCTGAGTTTCTTTAGTTGTTTCCCTGTGGCCACAATTCATGATATACAGTCTCAGCCGAAACACAACTAATATGACACTCTGCAGTTGTCACAGCAGGAGGCACACAATGCTGGTTATGTTGACCCTGATTACCTTGTCAAATTGATGTCTTCCACATTTCTTCATCTTAAGGTCCTTATTTTCCCTTAATCACTGACATATTTTTGCATGAAATATGTAAGATTATATCTCTATCCTGTTGCTATGAAGTGGGGAAACTGCCATTTAGAACACCAACCCCTTTGCCCACCTCACAAAAACCAAACCGACTGCCATCAAGTCAATTCCCACATACAGCAACTCTCTACAGGGTTTCAGAGGCTGCAAATCGTTATGGGAGTAGATCTCCTCATCTTTCTCCCACAGAGCAGCTGGTAGGTTTGAAGTGCCAAGCTTATGGTTAGCAGTTCAATGCTTACCCAACAATTCCACTAGAGCTTCTTCCTCTACAGGAGCCTCTAAGTAGCTGGTCCAGGAAGAATTCACTAATTTGTCAACAGTAACCGCAATTAGATTTATATAAATGTTATACAAACAAAAATTGATGTATGACGTAAAATTGCAGCTGAAAAACATTCACCAGGAACATATTGCCAATGAATAAAAGAAATTGTGTTCAAATAGAACGCCATGGACTCAAATCTACGGCCAAACACCAGAAGAGCTTATAAGGAGAGGGACAAGAACTAATTAAAGGTATAGTGATACCAGCTGAGGCGATAAAACATAAACTGGCAGTTCTCAGGAAAGGTGTTTAAGAGAAATGAAAGTCACTCTAGAAAGGTACAAAGATAGCCCCTTCTTACTTTTGCTCACAGACACTAGTGTCTCCTAGCTTCATCAGAGATAGAAAGTGTGTTTCTGTTCTCTCTTGTTTCCTTAGAGGAGTGAGGGATGATTCCTCAGAGGAAAAGGGAGCATCTGAAAGGAACATCCTCTTTTGGTACCTTTAGTCCTTAACTAGTATGACTGGTGCTTATCATATGTGAAAACGCAAGTTTTTCATTTTGCAATTTATATGACTAGTTATGCATTTAGAAATTAAATAGAACCTATTTTCCAAGAAAGCAAGTTCCTCAGGTCTTGTGGAATATGTTTACCTCTGTACTTATTTGTCTCTGTGTGTTTAATGTTATCAAAAACCACGACTGATTTAAATACAGTATTTCCAGGAATAGTCATAATTTTCCCCCATTTTCTTCCATCACTCCTTCTATATTGCTTATTATTTCATCTTGAGAGTCTACACTTTTACCTGCCATTACTTATATGAGACTTCACTTTACCTGCCATTACTGATCTGAATACACATTCGTGTTTATGATTCATCAACCTTACCAGTACATGCAGGATTGTATCAAGGAGAAGCACTTTTTGTTAATAGTTTAGCACTAGACTCCTAAAGTAGTACTGAGGAATGACCCACAGGACTTTGTACTGTTACTACTTATTATCATTAATAATTTTTAAATGATACATAATGTAGTATTTGCAGTTTGCAAATGCATACCTTGTTCACAAAAAATATTATCTCAGAGAGAAAAACCTGTCAGTAGTGGAATAAAAAGCAAAATGGGGGGAAAAATAGTTTAAACTTGCTAAATGAAAAAGGATGAGATAAACACATTTATAAACTCTGAAAGCATAAACCATATGCATTTTTTTTAACACTCTAGATACTGAAGGAGCTCTGTTGGGGTAGTGGTTATGAGCTGGGCTGCTAATTGCCAAGTTCAGCAGTTCAAAACCACCAGTCACTCCTTGGGAGAAAGATGGGCTTTCTACTCCCATAGAGTGGCACAGTCTGAGAAATTCACAGGGGCAGTTCTTCTACCCTGTCCTATAGGGTCACTATGAGTCGACATTGACTCTGGCAGTGAGTTTGGTTTGGGTTTAGATAGTGAAAGTTGATATATACTTTTAAAAGCATCAGGATATTGATGTATAAAAGCTAGAAAATGGTTCTTCAGTATACTGTATCTGCTTTTGAGATCTGTGGAAGAGCATATGAAAAATCAAGGTAGTGATATTACAGTATCTTAACATGGGTTTGTTTCTGTTTTAGGGGAAGAGAAGTTATGATCATGAGTCCTTTCACTCATGATCTCTGTCCCCCTAAGATAAGGTGACCATATTTTAACATTGGTAAAGCGGGACACCATTGATAAAACTCATATCCTGGCAAAACAGCCACATGGCAGCCGAAAACCGTATACCCTAGCTTGTTGTGCATTCTTTCCAAAAATTGGGACTTTTAAAAAATGCTGCGGGACGCAAGGAAATTTGTTAAAAGTCGGAATTATCCCGCCAAAAGCAGGACGTCTGGTCACCCTACCCTGAGAGGATCAGATAAGAAATAGGCTTAAATCAAAGTAGGACATTTCAGTTTTATCTTAAAAAGAAGCTCTTGACTGGCAAAGTAATTAAACAAAGAAACAAGGTACCAAAAACAATATGGTATATAAATGGACTTGACAGTCATCCCAGTTACCTAGCATTGGCAATAAAGTATATTACAGAGTGTTTACTCAGTTGTATCTTATTTTAGATTAGTGTTCTCAGGTGCAAGTGGCTATGTTTAAGTGGAAAGCATCCATATTTATCCATTCTGAAACAGAATTGGTATCTTTTAAAATGTCTAATATTTTTCGATAATATATTTTGTAATCATTCAGTTAGTTAAAAAATTTAGGCCAGGTTAGAAAAGCACAACTGAGGGTATGACAAGTGATCCAAAATTAGTGGCAAGGAGGATGTGAGAGGCCTGGTAGGGATTGATCAAGAGCAATGTAACCGAGAGAAATTACTGAAACCCAAATAAAAGCTGAGCATGCTAGTGGGACAAGAGGAAAGTAAAAGGAAATAGAGGAAAGAACTAGGAGGCAAAGAGCATTTATAGAGGTCTAAATAGACGCATGTACATATGTAAATATATTTATATATGATGATGGTGAAATAGATCTATGTGCATATATTTATAGGCTTACTATTAAGGCAGCAGATGGACATTGGGCCTCCACTCAAGTACTTCCTCAACGCAAGAACACTTTCTTCTATTAAATTGGCATTCCATGCTGCACACCTTCCTGATACGATCGCTGAAGACAAATGAGTGCATAAGCAAACGTGGTGAAGAAATCTGTTGGTGCCACGCTATCAAAAGATATATCATCTGGGGTCTTAAAGACTTGAAAGTAAACAAGTGGCCATTTAGCTCAGAAGCAACATAGCCCACATGGAAGAAGCACACCAGCCTGTGTGACCACGAGGTGTCGAAGGGATCAGGTATCACGCATCACAGAACAAAAAATCTTATCATTGTAAATATGAAGGCGTGCAGATTGGGGACCCAAAACCCATCTGTAGGTAACGGGACATCCCCTTACAGAAGGGTTGCAAGGAGGAGACCAGCCAATCAGGGTACAGTGTAGCAATAATGAAACATACAACTTTCCTCTAATTCTTAAATGCTTCCTCCCCCAACTATCATGATCCCAATTCTACCTTAAAAATCTGGCGAGACCAGAGGACGTACAGATAGGAACCAGAAACACAGAAAATCCAGAACAGATGAACCCCTCAGGACCAGTGGTGATAGTGGCGATACCGGAGGGTGGAGGGAAGGTGGACTAGAAAGGGGGAACCGATTATAAGGATCTACATATAACCTGGAGGACAGACAACAGAAAAGTGGGTGAAGGAAGGGAGACATCGGACAATGTAAGACATGACAAAATAATTTATAAATGATTAAGGGTTCATGAGGAAGGGGGGAGTGGGGAGGGAGGGGGGAAATGAGGAGCTGATAGCAAGGGATTAAGTGGAGAGCAAATGTTTTGAGAATGATGAGGGCAACGAATATACAAATGTGCTTGACACAATGGATGGATGGATGGGTTGTGATAAGAGTTGTATGAGCGCCCATAAAACGATTAAAAAAAGAAAAGCACAACAGAGCCAGAGAGAGAAGCTAAGTGGTAGAAGTAACTTTAGGGGAAACTGAAAAACTGAATGCTTGTTTAGCTTAGGTTTATATACTTTGATGTCTCAGCTGTATTCTTAATCCTTAAGAGTCAGATTCCATGTGTTTATGAATGTGTTTGTAGATGTGTGTGTACATACAAGTAGGTGATTCTTAGTTATCACACTATTTTTATGAGTTCATCTGTGATCTGTCTTCTGTATTAATCTAATCTCTATTGTATTAGTAAATGAGAATATGAAAAATGCTTTTAATTTTTGTATTCCTTTTGACATAGTGTTATCTACTATGTAGGTACATATTAAACAATTTTTTAACCAGAAGCTATTGTTGTTGGGTGTCATCAAGTTGGTTCCAACTCATAGGGACACTATGCACAACAGAACGAAGCACTGCCTGGTTTGGTGCTGTTCTCACAATCAGTGTTGCAGCCACTATGTCAATCCAGGTCCTTGGCCTTCTTCCTCTTTATCTCAGACCTCCAATACCATCGACTCTTGATCATATATTATTACATCTTGAAATAGTTGAATGTTGACCAATTCTTCTTGGTATGTTAATCAATATACATATAAAGAGAGGGTTATGAAGCAAATATGGTAAAATGCTAACAATTGGGGAATTTGGAAATTTCTCCATACAATTCTGGTAACTTGTTCTGTACCCTTAAAAATAATTTTTTTTTAAGTTATTTTCAAAGAAATTAGTTCAAAAAGCTAGGAATTAATTCCAAAGATATTCAAAATCATTTAAATACTTCTGTTTTATAGTATCCGGGAAAGTGTAAAGCATATTAATTTGAGTATCTTTAATGATGGCAGACTATCATTCATTTTAATAAGACCTAATCCTTCGAAAATAAAAACTTTAATTGGAGTCATTCTGAGAACTAAGATAGGAAATACTAACTAGGTAATACTACGAAATAATAAAAAGGAGCTCTGATAGCACTGTCAAGTTAAGCCTTGGACTCCTAACTTACAAGGTTAATGGTTTAAACCCATCAGTGGCTCCATGGTAGAAAGTTCAGGGCAACTGTCCGTGTAAAGATTATAACCTTTATTATTTATTTTTAATTTTTATTTTTTTAGATTATACCCTTTAAAACCTTATACAGGGTCACTACGGTTTGGAATCAACTCAATGGCAATGGCTTTTTTGGGGGGATAAAGACATAAAGCTATCTTGTTAGTGATCCGGTTGTGACATGACAATTTAAAAGTTACTCCAAACAGTCTGATCAATGAAAGGAATGGTAGAATAAATGATAAACTATCTAAGATGATTACTTAGAATGATAACACTCCTAAGTACTAGTAATGTTTGGGCAGTTTGTATTTTGTTCTGATACTCATATAAGAACATCCTTTTTAAAATATCTCTCTACATTATTCCTTATAAATATTAACTTATATGCTTATAAGGAAAATAATAGTGTAGCAATAAAGAGTAAAGACATTAAAATCAAATAGGCTTGGGAGTCAACTCCAGTATTGCCTGTTTCTAGATAGTAACACTTTGGACAAATTAACCTTTGTATAGATCAGTTTATTTTCCTGTAAAATGAGAACTGCAAAAGACATAATGTCTGTAAAGGCCTTGCACTTAACAAGGACTAAATAAATGCAAACTGTTTTAGTTTTATTATGAGTAACAGTAATAAGAAGAGCCAATGATGTTTAATATTTACTAGATCCAATGGATTTTAAAAATGAATTAAAAGATTCAGTATAACAATAATGAAACCCACAACCTTCCTCTAGTTCTTAAACGCTTCCTCCCCCCAACTACCAGGACCCCAATTCTGCCTTGCAGATCTGGCTAGACCAGATGATGCACAGCGGTACAGATGGGAATTGGAAACGCAGGGAATCTAGGACAGATGAACCACTCAGGACCAGGGGTGACAGTGGCGGTACCAGGAGGGAAGGGGGGTGTAGAAAGGGGGAATTGGATCACAGAGAGCTACATATAACCTCCTCTCTGGGGGATGGGCAACAGAGGGTTAGGTGAAGGGAGACGCCGGGCAGTGTAACATAAGATATAATAATAATTTATAAATTATCAAGGGTACATGGGGGAGGGGGGCAGAAGAAGGGGGGGGTAGGAAAATGAGCTGATTCCGGGAACCCAAGAGGCAAGCGAATTTTGGGAATGATGAGGGCAACAAATGTATAGATGTGCTCTACACAATTGATCTATGTATTGTGATGAATTTTATGAGCCCCAATATATTGATTAAAAAAAAAAAACAGTCTGGGGCAATCTGTCTATCTTACCAAATTGCTGTGTGTCAGAATCTACTGTAAGGCAGCTGATTTGGTTTGGTTTAATAAGTGTAAGAAGATACAATTTGGATTTCAAAGACTTAGTACAAATAAGAATATGTAAAATATCTCGTGAATATATACTGAAGACACACTGGATTAAATATATTATTTAAATGAAAAAAAAATGAGTTAAATAATGCAGCTATAAAAAGGATTATTGTGAGACAAAGAAATATAATCGTTATAAAGATAAAAAGAGCACATCTATTTTGAGGAAATCAGAAAGACTTCGGGGACTTCAAGAGGAAGGCAGAATCTGACCTGAGCCCTGAAGTACAAATACGTTTCTCAAATAATAGCAGATGATGAGAGATGGAGAGAAGAAAAATGAAGTGGAGGGAAATGTGCAAATTTTAAGAGTATGAGGTAATGTGTCCTCTGGATATACCAGAGGAGTTACATAAGCAAACAGGAAAAAAGCCAAAATGAGGACAACACAGCCAAGACCCCGAAGCTCCGGTTAAGGAATCTGGCCTTGATGTATTCACCACTGGTAAATCACCAAAGGAGTCAATAGGAAATTACATGGCTGGAAATGTTCTTATTTAAAACCCATGACAGAGTGAAAATGAGAATTGATCTTTAACTATGTCTTACTTTGGGCCAGCTGACATCACTGGGCAACTCTCCTCTGTACAGAAATCCGTAATGGTTCCATAGAGCATGTTAATCTGATTGAAGAAATCCACAGCTGCAAAGAAGATAGAAGGTATTGATAAAACAAAATGGTTAAAATAAGAAGTTTTACTCAAGCATAATCTTTAGGTTATAGGAATCCTTTTCTCAAAGAGGAACAGTGATAAACACACTGAAGAGTCAGAATGGGAATCAGCAGCACCAACAATATACACTGCCTTGAACTGGCACTTCAGAAAAGAGACTGCTAGACTGTCAAAAACATGAAAGCATGCTCAACTTCATCAGCAATCACAGAACTGTACATTAAAATGATAGTGGAGTGTCATTCAATAGTCACCCAAATGGTTAAAACTTTACCTAAAGATGCAAATGGCCAAGAATATCCAATTGACTCAGAATAAAGTAGATGTATAACATTATCAAGACTTAAAAATTACAATAAATAAAAAAGTATGGTCTTAGTAGACTGTGTTAGTAAAACAAATTCATAGAAACTCGTGTGTAAAAGAGAGAAGAGTTTTATATAAAGGGTAATTATTGTACATTAAGAAAGCATCCCAACCCAGTCCAGTCCAAGCCCATAAGTCCGATATTAGCCCATATCTGATACCACTCTATAAAGTCCTCTTGAGACTCACAAAACACATACAATGACGCTGAATGCAGGATCTACTCAAGCCAGTGAGTAGAAAGTCTTTAGATCCAGTGGTGTTGTAAGCATCTCAGAGCTGGCAAGGGGTCTCCACCTGGCTTCTTCAGTTCCCAGGGCACTGGATCTATCAGCATGGTGCCATGTGTCTTGTCAGTAGAGAGTTTCCAAGGGAATGAGGCAAGAGAATTTCTGCCACCTCCAAGGAAGAAATTCAGGAATTCCCAGAATTCTCAGGAGAAGGCCATGACCACACAGAGGCCTCATTGGCTATGATCCGATTGACATACTAGACCCCCCCCTTCACTCTTAATCCTCGCAAGTCCTAAATTGACATCAGATTATGTAACTACCACATAGACCAATGAAACATACTAGATTAGATGTAAGCAAAGATAAAATACTTGATTTATACAAGGTTTTCATCTCTGTATTTGTTTCTGGGAGCAAGACATCACTGTAGGGCAATGGGCAAGTCTTCTCAATATACAACAGTGGGTCAAGTGGTTATCTCTATTTCATAAAAAAAGCAAACACTTGACTTTACTCATACCATACACAAAAATCTATTACATACTCTACAGCTACATGTGAAGTTATTTCTAATAAATAGCATAGAAAGATATTTTCATGATCTATGACATGAATACTCACAGTAGCATTTAAGTCCATGGTCCCAAAATGTTTTTGTTTTGTTTCGTTTTGTTTTGTTTTAAGGGAAAACACCTCTAGAGTTACTGTAGCAAAGGCTGCCCTACAAAAAATTCTTTGAGAAACCTAGCCTATCTACCCTACAATCCTAACCTCGTCCCTGATTTCTCAAACTCAAAGAGCACTTAAAAGGATGATATTTGGGTCCTTCAAGAATGCCTTAACTGCTGTTTTAACCTGTCAAAACTGAAGAGCACAGAATTCTAAGGGAGGGGATAGAGAGAGGGAAACACCACCTTCAGGAGACAGGTCTCCACTTCTGCACCGCCCCCCCCCCCAAAAAAAAGACCCATTGTTTTTGTTATATTGAAAGACAAAAGCCAGTGCGTATGACCTCAGCTATTCGTGATGCCTCGATGGAAGCCCCACATGACAGAACATGGCCTATTCGCATAGTTGTTATAACAGTAGTCAATCAAGCAGACCAGTATTTGGTGAACAGCAGTTTCTTACTCAGAAGTATACAAAAGCATTTAAAAAGTAAGCTTTTGATCACCGTGCCATATTCAAGGCATTTAAATGTTACTGCAACTGTAACTTTTAAAATGGAGAATAAAAGCATTTCCTACTAGCAGTAGTTAGCAAATGGGTCATTAACAATTCAACTGAAGGCAGCACATCTGGCAGTTCCGACATCACTAGAAGAGCTACATACACAGGTTTGCCTTGGAGGCTTTTAAAAGACCCTGTTATAGAAAAAATAGTACCTAGTGGGAAAATAAAACCCCACTGGGCACGTGGAGTATACTCTTCCAAACAATAGCACAGTGAAACTCAGAATGCTTGCAAAACCTATTGTATAATACCACTGCACATAAGTAAATGCTATACAGCACACCATATCTCATTATTACATATATGTAATACCTCTCATCTTGATGCATGATGTCTAAGTATATTAAAGTTTAGTTATATGTTTTCATTTTGTAGTCACTTGTGAAAAAATAGCCAGTTGCACAGCATGATGTTGGCTTGACATAACTTGTCAGCAAAGGATTAAAATCATATGTAAATTCAAAACTTTACATATTGTGAATTGAACCATAGTGAAGTAAAATATACTATATGAATGGCTCCTCTGTCCGTGTCTTTGCAATTCCCACTAATGACTGAGTGGGACCATACAAACAGTGGGCAAAACACTAATAGAGTGGATTGGTCAGTTTTGACATTCCACTGTGTATATAAGACCAAGTCATCTCGGAAGCAGTTAGAGCGATTCTGTGACCATCTGCTTTCTTTTCGAATGGGGTTTTTCTGTTCTATCATTGTTGGTTTTTGTTTGCTTCCTGTGTTTTGTATGCCTTTCTGCATACGAGATCCAAGATAGATAAATCTCTAGAGACCTGGGGGCATGGCAGGGAGGCTGGTAGGAAATGGGGACCTAACAAGAAGAAAATGCTCTGACACTGACTTTGGTGATGAATATACAATTCTTCTGAATATGAATAACTGATCAAATTGTTTGATAGGCAAATGATTTTGAAGTAAAGATGAGCCACCAGTGGAGCAAGCTTGAGATCCCTGCGGAAAGTGGTGGAGGCACCAAGAAAGCACACTGCTGGGATCATGAGACTGTGAAGTGCAGGGAACAAAGCAGATGCTAAGGGACCACGTGACTAAGGGGCTGAGGGCCAGAGACAGAGGTGGCTGCTGGCTGAGACAAGGTGCTGATGAATGAAAGCCACTTATCCTTACTCTTTTCTGATCCTGATTTGTGACAAACTGTTAACGTCCCTAATAAAATCCTCATAATTGTGAGTACTGTCTAGTTCTGTGTGGCCACTGTGAGGGGCTATGAACCCCAGCAGAAGAGCGGAGTATGAGGAGGAATCGCTGCAGAATAGGGTGAAGGAACAATGGGGTGTGGCAGCACGTCTCGTGATATCAGCTTCTTCAGGGAGGTATCCAGGGGAATTTCCTTCTTCCTTGTGTGGGCAGAGAAATTCAGATGTGGCCTCCCTGCTATTTCTTCAGCCATTTACCATTTAAAATTCTCTTTCTTAATACTTTTCACCTTGGTATCTACTGTGATAATAACATAACAGTTCCAGATTTTTTTTTTTTGGTAGGGTGTCAATTTTGTTTTTAAAATTTAATCTCCCAGTGTCAGCAAATTTAGAGTATGTCTCTTGAATTGTTCCTTGGTCCCCCCCCCCCCACTATCATGATCCCAATTCTATCTTACATATCCGGCTGAACTGGAGGATGTACGCTGGCACAGATAGGAACTGGAAATACAGGGAATCCAGGACAGATGAACCCCTCAGGACCAGTGGTGAATGTGGCGGTATCGGGAGGGTGGAGGGAAGGTGAGGGAGAAAGGAGGAACAGATTACAAGGTCTACATATAACCTCCTCCCTGGGGAACAGATAGCAGAGAAGTGGGTGAGGGAGGTGTCGGATGGTGTAAGGTATGATAAAATAATAATAATTTCTAAACTATCAAGGGTTCAGGAGGGAGGGGGGAGCGAGGGGAAAAAATGAGAAGCTGATACCAAGGGCTCAAGTAGAAAGCAGGTGTTTTCAGGACAATGGCAACATATGTACAAATGTGCTGGACACAATTGATCTATGCATGGATTGTGGTAAGAGTTGTATGAGCCCCTAATAAAATGATTTAAAAAAACAAAGCAAACAGGAATATGTGAACGGAACCTAAATGTTTTCAGATATAATAAAAGTTGTTGCTCTTTTAATTATAGCCCAAAGCTATAACTAAAAAAAAAAAAATGTGCTGGAAAAACTCAACTTATACTTGAGTATATATGGTATGACTTTCTTTTTTTTCTTTTCCCAAACGCATCTTTTAAGTTTTTCCAAAAGGGCAGTATAAGTTGTTGTGGATGTGTGGGGTAAAGAATTTAACCACAACACAAAGATTCTGCTCTTTGTCCTAGGTTCCTCAGAGACAGCCTGTAAAACCTTGGCAGTGCCCCAAGGTAAAAGTGTCTTTTACCTATACAGGCTCTAAAGCGAGAGGTTACACTAATGAGTCGACTCAGGTGAGGCAGGCTGGCCCTGCCAGAAAGACCTACTTCCTGACAGCAGCTTACCTCAGGGGTGGTGGCATGATTTCATCAATCATGTCTACCTAAGGCAGCTCCAATAAAGGTTTAGACATGGAAGCTCCATGAGATTCCTGTCTGGCAAAAGATAACTGTTTATGAAAATAATTCATCAAGGGTTTACAAGGGTGGAAGGGTGGGGGGAGCAGGGAAAAAAAAGAGGAGCTTAAACCAAGGGCTCAAGTGGATAGACAATGTTTTAAAAGGATGATGGCAACATATGTACAAATGTGCTTGATACAATTGATGGATGGATGGTTATAAGAGTTGTAAGAGCCTCCAAGAAAATGATTTTTTTAAAAAAGATATCTATTCTCAGAAGGATGATACATTCTTTTTAGGGTACAGTAGCTTCATACTAAGGACCTTTCAGACCCCTCTTTTAGGCCCTCTTCTTGGTGTTGGTCCCAATTTATATTATTTTAATAAAATTATAATTGCTAAGTATATTTGTTTTCCTGCGTTCTGTGAGTTCTTTTAGACAATCGTCCAACCTGAGGGAGTAAGGGACTTCACATATCAAAAGTGAGGAGGGATCTTGGGAGCCTCTGGGCTTATAGATCTTATATTGAGGGCAGAGATAAAAACAAAACAAAACAAAAACTCACCCCACCAGGTCAACGTTAATTCATAGGGACTGAGTAGAACTGTCTCAATGGGTTTCTGAGACTATAACTCTTCATGGAAGTAGACAGCCTTATCTTTCTCCTGCAGAGAGGCTGGTGGCTTTGAACTGCTGACCTTGTGCTTAGTAGCCCAATGTGGAACTACTATGCCACCAGGGCTCCTCTGAGGGGAGAGGGGACATCTAAATTTATAGTTAGGCATTTAGAGGGATGAGGGATGCTGGTGTTGTGCCTGTACGTATACTGAGAACCCCTCCCCCACCCCCACACCCCCACCCCTAACCGCAAAGCAAAAATAAACAAAACAGCTCAGAAATGAAGGCATCTGGAGGACTGCGACCTGTCCCGTACAATCTGGCCTACCTCTGATGACTTGAGTCAGAAGTACTCAACTGCATCTGCAGTGGAACAGTCCTTAATAGATGGACTGACTGCAACTGAGCTTTACAGGAAGCAAATAGCTTCCCTCTGTGCCCTTTATGATATAAAACAAAAAGAATACAATTAACTCAAGGAAACCCCAAGGAGTGTTCAAGCATTGAAATCTATGTAGCTAGATGATAATACCCTTCTGCCTACACTCTTCTGGATAAAAACAGATCTTTAAAATTTTTAAGTATAAACAGGGAGTAATTTTTCATATGGTGACTTTGAGTTCCACCCCATTCATTCCTAAAAAAGCAATTCTAAGTAAACTTTTTATCTTGTTAATTACCCACAGGCAACAAACACTATGCCGTTTTAATTCAGACTTTCCAGGACAGCATGAAAAATAAAATTACTTTTAAAGGAGTCAAAGTTAATTGCTGATAAAAGTGGAACAGCAATGAGCAGAACAGCAACTAAATCAATCCTAAAAGTCTCCCCTGCCCTCACTCCCAATGAGTCAAGCCTTTCTAAGCAACGACTTTGTAATAACAATTCTCAAGTTGTCTCCAGATGACACAGAGGGAAACCTATGACTTTTGAATAAGCAGATCTTAACTCTCAATCCTACACATCCTAGTTTACTTACCTAAAATTCCCCGAACCTATGATTGGCTTTATTAAGGACTGAAAAAAAGAATATTTTTTAAGTGCCTGCGATAAAGTAGGCGTTTAGTAAGTCTGAGTTCCCATCTCCAAACAATATATGGCCTCAGGACTATGTGCCACATAAATTATTTATAAACCATCCACCCTGTTTTTTCCAAAACTCTGAAGCATCTTTTTGTCTTCATTAAGCATAATGTTCAAATCCAGGATACCTATATTCTGGCTGTGGAAACAGTTGCTGAATATCTAAAATATTTTCCATTTTCTACCATTTCTCTTCATCTGGCAAATGTACTGAAGCCAAAAGGCCATTAAGATGCCAATCCTATCAATAAATTCTCTTCACTCTTTTATGCACTCAAAATATTTCTCACTACATCAAGTGTCATCTGGGACTACTGCCATAAAAGAAGAGCACTTCAGAGGATAGCACAATCAAATGTTACAATTTCAAGACAGAATTCCACATTCTAAGGAGATGCTATAATGTTCTAATCCAAAGCAATCTTTGAAATAGGAATATGGAATGCTCGTGAACTTCTAAAGTTCTCAAAATTCTTGGAGTTTCAGTAGTACAGACACAGTTCTCACAATTGAGACGGAAAGGAAAAGGAGACAGAAAATGGTCATCTCCTTTTGTACGTGAAAGCTTGAAGTGCATGCAGTTCTTTAAAAGCTCTGCACTGCGTTCCTTAGGTTTTTAAGATGACCAGATCAAACAAGCGGTCCTAAAAGGCATATATATGCAAGAACAACAAAACAAAAAGACTATTTATACACACTGGAAATTTATTCTAACCACTGTCTTTGAGGTGCTACCAAAAACAAATCCACTACCATCAAGTACACTGAGACTCTATAGGGCAGAGCAGAAATACTCTTTAGGGTTTCAGAGACTAAAAATTGTTCTCCCATGGTTTTGAACCACCAACCTGTGGGTAAGCAGATCAATGGTTAACCCCACAGAACCACCTTTTAAGTAAAATGGATCTCATTAATAAAGCAAACAAAGCACTTCCTTTCTTTGGTAACCTAAACTTTATGGAGCCAAAGAAGATATCCACATTAATAGTAAGTATTATTCTTTTATAAATGCTGTCACATGACAGTTTTAAAACATCAATCAAAAAAAATTCAAACAAACATATTAATTCTCCTACGTTTCCAAAAGTTATCAGCAGGTGGTAGCATAATTCACAAAACCCATGATATACTTAAAATAACAATAAGATGCTACCAATTACAAGAAAAATATGGTTTCACTTTCCCTCAATCAAAACATAAACACTGACCCTGGAGAACACTGGGGCATTGAATCAAGGTGCACAGCATGCTCCAAAGGCCATTCCAGAGGGATCCATTCCAGAAACCCCACTAGGTGAACTAGACTCTACCTCAAACACACCTGTAATCTGAGGACTTAAGACTGAAATTAGTGTGTAAAGGAGCAAAAGAGAGCTACACCATGAGCACTGAACTGTCGGTAGGTGGACCAACACTGACTTACTATTTCAATGCATAACTTGCTGTTTATTATTCCAGCAGACTTGTGATTGACAGTGTCAGTGAATATTATTTTAAGTTTAGCCCAAGAACCAACTCCCATTGTTTGTGTAAATAGCATCGAGTCATATAAGATTTATTCTATTCTAGTGAATAATTCAGGTATTGCATTCTGCAGTTAGCCTACACTTATTCATTCTCCCTCTCTCAATAGTGTTTTAAATATTAGTTATCTATGCTTTTCATTGTATTTATTTATGTATGAATTTATTACCCAATTTATTGAGTTGAGTTAATTTCAACTTATAGCAACCCTATAAGTTGCCTTAGGTGATCCATTTATTTAAACAGTTTTATTTGCATTCACTCATGTACCATATAAGTCAATGATTTAAATATATTTTAAAGGGGCATATATTCATTTTAAAAATATTTCATGTTCTAATTTTTTTACTTCCATTTACCTAATTTTCCTCCTCTCAAACTTTTTGTTTCTGCTTTAAAATAGACATTGACCCATATATATATGGTATGTGCATGTGTATACATGAACATGTAATTTATGTATATTTTTAAAGTAACATAATATTCAAGGGTGATAATCTTCACTCTTGGGGTTAAACTGTGGTTACACGCTGGGTTGGTAACTGCAAGGTCAGCAGTTTGAAACTACCAGCTGCTCCAAAGGAGAAAGATGAAGCTTTCTACTGCTGTGAAAAGTCACCATCTTGTAAACCCACAGGGGCAATTCTACCATGTCCTAGAGTTGCTATGAATTTTTGGTTTAAACTAACTGTCCATAGCAGAGCAGCTGGTGAGTTCAAACCACCAACTCTTCAGTTAGCACTCTTAGCACCATGCCACCAGTTATGCATTGAAGAAATTCGTAACATTACATTTTCATATATAAAATAACAGTGGCTAAAATTGGGATGAGACATCATTATATTGTGATATTAGGTTGCTAACTCAATCCTAAACAGTACTCCAGTACTACCAACAGTGAGGTCCTTGACCTAATTCAGAATCTATTGAAATGAAATGGTCACTTACTGTTGACTGCAACCCACTCATTTAGATCTTCCCCCTCAGGAAGCATGACAGCCATCCGGAGATTGCCACTGCCAAGTGTGGCTTCTGCATGTTTTAAAAGTTCGTATTGGTGAGAACCCTCTGGAATGTTCTTCTTTGGCTTAAAAGTTTTAGACGAGCGACTACCACTGTGAATAAGAGAAAGGTATTTCAATATTTAATGCATGACTTTAACAGTCTAATATATTATGAGATAAATTAAACAGAAGCAATGGTGAATATCCTCAAATAAACAACAAATATACCTCCAGCCCCCCATTAGCATTAGACCTAAACTGTATAAACTGAATCCTAGCAAATTAACTGTGGCAATTACAGCGCTCAATACCTAAGACTTTCTCTGTATTCAAAACCTAAAAGTCTTCTCTACATTCCCTACTACATAGTGAAAAATATTTTTAGCAACCTATCACTAATGGCTTTTCACATAGTGATTCATGACTACAGATTGTAATATATAAAAACAAAAATACTTCCATGATGTTTTCTATTTATTTTCTATCCTTTTTACCTCTATGTCTTTTATACTAATAAAAATAAAACGCAATTTACTTCTCATAGGAAGCATAAAGATAAGAAAGCACACACACAAACCCAACAGCAAGAAATTACATGTTCTTCTTCCCAATTATAAGCAGCACCAACAAGCTTAATCCTGAAATTCTTAGTTACGTATACAAGTAGTTAAACATCACTATGGTTGCTTTGCTCAAATTTCTGAACATTTTTATGTATTTTAACTACAAATACACACAATATTGAAACTAAGCTTACAACTGGTTTGAACAGCTCCTTAAGCCATGACTTTTTCGATTGTGCTGGCACATTATCAAATTGTATTATTATCTTAGACGTTTCTTCTAAGTACTCCCTTTCTTCTCTTATGAAAAACAGGCATGAGTGATTATCCATTGGGCTACTAACAAGATTAGTAGTTCAAAGCCACACCTGCACCAGGGAGAAAGACAAGGCTTTCTACGTCACAAAGAGCTGGTCCTGGAAACCCCCCCATGGCCGTTCTTCCCTGCCCTAAACAGGGCACAATGCGCCAGGGAAGACTCCACGGCATGGAGGGTTTTGCTGGTTTGGGTTAAACAGGAACTCTTTATAAAGTTTCATGACACTAAAATTTTACCACCGAAAGGATCCAGACACTTTCATTTTCAAAAAGAGAATAAAACAATAGTTATACTTTCCAACTTCACCAGAGCTTTTCTCTCACTAGCTCCTTCTCTCCGTTCCTTAGTGGATATTTTTAACAAGATGAAGAGATGGATTTCTTGAGGAGTGGGGTGTTTTTTTTTTGTATTGAGAAAGACTATAATGGAAGACCACCTTTACATCTAAGACGGCTACAAAAAAGAGGCCAAGCAACAAGTGTTGGTGAGGATGAGGAGAAACTAGGACTCATGCATTACTGATGGAAACCTGAATCAGAGGAAAACAATTTGCTGTGTCCACCAAAAGTGAAATACAAAATCACCATGAATCAGAAATTCTCTTCCTAGATATACACAACACATAACTGAAAACAAGTAATCAAACATATACTTGTATAATAATGTTCACAGTACCTTATTCAATAAACAATAACCAAGGGTGAAAATAACCCGAATGTCTATCAATAGATGAATGGATAAACAAAATGTGGTAGACAGATAAAAGAGAATAGTATTCAGCCATATAAAAGAAGTCCTGATTCACGCAAGCACATGAATGAACCAAGAACACATTACCCACCCACCCACAAAACTGCAAACCCAATGCCGCTGAGTAGATTCTGATTCATAGCAACCCCAAATAGGGTTTCCCAGAACATGAATCGTTACAGGAGCAGGCAGCCTTATCTTTCTCCCAAGGAGCAGCTGATGGATTTGTAGAGCTGAATTTGTAGCTAACAGCCCGATACTTATCCCTCAGTGTCATCATGGTAAGTGAAATAAAGCAGGCACGTGTACAAACAAAACAGATTTTGAATAGCTTCACTTACATAACATAGCTACAGTACCAAATTCAGAAAGATCAGAGGTTACTAGAGGCTGGAGGTACTGGCACTCTGAACGCATTCAGAGGTGCAGTAGAAGAAACCTCTACAAACTGATTTTGAAAGACCCCATCCATGAAAACGATGGCACACAGTTCTCCAGTGCAACATGCTGAGTCAACGAGAGTCAGAGATTACTGGACAGTAAATAGGCTGTGAGGGAAGGGAAGGCGAAGTTAATGGATACAGAGTTTCTGGTGGGATGATAAAAAACTTTTGGAGGAAAAAAACAAACTTTTGGAAATAGTTATAAAGGCACAAGGTTGTGAATGCAATTGACGCCACTAAATTGCACACTTACAATGTCTTACAGCACCGGGGAAGCACCGCAGATGCTGCTGTCGCTGAAGCATAAGCAGCTACCTCATGGAATTGGTTCTCTCGGTTGCGAGGGCTCAAGGCCATAGTCTTGTGGGACAGTTCAGTCAATTGACATAACTTAGTTCTTAGTTTGTTGTACCACCTCATATGGTAAGTAGTGTCTGTGAACCAGTGGGGAGAGTGGCTATACCGGGAGTGTAGAGGGAGGGTGGGGTAGAAAGGGGGAACCGATTACAGGGATCTACATATGACCCTCTCCATGGGGGACGGACAACAGAAAAGTGGGTGAAGGGAGACGTTGGACATTGTAAGACATGACAAAATAATAATGATTTATAAATTATCAAGGGTTCATGAGGGAGGGGGTGGCAGGGAAGGAGGCGAAAAAATGAGGAGTGGATACCAAGGACTCAAGTAGAAAGCAAGTGTTTTGAGAATGATGGAAACAAATGTACAAATGTGCTTGACACAATGGATGGATGTATGGATTGTGATAAGAGTTGTATGAGCCCCCAATAAACTGACTAAAAAAGAAAAAGAGCTGTAAGAGCCCCCAATAAAATGTTTATAAAAAGACCTAGAATTAGAAAACCAAAAGGGAAGAACACACTCAGCATATCTGACATTGAAATTACTCAAGAACGAAATTAAAGCCTTGAGTTTCAATCTTGAAAGATTCCGTGGACAAAATATTGAATGATGCAAGAAGCATCAAAAGAAGATGACAAGAGTACACAGTCATGCACCCAAAAGATGACATTCCACCACTTTAAGGGATAGCACATGAACAAGAACCAATGATGCTAAAGGAAGAAGTTCAAATTGCACCGCAGGCATTAGCCAAGAACAAGGGTCCAGGAATTGATGGCACACCAATTGAAATGTTTTAACAAGCTGAAGAAGCACTGGAAGCACTCAATTGTCTGTTTCAGGAAATTTGGAAGACAACTACTTGGCCAAATGACTGGAAGAGATCCCTATTTGTATCCATTCCAAAGAAAGGTGACCCAGCAGGATCAAGTGTAGGGGTCTGCTTTGATAGCCCCCATGTATTGTTCCAGGGTCTCCCAGGGGTTGGTATCTCCCACATGGGGAAACACGGATCTAGGGTTGTTCTGAATCGAAATCTACTGGATGGCAGTGGATTGTTTAAATCTTTCTTTCTGTCTTCCTTTTTGGGGCGATACTTTTGTGAATGAAATTTGTTACCAGAATTCTGTCTTCTCCACATCTGTTTTACTTGGGGGTGCGTGGGGGTAGGAGAACGTACATACTGGTGAGTAATAAGAGTTTGGCGCCAACGGAACACAGATTTAGTTCCTGGCTCTTCCATTTAATATTTCCATAACTTTGAGCAAGTTTCTTACCTTCCCTAAGATTCAATTTCCTTTGCAAAATAATAAAATGTATTTTATTACAGAAGTGTTATGACTAATAAAAGCAGCAGCATATAGACAAGAAAAAAAGCCTATGAATGTCCATCTAAGATACAACTACTGATAGTTGTCCTCTACAACAAAAGGGAAAGAAGGAAACCAAAGAATCCTAGAAGAAACTGCACTGTAGGATTGCCTGAAGTTTCCCATAATCAGGGGGAGGGGGGACTGGAATGATCTAGAAGGGCTGCAAAAGCAGATACCTACCTACACTTTATCCTTGATTATGGGCTACAGTACAAAAATGTGCAATTGTCGGGGAGTGGGGTGGGGGTGTGATGTTTTTTCTGAAAGAGAATGATAAGCCAATGAAATTTGAGAACTATCCCCTCTTCACGAAAAGAATTACCCAGCACCCCCTGGCAATTAAGCGTTTGTACTATAGCCCATAAACCACAATAAAGTACAGATAACTGCTTTTGTAGGCCCCGTGGATTATTCCAACACCTGGGGGCGGGGGGAGTATCAACCACTTTGGAAAATGCTGGTCTACATGAGGATGAACCCTGGTGGCAGAGTGGTTAAGTGTTGAGTTTCAATCCACAAGGTCAGCAAATTGAAACCACCAGCATCTCTGAGGAAGAAAGACACGGCTTTTTACTCCCATAGCAATGAGAGTCTCCGAACCTCAAAGGGGCCATTCTACCCTATTGTACAGGGTCATTGGACTAGAGGAGAGGGAGCTGTGGTTTTTTTTTTTCTCTTCTTTTTGTCTCAAGGAACAACTGCCCCTTACACCTTGCAACCAGAAGGACTAGATGCCCAGCTACCACTACTGAATATTTTAATTCAGAAAATACAGAAATCATGAAAAAATAGGAGAAAATATGAACTAGAATTTCATTTTTTTAAATCATCTTATTGGGGGTTTAAACATGGAATACATACATACATGTGTAAAGAACATTTGTACATATGTTGTGATCATAATTCTCAAAACATTTTCTTTCTACTTGAACCCTCGGTAAAGAATTCAGGCTCACTGGACACCTATTAAATCTAGAGGTACCACTGAGACCACTGGCCTGGATTACTCTTCAAATCATGAAGAGTAAGTCACCTTTAAACAGTTTAGCCCTTGAAACAAAGGTTGCCACCCCTTATTATTACTTTAAAAAGAAAATTATATATATAAGACTAAAGGACAACACCTTATTTTCAAGCACAGATGAAAAGGTTGAGGGGAAGGAAGATTAAGTATATCAAACAACTAAAGCATGAAATCTTTTTTAAAAAACGAACCTAAGCCTTAGGGGTTTTCCAACTATAAAATGAGGACACTAACAGTATTCTCATAACAGTATCAGGAAAGTGCAGTCCCTGGAGGGCATCATGTTTGGTGAAGTGAGGGAAAAGAACAACTCACTGCCACCAAGGCCTGGAACCGCAGGGACCGGGTAGAACGGTCTCATGGACTTAAAGAGACTGAAACTCTTTACAGGAACAAGAGACTGGCACTGTGGCTTCAAACTACAGGTGGCAACCATGACTTTTCACAGAACATCCTCTGTGAGGATGGCATAAGACGAGGGAGGGTTTCTTTATGTGGTACACAGGAGGGCCCCTAAGAGCCTGAACTGGCATTAGCAGCAATATCTGTAGTATCTCTCTCTCAGCTGAAGAGAGAAGAACTAAACAATTTTACATGGAGTACTTAACAGTACCTGCCATTCACTCAGAGACTTATCAGTAAATCTTCGGCATCATTGTAACTTCACTTGGTGGAAGAATTTGAGAATGAAAGTCATGGGAAGTTTCCCAGAGGTCATGGCACTTGCTGTAGGTCTTTGAAGATAGCTAAGACATTTGAAAAATCAAATTGAATGTAAACTGGGTAGACTTCTCAATGCCAGGTTAAGGAACAAGATATTCATTTAAAAGGAAAATAAAGATCCATTACATGATTCTGAGTAGAGAAGACCCGAAGACTATCTATCTATCAGTGAGAAGACTATCACATACTGTGGAATTACTACTGGTTTCCTCACTGGTAAAAATAATACTGTCTATGAAAATTTTTCTTAACATTTTTTTTTAAACATTTTATTAGGGGCTCATACAACTGTTATCGCAATCCATACACACATCAATTGTGTAAAGTGCACTTGTACATCATTCTCAAAACATTTTCTCTCCACTTAAACCCCCGACATTAGGTCATTTTTCCCCTCCCTCCCCGCTCCCCCCTCC
>NW_022111369.1:49578375-49582208 GCF_000313985.2 Echinops telfairi
AGAGAGAGAGAGAGAGAGAGCGAGCGAGCGCGAGCAAGCGAGAGAGTGCAAGAGAGAGAGAGTTAAAAAGGAGACAAAGCCATAAAGTGTGTGTATGTGTGTAGATGAGGAAAAAAAGGAGACAAAGCAATATATTTTCAAACAAATAGTTGTGACAAAAGAAAGCTGTTATAATTATCCTGGCAAGTGAACTATTGTTTGCATTTTGTACTCTAAAAAAAGGTAGCCAGGTATTTTAAAAGACAGTAAAAGGATTTTAACCATAGTAATGAAGGCAGAGCTCAGGTGCATATAAAAGGCATTACATACGTAAATTCTAAAAGACTTAACAAATTGAATCTAAGAATAAACAGAAAATGATGCAAGTTTTAACACTAGAAAGTAAGACAGAAGCCCTGCTGGTCTTGTGGCCTAGGCACTGGGTTGCTAACCACAAGGTTGGCAGTTCAAATCCACGACCTGCTCTATGGGAGAATGCGGTTGCCTGCTCGATAAAGATTTACAGTCTTAGAAACTGATCTGACCCCACCACACCAGGTGAAATACTAAGGACGTGCAACAGAACAGTAAAGGGAGCAGAGCAACGAAGTCCCCAGAGAATACCAAAAATAGACTTTCAGGCCAGAGCGTGGCACCCAATCAGACTCCACCAGAAAATACTCCTAAAGGTCAACAAACAGACCTTGGACTATATATTGGCCTTTTTTTCTTTTTGGTCATTTTTTGTTGTTGTTTTGTTTTCTTTTGTTGCTTTGTCTTGCTCTGTCTTATTTTTGTCCATATTATTATCTCTGCAAGTCTATCTGGATAAGATAGGCGGAACAAACAATCTGGAGGAGAAAACAATGGCACCCGGAGTACATGAAGGAGGGGGAGACAGGAGAAAAGAAATGGGTGTAAAAAAACCCAAGGACAAGGGAACAAGTGATCTAAAATCAATGGTGAGGAGGGTATAGGAGGCCTAGTAGGGCTTGATCAAGGGCAATGTAACTGAGAGGAATTACTAAAACTCAAATGAAGGCTGAACATGATACTGGGACAAGAGGAAAGTAAAAGGAAATAGAGGAAAGAACTAGGAGGCAAAGGGCACTTATAGAGATCTAAATACAGGCTTGTACATATGTAAATATACTTATATATAATGACAGGGAAATAAATCTATGTGCATACACTTATATGTTAAGTATTAAGGCAGCAGACGGACAGTGGGCCTCTACTCAAGTACTCCCTCAACGCAAGAACACTTTGTTCTAATAACCCAGCATTTTGTGATGCTCACCTTCCCTGACATGATCGCTGAAGACAAAATGGGTACATAAGCAAATGTGGTGAAGAAAGCTGATGGTGCCTGGCTATCAAAAGATAAAGAGTGTCTGGGGTCTTAAAGGTTTGAAGATAAACATCGGCCACCGAGCTGAGAAGCAACAAAGCCCACATGGAAGAAGCACACCAGCCTATATGATCATGACATGTCAATATGATCAGGTATCAGGCATCAAAGACCCAGGAAAAAAAAATCCTATCATTATTGAATGAGGGGGAGTGCAGAGTAGAGACCCAAAGTCTATCTGTAGGCAACTGGACATCCCCTTACAGAAGGGTCACAGGGAGGAGACGAGCCAGTCAGGGTGCAGTATAGCACTGATGAAACATATGACTTTTCTCTAGTTCTTTAATGCTTCCTCCCACCACTATCATGACCCCAATTCTACCTTATAAACCCAGCTAGACCAGAGCATGTACACGGGTACACATAAGATCTGGAAACACAAGGAATCTAGGACAGATAAACCCCTCAGGACCAATACTGAGAGTAGCCATACCAGGAAGGGAAGGGGAAAATCGGGGGAAATAGGGGAAACTGATCACAATGATCTATCTATAACTCCCTCCCAGGAGGATGGACAACAGAAAAGTGGATGAAGGGAGACATTAGTTAGTATAAGACATTAAAAATAAAAATAATTTATAAATTATCAAGGGTTCATGAGGGAGGGTGGGAGAGGGAGGTGAAAAAATGAGAAGCTGATACCAAGGGTTCAAGTAGAAATAAAATGTTTTGAAAATGATGATGACAACATATGTACAAATGTGCGTCACATAATGGACAGATGGATGAATTGTGATAAGAGTTACACGAGTCCCCAATAAAATGATTTAAAAAAAAAAAGATTTACAGTCTTGGAATGCCCACACAGATCTCTCTGAGTTGGAATTGGCTTGATAGCTGTTATGTTATGTTTTAGTTTGGTTTTTGTTTAGGGCCACTCACAGAATTAGAACTAGGACCAGGGGAAAAAGTGGAAGATGAATTCGAAATGGCCATGATATGCTCTTTTCTTAGACTCTTCCTGAAAGTTACTAGTAGAGCAAATTATATTATACAAGCACACAAATAATAATCAGGAAAATTGTATGACAATTATTTTTTCCTCTGATACTTATTATTTCATGATCAATATAAACACATTATACTTAACATATCAGGGGAAATGAATCTGTATTTGTTTCCATACCAAGAGATAATTCAATGTACTTAGTATTTAATCTTACATATTTAGATACCTTAGTCTCTATGAACATTATTATCCAGAAGAAGAGGGCCCTCAACATCACCTACACAGAACTTGGAAATCCACAATTCCTTAACTTTCATGCTTTGAATATTAACCATCAAAATAAGGGGAAGAAACTAACTCATAGTAAAAATAAAAGATCAGTAGTTGTCAGGGTCCAAGGAAGGGAAAAGTGAACGAGTAGAAAAACAGAACGGGGGCACTTTTTGAGTTAATGAAATGTTCTTTATCTTGATTTCTGGTAATGATTATGCAGATTTATAAATTGGCAAACACTCAGCAAACTATACTCCTAAAATTGGTGAATCAGAATGACTCTATGGCACCACGACCAACAAAACCGATTAGATAAAATGAGGTGGAGTAGAAAAATAAAGCTGGGGGTGAGGGGGAGAAGAACGAAACCAAGTAACACCACGAACAGCATTTTCTGTATTATAAAATAACAAAAGTTAGGATTTTCAAATATAACAAGAGGTTGCTCCCATTACTGTGATAAAAAGGAAGGTAGGATAGTTAGTCAGCATTTACAAACTCCAAGTTAGGATTTTCAAATATAACAAGAGGTTGCTCCCATTACTGTGATAAAAAGGAAGGTAGGATAGTTAGTCAGCATTTACAAACTCCAGGGTAAGCGTGGCACTTCACAAATACAGCCATCACAAGTGGAGCAAGGACAGTGAAGAGAATCCATCTCCCCTGTGCTTTCATTTTCCTATCAACATAGTCTTACCAGGAAAAAAGTGGCAGTTTCACCATAAACATTCCACCCTTAATACTGTAAAACTGGTTTTCCCCCCTTTGTTGTTTTGTTTCCCCTTGCAGACACAGAGTAATATGGACAAAACAAGCTAACACGCTGTAACAATCGCCAGTGCTAAGAAGAATAACTTAAGGGCACAGTGATCACACAATGAAAATAAATAAGGGATCTGGGAGAGCAAATACCCAAAGCTACTCAAGTTATTAAATTCTAAGTTGGGCTGGGGAATATTAGCAAGGCTGAAAGAACAAAGGTGAATAAGGACATTTACAGAAATCCCCAAAAAGAGCAAGGAGCCCTGGTGGCATGCTGGTTAACTCACTCAGCTGCCAAAAGGCTGGTAGTTGAATCTACAAGGCACTCCATGAAAGAGGAGAATCAAGGGAAATAGAGGAAAGAGCTGGGAGGCAAAGGGCACTTACAGAGGTCTAGATAAAGACATGTACATATGCAAATATATTATATGAGGATGGGGAAATAGATCTATGAGCCTA
>NW_022111369.1:49583958-49621036 GCF_000313985.2 Echinops telfairi
CCCGAGAGACATTGCAGAAAACAAGCCACATGGATGCAACCAGACCTCGTAAGCCGGAGAAGCCACAGAGGGACCCCTGCCAGCGCCGAGATGTTTCCAATGACACTGGATCCAAAAACTTTCTACCCACTGGCCTGTGAACTTCTGCATTCAGCGTCATTGAATGCGTTTCATGAGTCTGAAGAGGACTTTAGAGATTGATATAGGAAATATGGGCTAATATCGGACTTATGGACTTGATCTGGACTGGGCTGGGATGTTTTCTCAGTGTTCAGTTGCTCTTTCTTATACACATATGTGTGTCCATGGATTTGTTTCTCTAGTCCACCTAGACTAACACTGGGTTACTGAACTAAGTGGTGAAAATCTCACGAACATTAGTTCTTTTTCCTCCACTTCTATGAATCCATCAAGAGGCACTTGGGAAAAAAGGCCAGAGGATCTACTTTTACCAAATACAACTGTACACTGAAATGAAAGGAGTTGCCATTAGTCAGAATTAATTGCATGGCAGTGAGCTTGCTTTGCTGCTGTTCGAGTGAGTAAGTGAGTGAGTAGCGTATGTATTTGCCTCCTCCTTTAGGTATCACCTGCTTTTCAAATCATTAGCTCATTTAATAGATCTAACTCTAATACTTGTTGATTGATAGTTCCAATCAACTTCTGGTAAAGAATGCCTACATCAGGAGGGTAATGATCATTATGAAATCAATATGAGCATAACTGGAAACAGACTTTGGAGACTACCAAAGGCAGGAGGACAAAGGAGGGAAGAGAAAGTAAGAGGCTACACAGGGACGGATGTGACCTTCGTGTAATGGAGGACAGTGACTCACAAGAGGTAGAAGAATGATGGAGGAGCCAGTGAAGGGTACACTTGTGAAGGTGTTGATTAGTCATTTAAACTATTGACCTGAGTCAGTGCTCTGAAATGTTACCCCACCACCACCTAAGTTACAATTTAAAAAATTAACATCTCGGCAGGTTTTATGCTTGCAAGTATTTTACATGCACTATCTCATTTTAATTCTCCCATAATGTATATGCTATAATTAGATTTATTTTATAAGTGACAAAACGGAAGCTTAAAGTACTTTTTAAAAATAGTTTGTCCCTTGACTGTCTACATATCATACAATTCACTAGTTCAATCCTATCAAGAAGAGTTGTACAATATTTACCACAATCAATTTTAGAACATTTTCTTCCTTGTAACTTATTGTCATCGTGTAATTATTTTTTTAATTGTGGCAAAAATATATACATCAAAACCTTCTCTAATTCAACAACTCCTACATGTATAATTTGTACCGTTGACTATACTCTTCCTGTTGTGCAGCCATTATTGATATCCTTGTCCCAATTATTCCACCACCATTGACATAAACTCAATGCCCCCCTTGAACAACTTGTATGATTTGTACAAGATTCTAAAAATGGCAAATTAAGGAGCCAAGTTTAAATCCAAGATTTAATTACTCATCACTATAACAAAATGCTTTATGTTTACCTTCTACCTATTTCTAATGATTTCCTTCACAATAAAGTCAGGGTGATGCTCCAGCTCAGAATATAGAATATAAGAGAAGGAAAGGCCAGTAGGGGACGCTCTAAGACAGGGGTTCTCAACCTGTGGGTCATGACCCCTTTGGGAGTAGAATGACCAGTTCACAAGAGTCACCTAACATCATATTTCCGATGGTCTTAGAAACTGAGACACCACTCCTCTATTCGTCTCCAGGAGGGTCTGCCCAGATATGCCCACATACAGGTTCACTACAACATGAGGAACTCTATTAAAGGGCCGTGGCATTAGGAAAGTTGAGAACCACCTAAGAGATTATATGGAAATTTAATTTGGAGCCTTTGAGCAGATGAATCCCAAGTACCCTCTCTTCCTGCTGCTGTTGTTTGGTTTGGTTTGGTTTGGTTTTTTGAGTGGGCAAGTAGTGCGCAGGCATTTGACCTGAAAATACAGCTCAGAGCCTGAATAGGGAAGGTTGCTGAAGCCCCATATTAGTGCACTAAGTAGCTAGTTACCAACTTTCCATTGGTATGGGGCACCCTCACAGGAAAAAGACACCTACTGGTGATTCATACTCCTTTTCATCTGCCAACAGAGGCAAGTTCCTTCATCAAAGTTTGCATTCACAGAGCGCAAAGGAAGATTCTCAAATATACAAGGGAGCAGGCAACTTCAAATGACCAAATGTCCCAGAAAAACCCACACCATGACAGATCTACCAAACGCAAAAATAGCTAATATGAAAGACTTTAACCGGAGCAAACATAACAAATAGAACGATACTATTTTCTAACTAAGGAACTTTGGTAGCACAGTGGGTTACACATTCATTTGGCTGCTAACCACAAGGTCAGCAATTTGAAACTACCAGTCGCTGTTCAACAGAAAGATGAGGCTTTCTAGTCCCAAAAAGATTTACAGACTTAGAAACCCACAGGGGCAGTTCTGTAGGATCACTGTTAGTCAGAATCAACTCGATAACAGTGAGATGTCTAACCCTAACAACAAAATTTCATATTCAATTATTTTAGACCCTTTACAGTCCAGCCTTACTTAAACCTTGGCTAAAAATGGGTCAATGAAAGCAAGCCATCTCAGCAATTCTAACAAAGTTTACTCTTCCTATGGAGGAAAAAGATCACGTTTATATTTTTAATAACTTAGTAGGTTGTGGTTTCCTCCCACGGTTTAAAGTAATTTAACCATACTTTGAAAACCAAAATGCACTTCCCTGTAATACAAGGATGCTGATTATTTACAACTTTTTTCTCAAAGTAAAGGAAAAGAATTTCCCTTGACATTTAATCCAAAACTACAGCCCATTCGGAGGGTACAGTAAAAGATCAAGTCTTCAGCCTTGGCAGTAACGGAACAATCTTCACGTCAGACATAGATCTCAGGTTAACTAGGAAACAGATTTGCCCTCAATTACTGTAACACACCATTTCACTACAAATATGGGCTTGTAACACAATAGGTATTCCATATAATCTATGATGTAGCAGTTTTGTGATCTAAATATTAAAAATTCGTTTTTTTATAATAAAGCCAACTTGACTAGAAAAAAAGTAAAAAAATTGAAAGGCAAGCAGTCTACTGCTTTTTATCTTATGTAATTTTAACTGAACATTGTTTTCACTGGTTAATGTCTACTCCACCCTGAAATTCAGTTCAGGAATCATTTTTCCACGGAAGCTTCCTTGAAATCCTAAACTAGCAAAAGAGTTTGTTCCTTCTCGGTGCACACACAGGAACCTACCACATGCCTTGGTTTTGTAATGCACCGTGAGTATCCCAAAAAGAAGGATGCTTTAAGTGTACTACATCCACAGAATCTAGCATAGAGTCTGGGTCAGAACAAACCTCATTAAATGTCTGTTGAGCTAAACTGATAAAGAGATATACAGGCTCAAAATTCAATAGTGCGGCAACATTTGCTAAGTAATTTCTATTTTCAGCTTATACAAATAGGTCTAATTATAATATCGTCAATAATAGTATATGAAGGAGAGTCAAAAGTTCATGGAAAAATTCCATTATCTTTTCAATCTAATTTTCAACTATCTTTTTGAAACTCCCTTATCCTACAAAGCATGACAGTCTCACGGGGGTAGTCTGCCCTATCCTATAAGGTCATTATGAGTCAGTATAGACTCAATAACAGTGAGACTGGTTATGTTGTCAGTACATGGTGACCTTAGGTATAGTAGAACCAAACACTGCCTAACCGTATACTATCTTCACCAAAGTAGGCATGTAGTGTCTGCTGCTCTGGTTACTGTGTCAACCCATCTTACTGGAGATCTCCCTCCTTTCCATGGACCCTCTATCAAGTATGTCTGTTGTAGCAATTGGTCTTCCTGGTTGATATGTCCATAGTAAGTGAAGCCGAGGACCACTACTCCATTCTAAGGAGTTTTCTGATTGTATTTCTTTTAAGATGGATTTGTTCATTGTTCTGGCAATGAAACAACAACAACGAAGTACCACAGAGTTGATTACAATTCCTTGAGAGAGACCCTGTAGAACTGAGTAGAACTGCTCCCTAGGGTTTTCAAAGCTAGGGTTATGGGAGCTGGCAGTCTGATCATCTTACCTGTGGAGCAGCTGGCGGATTTGAACCTCCGATTTTGAAGTTAGCAGCCCAATGTGTTAATCTACGATGCCACCAAGAATCCTTATTCTTTTAAAGAGTCCACGGTAATTCAATATTCTTCACAAATGCCACAATTTGAACATACCGATTCTTCTCTTTTCCTTTTCACTACCAACTTTTACATGACTGAAAGGCCATGTCTTGGATTTCATGTACCTTAGTAATCAAAGTGGTTTTTAATACATACACATAAGATAAACATTATTTTCCAAACTAATGAAATGGAACAAATAGAATTTGTTCAACACAGAATTACAACACAGGACTGTAAAACTGGATTTACCAAGAAAATAAGAAGGTTTAAACTTTAAGGGCTGGGGGGGGGACGGACATAATGTGTTTCCATGGTCATGTTTTCATAAAAATTACAAAAGTAACATGGCTGCAACCAGATAATATTGCTGTCTCTGGATAATATAAAACTCTGAGGGTTTTGCTAGGGGAAGTCCAGTTGGAGATACATTTAGTGTAGGTTCAGTCGGCTATCTGTAGTTTACAAGTATTTAGATCACTACTAGTCCTTCAAGTCAAGAATAACTTCCAGGAACATTCCCACCACTCACTATGCCCACTTATCTGGTGTCATTCACACTGAATGGCAGTACTAGAGTCCTCTAGATAAGGTGAACCCCCCGTTGGATATTGACACGAATGATACAGGAACACTGTCCTTCAAATATGGAAGAAACTTAGCAGTTTCTCTAGACTTCACAATATTAAAATAGTACATGACACTATTAATTATATGAACCTGAAATTTTTCTAAACTATAAATATAAAATACACATTTTTGTTAGCCATACTAAAATCAAAAACCCACTGCCATCAAGTCAATAGAAAGCTTGATGTTCTCCCTTTTACTTCAAAGCATTGTGAACCACAAAAATTAACTCATGGGCCACCAGTTTGACACCCCTGCCTTAGGTTAATTACTATTTCAGTTACTGTCTCTATAAATTTACTTATTCTGGATTTCACAGACAGAAAATCATATAGAAGCCAAACACACACACAAAACAACCTCTGCAATAATGACAAACCAAAACAGAGGAAAGACATCAATTGAAAAGAAAGAAGAAAATATTAAACACTAAAACAACTTCTAAATGGTAAGGTGTTACATTTTACACTAACTACATTTGCCATATAGTTTGACAGCAAGGCTATTCACATCCCTGGTTACCGCAGGCTCATTCCATGTGGGGACCCTGCAAATGAATTTGGAGTTTCCACTGTTATCCATATCAGGTGTTTAGAATTTCATATTTGGATTTTATTATTTACAATCCCTGGATTATAGAAAAAGGGTTTTTAAAGTATATTGAACTACTACTTTCTACATAACTGTTTATTTTTTTATTTATTAACAAAGAATTTCATCCCCAAGTTTAACCTGGAAGACATTATTTCCCCTGAACTCCCCTTCCCCACCCTATCAGCTACTCCCCAGCCCTGCATTCCCTACAACCCCTTGTATCAGTATTTCTCATTATGCCTTCACTACTCCTGTGGGGATTTCGGGAGTGAATAATAAAGGCGGGAGGGAGCACTAGAACTGATTGTGATTGCACAACTCAATATAAAGGCGATTTAACTATTTGGGGTGGAGGATGATGCTGTAAGATTGACATGGTGGTGACTGTTCAAATGCCCCTTGGTATGATTGAACGACTGGACAATTGAATTGTATGGTATGTGAATTATGTGCCAATAAAACTGCTGGGGGGAAAAAGAAATAAAAATAAAGAATAAAAAAATAAAAGCGTAGTACAGGGGAAAAATATTAAATAATTCCCCATTTTAAAATAAAAGCAAAAAGGTTGATGACAAAGGATACACGCATCATAACCTGTGGGGTTAAGGGTAAGAGGGAACCCCACAAAACATCACAGGTTTGGTAGGCGCAATTGTACAGCGATAATAAGTAGAGATTATAGTAAAGTCATAGAGAGCATGAGAGTTAAAGGATAGAGTCAAGTAATGGAGTCAGACGCAATTCATGATAGCATATCTCACCTCAGCTAGGCTTGATGGTCCTCGTGGAGGGGGCTTAGCCGTCAGAGAAGAAGCCGCTGCTTCGTCCTCCTTAGTCACCTTCTCCAGCCATCCTCTGGCCAGCCACCCTCCTGAGAACCAGGGAGCCTCCTTATTTATTGCTAACCACGCATCATAGAGTCATACATCACAGAAAGGGGCAATACAATTCATTCTAGAACAAATTTGATCATTCTGGTGTCTCATACAATAAAGCGGGCAATTACTATCCTGGGAGACATGCAAGTTCCCTGATAGTGGACAATATAACCTGAGTCACCAGGAGGGGTTGTAACATAGGCAATACAAGCAATAGGAGGGGGATGACCTAAGGGTGAATGTGCAATAGTAAGAGGAGGGAATAGGGGGGCATGTGTGGCAAGATAGTAGCCTAAGCTTAGTCATCTTAGAATGGTCCCAGGCTTGCCTATGGGCACTGCTTCGAGGGAACAGTAACAGAAAGGAATGGGCTTTATTTAGGGTGAGTCAGACTAATAGTCTAGCCACTATAGATGACTGATGTTAAGGAGAATAACCTCTGACTTACTTTCTCTGCCTAAAGAACAGTCACGCTAAAGCAGCTAAGTTTGGTACATATTTTGGGGAGACAACTTAAGAGAATTCCTTCTGTTCCCCACAATAACCAAGTCATTAGAAACAACAACAAATGTTCGCTGCCATCAACTTGAGTCCGATGCTTACTCACAGTGACCCTACAGGACATGGAAGAACTGTCTCTGTGGGTTTCTGAGATGTAACTCTTTATGGGAGTAAAAAGCCTCCTTTCTGCCCCGGAGCAGCTGTTGGTTTCAAACTGTCCATCTTGCAGCTAGCAGCCCCCACATAACCCACTGGGCCACCAGAGATCCATGAGAAACAAAAGGGAAAAAAATTCTAGAAAAAAAATCTTTACTAATAACCTGTTTAGCAGTGTTGATGAGCAAGGATGCCACTGTGAGGACTAAGGTGCCCCTGATCCAAGCCACAGTATTTTTCAGTCACTTCATAAGCACATGAAAGTTGGACAATGAATAAAGAAGGCCAAAGAACTGATTATAAATTATAGTCTTGGCAAAGAATGCTTAAAGTACCATGGACTGTCAGAAAAACAAATACAATTGCCTTGGAAGAAACACAGACTGAATGCTCTTTCTGACATGTTGTCGGGGAGCGGATTGGCACAGTAACTGGGCTCAAACAGAACAGTTGTGAGGATGGTGCAGGACCAGGCAGTGTTTCTTTCTGTTGTACATATGGTCCCTATGAAGTGGAACAACAGCCTGTTGACTTGGCATCAATGTAAGAAACCTCAGGAAGCTTAAAAGCTTCCAAGATTGTTATTCCTAAGGGTACAAGTCCCTGCTATGTGTAATTCTTGAAATGGTACAATGACAGCAATGTCATATATGATTATGAGATAAAGATTCAATCCACAGGAGTTGCATATCTTCATACTTTGCTGTGTACACCTATTTATACTGATGTTGACAGGAATGGTTTTTAAAACTCCTTAAGTGCAAGAAAAGGAGCCTCTGTGGTGTAGTGGTTCCACATTGGGCTGCTAATCACAAGGCTAGTAGTTTGAAACCACCAGCTGATCCACTAGAAAAAGATGAGGCTTTCTACTCCCATAAAGCTATACTCTTGGAAATCCATAGGGGCAGGTCTACCCTGTCTTACAGGGTCACTGAGTCAGAACTGACTGGATGGCAGTGGGGGGAAAAGTCATCTGTGACCTTTCAGGTTTAAGGTGCACCCTCCATTAGGAATACCCGCGTTAACATAACAAAAGAGAACTCTGGTTTTGAAGTGAGGTCATTTTTACAGGTCTTAGGAATTAGGATTTCACCATTTACTTTGAGAGAATGGTGAGTGGCACAATTCAATCTATAACATACATTTTATATAACTTTTTGAACTACAGACTGCAACTATTTCACACCTATCCTCAACAAAGTTTGCACTGCATATTGACTGCAACATTCATGATTGTTAACCTTAATTTGCCAGTGGGCTTGGTCGAATGATTTAAAAGCTATTAACAATATATCCAAATACCATGCAAGCCTCTAATTTTAAGATTTTTTTTTTAAGGTTTACACCAAATCCTAATTATTTCTGAATCCCTTCTACCTTTCTCCTGCTACCCTAGCACCTACCACATTGCTTTAAACACAGGTGGTGTTCAATAAATGTTTATATTGTATTATGTAATAAGGCCATGCAGTTTTAAAATAGCCAAACAAAATCTGGAACGAGGAAAGAGTTTACATATTGGACTTGGGAATGCTAGGCGCAAGGATAATGACAGTGTCTGTACAGGGCTCTGGTTTATGAAAAGCTTCCACTTATGCATATCACATTCAGTTCTCACACTGACCCACTGGAATAGGTATTCCCCCTCACATCTCTGCTGTCAAGGAAAGGAGACCAAGCAATCAGGTGCCTTGCTCAAGGTCGTGAGGCTACAGACAGATCAAGACCCAAATCCATGGTTCCTCATTGTTAGCTGCTTTCTCTCCACAATCTTCAGAATTAGCAAAAACCAAAATTTATTGGAAATGAAAGGTAGGAAGATTAGAGAGATAAAGGGGATTGTCTCTCCCAAATGACTAAACTAAACGAAAATTAGCTGGCCATGACACAATAAAGGGGTTTGAAAGAAATCGGGCACACATTAAACACCTATGGGGTCAATCCAAAACTTGGGATGCTCAGACCAGTCACCTTGACCTAGGTGAAGGCCAACCTGGGCACACACACTAGGTATCAGCAACATTACGTCACACATGCATTTGAACTCAGTCACTAAGAATGGCCAATACCCTCAACCACGCCACAACCACCCCCAAGTAAGGACCCAAGGGGATACATAGCACAGCCTTAGGGCAGGCAGCTCGGAGGGCAGGACCTCTCCCCGCGGGCATGCCCTCTCAGACTCACACTCTCTTCTTTTTTCTGTTCGGGACTCCACTTTTAGTTCTGTGCACTCCACTTCCCAGCCATTTTCACGTGGTTTTTCGGCTCTCTGAAGCAGCTGTTTTCAGTCACAAACTCTTGCGCATCCCTGCTCGGCCTCGCATGCTTTGCAGAGAGAACGTGTGTACAAGCCAAAACTTCCCTTTCCCTCGTTCAAGGTACTTGGATTTACCAAAGTGTTTCTGCCATGTGAATTCTTTCAGAATTGAGAGGCAAGAAGCGAGGTAAACCACCCCAGAAACTAACAAAAATATCTGCCAAGCAATGTACTAACATGCTAGGAAAAAAGATGGGAGACAACTCCTGGCGAAATGTATGCCCCAGAAGGCGGGGAAAGCTCAAACAATAATTATGGATAACTAAACAACTACAGGTGTGAAAAATGCTGCAGACAATAAGGGAACCCAACCTCCTGAGGGCTTCAGAGAGCATCTCAAGGGCAGAGATCATGTTACACTCAATCCCAGAGATGTTCTTCATTACCTTATTTCAAACCACCTAACTCCATTTACTTGATCTAAAGTATCTCAAGATTAAGTGAGTTTTCAAACCACCTGGGAATCTTAAGAAAATCAATTCTAATTCAAGAATTGAGGCCTGAAATCTTACATTTCTAACAAGCTCTAAGGTGAATGTCAAAGCATTATTTTAAGAATCTAAAGCAGACTTCATAAGGGTTGTAGGTATGTAGAAATACTAAACTCCAGGACTAGCACCATAGCAGTTTCCCCTCAATGGTGTTTTAATTTTTAATGCTTAGTGACATTAAAAAAACTGCATAGACAACTATAGTTATCATTCAACAATACATTCCTCACAACTTACAAATGCTGTATGTCTTCCCACTTGAGCAAACATTAAAATTAATTTAGTTCAGTTGAGCCATTATTTTGAATCCCAAATGTATAGCCATTTTAAATTATACTTTTGGTATAATTAGAAATACAGTATGTTAAATTAATTCAGTCTTTGATAGCTTGCTATTTCCCAAATTCAAAACTGAAAGGGTTGGGGGGGGGGGTACTGATTAAAAGGCTGAGCATTCTGGCAGTGAAGACCCCTTTGGGGATCTTCAACAATAAGTTAGAAACACAAGCACCAGTCTTGCGTTAATCAAGGCTGTGCTCAGGGTAAGAGACCAGCTTGGACAAATTTGTTGTTCACTGACTCAAAGGGTAATTTCTAAGAGTTGAAAACAAGAGAACCAGCTGAATATTTGGCAAAGTATGGAGAAGAGAAAATGAAACAAGATGCATCTGAACAAAAACTTTAAGGAGGGACATTTTTAAACAAAGGGCTATTTCAGGAGTGAAATCTAACACTATAAGACACTCGCCAACAAATGATTCTCCAACAGCAGAAGGGGCATGCTGCTGCTAATCCACTTAGAACATGATTCAAAATTCTAAGATTGCAAAATTTTTAAAACCCAGTTACAGAGTCAATTCCCACTCACAGCAATCCTATATGGGATTCCAAGGATGTACATCTTTACTGGAAGACATAGCTGCTGCTTTCTCCCCAGCAGTAGCTAGTGGGTTTGAAACACAGATACTGTGATTAGCGGGCCAATGCTTACCCAACAATGCCACCAGAGCTCCACTGAGCTATCAGAATAATTCCTATAAAATAGCACCTCTCCATTGTTTCTACTTATTCTATGTTTAAGCGGATTACTAAAAAGTATTTAAATTGCATTATTATTTATTTCCTCAAATGAACACTTAGGGTAAAAATATTTCTTTTAATATTGAATACCAATACCCGAGATTATAACTGAGCTATTCTTATCAAATTCAACTTGAGAACAAAAAAAGAATTTAGATCGCACAGGTAACAATAATAGGTGGAACCCTGGTGGTGTAGTGGTTACTCATTGGGCTGCAATACACATGGTTGGCAGTGCAAAAATCACCAGCAGATCTTAGGTAGAAAGACTGGGCTTTCTATTCCCATAAACAGTTACAGTATCAGAAATCCAGAGGATGGCTATGAGTCGATAGCAGTGAGTAAAAAAACAGTAATAGGTAATTTAACTTTCCAAGACAAATAATAACAATAAAGCTGCTTGGTTATGAGGTAAACTATTTTGCAAATAATTGTTAACCTTCAACATCCTACTTTTATAACTTTAGAAAAACAAAGTAGCACTGATAAATATACACCCACATATATATACATATATACATGTTATGAACAGGTCTCACAGGGACATAACTACAATCTATTGAGTTAGACTTTTTATATTCAGTATCTCTAATCCTCCCAACATCTCTGGAATATTGGTTCTAACACAGATTCACGGGGTGGAGGGAATTAAAGCTTAATGGCCTATAAAAGCCACTGTCACAAACCACATACAATGATGGAGATGCAGACGTTCATCCTTGAAAGGACTGCAGTGGGGGCCCACACATGCTCCAAGTAGAGGAGTGGGGTCGTAATGATTGCTGGACAAAAATCCCAAGGAGGGCGACCAGCAAGCTCAAGACAATAAGCAACTCAGCAAAAACAAGTATAAAGAGGAGGACAGTTGCCAGCTTTCTGAGTGACAAAAAAGGAAAAAAAATATGGAAAGGAGCAAAACATGAATGAACCCTGTGCTACAGACTCGCAGGTATTGGTGCAAACTTGTTCAATAAATAGCAGATTAAGTACAGAAAAAAAAATGTAGAAGTAAATCTGTACGGGTGTATGTTTTATAGCACTGTCCACTGAGAGACACTGTGGTTCAAGCGTTTGGCCTCTCAGCAGCCCCAAACCACAGCCCCACTGTGGGAGAAAAAGTGGCTGTCTGCTTCTGTCGAAATGCACAGCCTTGAAAGCCCTATGGGGCAGGCAGTTCCACCTTGACCTGCAGAGATGCTGTGAGTGGGAACTGACAAGATGGTTCTGATTGTTTGGTTTTATCCTCTAAGATAACAATATAGCTCTAGTAATATATCTCTAGAAATGTATTATCCAGATTTTGGTTTCTAAATATTCATCAAATAGAACCAAAGTCTTTTGGAGAGATGACTCACTTTAGAGCTGGGGGTGGGGTGTGGGGTGTGGAAAATGAACCTGCAATATCTTGTGTTGACAGAAAGCAAGGAAGTTCCCTGAGAAAAAAAAAAAAGCAAGTCAAAGAAATATAAAGGCCAGGTTGAGTAAGATTCCCATGAGCCAGAACTGAGACAATCTGAGTACCAAAGTAAATAATGCTAGCTAAGGACTGTAACCCATTAAGTTAAATAGGGATTTATGTTTATGCTCATATTAAAAAAATAAACAAATGGAAAAAAGAATAAATTGTTCCTTACAATGAAAATGCCAACCAAGGAAAAAGAGAATCGAAATTAGTGTGGTAATCTTCACAGTCACAATTCAGAAAAGAAACATCAATGGATGTGTAAAATAGAATACCAGGATAGTTACACAGTCCCAAAATATCTCACCATGAAATATTACAAAGGAATAAAAAAGTTAAAATGGTTTTAGTGGGAAAACTTGGTAGACATCTTCTATCAAAGGATCAAATTTACCACCACCAATATGGACAAATAAGCACTATGTGTCACTTGGTAAGTTTGCAGGTAAGAAAAATGTTAATTACTTCTGTGGTATTTCTTACCACTTAAGCTGGGCTAACCACAAATAAATATTAAAACAACAAAACTCATTGCCATAGAGTTGATGCCAACTCATAGCGAGACTCTAGGACAGGGTAATTTCCCTGTGAATGCCCCTGTGAATTTCCAAGACTGTAAGATGTCTTTCTCCCACGGAGCAGTTGATGATTTCCAACTGCTGTGTTGGAGTGAGCACCTCAACACATAAACACTACGCCACCAGTGCTCCTAAGGAAACATTGGACATACTCATTGAATGGCATTCTACAAAATGAACTTAAATCCTCAAAGATGTAAAGGTCATGAAAGTCAAGGAAAGACTGAGAAGCTGCACCACGTAACTGGATGTAATGCATGATTCATGAGTGGACCCTCGTGTTTGGATGGTATGAATGGCGCAACTGGGAAACCTGTATGTAGGAATTCTTGTTATTCTCTGTAACTTTTCTACATGGTTGAAATTGCTTCAAAATAAAATTTATAAACTACTCTTGTAAATGAAAAGATTTTTTTAAAGGTGGTGGGGTGGGGAAAATAAAAAACATCACAGCTACACTTTTAATTAGACTTCTCATACATAATGGCCTTAGTTAACAATACAAAACAAAAAAATAAATAAATATATATATAAATTGAGCTGGGGAGGGGAATATTTTGGACAGTTAAAAAGTTCTTTCTCTATGTTGCTACAACATGGATGGAACTTGAAGACACTGTGGTAAATGAAATAAGTCAATTGCAAAATAACACAAACAGGGTACGATCCCACTTATACATTAAGTCAAGAACAGGCACATTTATAGAGACTAAATTTATTAGTGTTGGTAACCGAGGGCAGAGGAGTCCCTGGTGGAGTAGTGGGTTACACATTGTACTGCTAATTGCAAGGTCAGCAGTTTGAAACCACCAGCCATTTCACAGTAAAAAGATTAAGCTTTTTAATCCCATAAGGAACTAGTCTCAGAAACCCACAGGGATAGTTCAAATCTGTCCTGTAAGATGGCTCTGAGTCTACACAGACTAGATGGCATTGAACGTGGGGTTTAGTTAACCAAGGAGAGAAGGCAGGGAGTGAGAATGGGATAATTATTGCACATACAGTACTAGGTTTCAATTCTCAGTGATAGAAAAATCACATTAAGGGTAAAGATTATATGACTGACCAATGTAATGATGTCCATAAACTGTACACTTATAAAAAGTTGAAGTGCAAATGTTGTGTAATAGATGCATTTACAAGAAGTGCAAACAGAAAGAAAAAAGTACTTGTTAGGTGAGATAGTTTATTGTGCCACCCTGGCCGATAAACACAAATGGGATTAATTGAAGGGCCAAGAGCTAAATGGCTCGGTAAGCCTCGCCTTTCTTATCTCTTGCTCTTTGATTATCAGGCCAGTGTGCGGCTGCCTTGCTTGTTCTGTGCCTCAATTTACAGGCTACACTACCTGTGGGACGCCTCCCTTTAAGACCACATGACTGAAATTTACATCTCTGGAGCTGAGGGCTGACAGTTGGTGACCTGCTGGCTGTTTTGCTGCCTGTGCTGGGATAGCCTAGTTCTCTCTGTAGAGAGGACTACAGGTCAGCCCTCAAGACTTGAAGGACTGCTAGTGTCTCACAACTCTCCCGGGAGCGAGTTGCACTAAGCCATTTGTACTGCTTTATAATTTAACTGTTCATTTCTTGTATTATATATCTGTTTATAATTTAACAGTTCATTTCTTGTGTTATATCTATCTATCTTTATAAATATAAATATAAAATGATCAGCAATCTGGTTTTATCTCTCTAGAGAACCCTGTCTAACACACTCTGGCTGCTCATATACAACAAAAACCTCATAGGATGTGGTTTCTTGGCTTGGAGATTTAGGGTCAGAGTTTCATAGGACATCCAGTTCATTAGCCTAATATCACATATAAGTGCTTCTGTCCTACCTTCTAGCTCACGGAGCAGTACCTAGTGTTTTAAGTCTCGAAGCAGCCATTCAAGACAACAATTAGTCTCCATTTGCTTGGAAAAGCAAGAAAAGATGATAATCTAACACTGGAGGAGAAAATGGAATACATGACTAATTGCCTTAAAAACTGTCTCCTTAGCATGAGACCAAAACAACTGGACTGTGCCCAGCTATTATTGAATGTTTTAAATGAAGATTCTAGAGAGCATTCCTGATCAAAAGGGAGTTTAATGCAAAACAGACTTTCAAATTATCATGGAATCCAGTCTTTCGGAATCAACCCCCAATACTATTGCCCTGAGACATATATTTCTTAACTTTTTATTGTAAACTAGGTGAAAGGTTTACAGAGTAAAAACAATTCACACACATCTTGCTTCATGTCATTGATTGTGATCCCCACAATGTAGTATCACTTATCCTACCTTCTTGAGATCGTATTTCGATTCTTCCTTCTGAACTTTGTTCTTGGGTAAATGCTGTCCTGTTGATGTCAAATGGTTGATTATTCTAAGGGATATCTAGCTCCCTAGTGTCCTTGCAGACCTATCTGTTGTTAGGCTAAAAATAGAGCAAGTTTAGCTAAAATTAGTTGAGTTCCGTTTCAGATCTAAAGGGTGACTAAACGACACAGTCTCAGGGTTCCCAACAAATCTCTATCCAACCAGTAAGTCTAGTCTTTTTTATGACTTTAGATTTTTAACCATATTTTTTAGATAATCTTTAAAATGTACACCTTAAACCAAAAATGTCCCCTGAAGTCTTCTTTAAACTTAACAATAGTTAGGTTTTCTTAACAAAGAATGTCAGCCTGCACCTGGTGCTCTCTTAAGATCTATATGGGATCAAACTGACAACTGGATGAGTAGCTGGAAACGTGAGTGGGCAGTGAGGTTTTATTAATGGGGAAGGAACAACCCAGAAAAGGAAGAAAATGGCTGCACAGCTCAAAAAATGTAGTCAATCTCACTGAATTGTACATGTAAAATGACGGCGTTTGTATAATCTTTTTTGCTGTGGACATTCTCAACATTCAATAATTGTTAAAGAAAATCTGTAGTAAAACAAAAGGATCATAGCACATAGTTTTTTACATTCCTAAATGGTGCTATTTGTTCATCTTTAAGAAAGTAACACAAAGCTTATTTTATCTCAGTATCTCCTAAATAACTCTACAATTGAAGAAAAGTATAACTTGCTCTTTCACACATCAGAAACCCCAAAGGTATAAAAAGTTTATAACCACACCTAGAGGGAAAACTATCAATAATGATTAAAAATAACTACATGGCAATTATTTTATGCTTACTAATGTAAAACAGGGAGAAAAATGAGGCTTTCTACTCCCATCATGATTTAGAATCTTAAAAAAAGAGTTACAGTCTCAGAAACCCACAGGTACAGTGCTACCCTGTCCTACAGGGTTACTGAAGGTCCAAATGGACTCAATGGGCAGGGTGTTTGATTTGTGTAAAACAAATCGAGCCCCCCTGGTGGCACTGTCAGGGAAGTGATAGACTGTAACCACAAGGTGAGTGGTTCAAATCCACTTACCAATTCCAGGAGAAAAATGAACCTATCTACTCCTCTAAAGATTTACAGCCTCAGAAACTGCACAGGGTCAGTATGAGCTGGAATCAACTGGATGGCAGTATAGTTGGGAGTTTGTGTGAGCTTGTTAGGTATGCAAAACAAAAATAAACTAAGACAGGGTGAGGTGGGGGAGGGGGAAAAAGGAGCTGATACCAAGGGCTCAACAGAAAGTAAATATCTAGAAAAGAATGAAAGCAACATATGTACAAACATGCCTGATGCAATCGATGTATGGATTGTAACAAGAGCTGTAAGAGTCCCCAATAAAATGATCTTTTAATTAACTTTTTTAAAAAAATTGTAAACTAAGGCAAACCAAGTTCCTGTAACTTCTAAAACCACAGTTCTGAAAAAAAAATTGTCACACTTACTTCTATTATTAGATGGCATAGAGTCAGTTCCAGAGTTACGAAATTCTGACCAAGGACAGAAGACCCCAATTCTAACTTGTCCTTGAATGTTATGTAAATTCGCCCTCAGTTTGAAAGGACTGAACCAACCCTACTTCACAACAATTTGTTTTCTCACAATCATGGTCAGTTGCTGCATCTGCAGCTTTTAAATCATTGGAAAGGCTTTGAGCCTTCTCTTCCACTAAATCTACTGTTATCAAGTCAATGCAACTCATAACAACCCTGTCAGACAGACGAGAACTGCTGCTTAGGATTTCCTGAACGATGACGCTATCGGAGCAGAAGCCTCATCTTTCTCCAGCAGAGTGCTAGTGAGTTTGAACCACCAACCTGCTAGTTAGCAGCCCAGAATTTCACTCACTGAACCACCAGGGCTCCTTCTGGAACTAAAGTAAGATTAAGTAAGAACCATATGCACCTAGTACAACTTAAAACTTCTTACAGTCAGCTTGTAATCTGGGGGCTGCTTGTAGAACAAGACACTATCCATTCCCTTGTACACCCTGTGATCACCTGCGGATGGAACTGTTGTGAGCACAAGGTTTTCACTGGCGGAGTTTTAGAAGTACATTGCCAGGCTCCTCCTCTTAGGTCCGTCTTACTGTGTGAAAGCCCCACTGAAGCATACTTAGCATCATGGCAACACATAAGCCTCCACTGACAGAAAGCTGGTGGCTGTGCATGAGGTGCACTGGCCAACAATCACACTTAGGTCACCCTACCAAGGTTAACTGGCATAATATAGCTCACAAAGACAATGGCCTACGTCTTATTTTATTAAGTAGTGACTACAGTCTTGAAATCTTGTGAGCAGCTAAGCTGCAATTATCAGTCTCTCCTACTGGAAAGAGGGCTGAAAATTAAAAGACAATGTCAACATAGTCTAATGGACCGGGCAAATTTCAGTCTCCATCTTCCTGAGAAAAGAAGGACTAGATGATGCCTGGTTATCACTACTGAAAGCTCAGGTCTTGGATAGAGTGGGAGAAAATGTGAAACCTAATTCAAAATCATAAAAGATAGCAGACTTATTGATCAGATAGAAGCTGGTGGAATTCCCAAGACTTAAGTCACTCTTCAGGTCTGGAAGTGAGGTCACACTGTGTTAGAACAATTTAAGATCAAAAGAGCAGCAGTTACCCCCAGGATAAAGTATAGAGAATTAGGAAAGGAGGAGGAATGGATATAAGATGTACAGAGAAAAAAAAAAAAGATGTAAAGTAGGAGTTGGATAAACACACTGACAATATTTTGGGGATTTCAATGTATAAGCTGAAACTAAATGTCTAAGAATTGTTTAATGTAAAACTGATCCGCACTGTAAACTTTCACCTAAATCACAGTAAGTTTAAAAAAAGAAAAGGAAAAACCTGGTCCGCTCATCGAAGGCAAGAATTTTCTCACTGAACCACCAAAGCTTATTTCTAATCTCTCATACACAAAAATGTATAATATATTAAGTAGGTTGGAGACAGTAATGGGATTCAGCTGGTTCCCATTGGTTTAGCAGAACCAATATTTAATTTTTTGTTGAGTTCAGTGAACCAGTTGTTAAAATGGCACTGGTAATCAGGGTACTCTAAGGTGGGAGACTGGGCAATCTGCCAATGTGGAAATCACAAATTTACATCCCTTACTCTTTTTTAACTTTTATCTGCACAACAGTGTATTTTAAGCAACCATAGTAATGTTCATTCCATCAGTATAAAAAAACTAAATGAACTATGCTTGTAATATTTATTTATTCATTCCATAAAACTCGTTATACTTTTGATGAAATGTTTTCATTCCCTTGCATTTGTTCCTGCCATAAACAAAAGAAAGTTCCAAAAACCAGAGCGTGACACTGCCATTTGTCTCAGAGCTTTGTGTTATACCCCAAATTCCCACAGATATTGAATGAATTATGCAATTTCTAAAAGTGTTCAAAGAGTTAAAAATATTGTCAGAATAATTGCTATAAGTTCAGCAGAAGTAGAAAGGAGTTTTTCAAAGATGACTATGTTCAGAGAAGTCACCTGTTTTTAATATATTACACAGTGACTATTATCTAAGTAGCCTACTTCTAAAAAAAAGGGATCCTATTCCTATAGTGAAAAGGTGGATAAGAATAAATCACATAGACGATAATGCTTGGATAAAAGTGAAGAATATTGCAAGTGAGGATGCCAATCAAGAAGCAATATGGAAATAAATAACACTTTTGCTTTTTTTCTGTAAGGTATTACTTAATATCTTTTCATTAATATTTTGAAACTCTTATGACCTAATACAGTTTTGTGTACCTCTTTTACTGTTCTTATTTATGTATTAACTGTATGAAATAATAAACTAAATGATAAACTACCTTTCCGTATATCTCTTTTATATACTTAAAATGAACATTAAGACAGCAAACCAGTTGTTAAATTATTTGAATCTCACCACTGGTTGTAGAAGTGTAATATAATACAAGTACTTGAGACAACAGTTATTCAAAATTATGCTGGGGAAGTTATTTATTGGCATAAAACACTCAAACATGAATAATATGGTCTAGGTACTGAAGGGATTCATTAGTATATTTTAGAATATACACAAACAAAAATGCAACAGAAAAATTCAGCAAATTATATACCAAAATACTGATCATAGTTTTCTCTTAAGGTATGATTATATGAGCGGTTTTTTTTCTTTTCGTTTTCTTGAGCACTGTCTGTGATTTCTTTCCAGTTGGTTGCAGGGCCATAGAATCAATTTCAACTCAAGGCTACCCCATGTGTACAGAGTAGAAAGAACTGCACTTGGCAGAGTTTTTCATGGCTGTGACTTTTTGGAAAAGACACCAGGTCTTTTCTTTGAGATCCCTCTAGGTGGGTTCAAACAGTAAAACTACGTTAATACTTAAGTACTAAAACCACCCAAGGAGTTCTCTAACACAGCAGTTCTCAACCTGTGGGGCACGACCCCTTTGGGGGTCAAACAACTCTTTCACAGGGGTCATCCGATTCATGACAGTAGCAAAATGACAGTTATGAAGTAGCAATGAAAATAATTTTATGGTTGGGGGGGTCACCACAAGATGAGGAACTGTATAAAAGGGTCGCGGCATTAGGAAGGTTGAGAACCACTGCTTTAACATGTACTATATTTTTACTCTAAAAAAATGGATGTTAACACTAATTTTTAAATGTTATTTAAATTTAAATTTTTAAAATTTTCTTTGCCATCATTACATTCTTGGTAAACCCTAGAAAACCGCCTAGGCAATATGGCATACCAATACTTGGTAATACAAAACTTTCCTTAAACATATGGTCTACTTGAATATCCCCTTTCTTATGTTTTATCAAGCCTGATATAACAGCTCTGGAACTAGATTGCCATGATTAAATCTCAAAGAGCCCTCAAAGCATAGTGGGTTACAAGGTCAGCAGTTTAAAACTATCTGCTGCCCTGTGGGAGAAAGATAGGCTTTCTACTCCTGTAAAGAGTTACAGTCTCAGAAACCCACAGGGGCCACTCTGCCCTGTCCTATAAGGTCACTAGGAGTTGGAACTGACTCGATGGCAGTATGAGTGAGAGAGATACCACTTATAGGCTACATGATACTGAGGCTTCTATTTTAACCTGTTAGAAGCCCTGGTGGCACAGTGGTTACAAGTTGGTCTGCCAACAGCAAGGTCAGTAGGTTGAAACCACCAGAAGGGGTTTTCCACTTAGGTAAACAATTAGTCTTAGAAATTCACAAGGGCAGCTCTACTGTGTCCTACAAGGTTTCTGAGTCCCCATTGACTTGGTGGCAGTTAATTAGTTTATATAGTTATCGATTAAATGTGTGTCTCCCCAAAATATGTGCTGGAATCCTAACATATTTATCTATGGATGCAATCCTGTTTGAAAATAGCATTTCTTTGCTGTGTTAACTATATCACACCTTAGTGAAACCCAATGCCATCAGAGGAACTCATAAAAGCTGTGAAGCAGATAGCCTCATCTTTCCACACAGCGCAGCTGGTGGGTTTGAACCACTGACTTTGCAGTTACCAGTCCAAAGCCTACCTGAAAGCATCATCAGGGTAATGTAGGTCCTAAATCTAATCTAAAGCTAACTATATCTGTTTTGAGTGGTAAAAAGAACAGTAGACACAGCAACAAACACAGTGGCAATCAGATGTCATGTGGATATTGCCAAGGATCCAAAGAACAGCCAGGGCTAGGGACAAAAAAAGGAATCCACACTATGGAGACGGATGTGGACCTTTAGCCCCAGACTTGTGAGTAAATAAACTTCTGTTCTCTAAAGCCACCCCCTTGTGGTATTTCTGTTATAGCAGCATTAGGTCATTAAGATATTCTGTACAACGGTAAGTTTCTTCACCTATAAAATGAGGGTCCTATTACGGTAGCTATTGAACTGAGTTACTGACGTAAAGCACTTAGTGCCTAACACATTCTAAGCACTCGGCAAAACTCTAGGCATTCAACTCCGTCACTGTCAATTCTGACTCACAGAGACTCTTAAGGACAGGACAGAACTGCCCCTGTCTTTTAAGGAGTAGAAAGCCTATCTTTCTCCCTAGAAGCTGGTGGTTTTGAATTGCTAACCTTGTGGTTAGCACCTCAACAAGTAAACCACTATACCACCAAGCCCCTCTCCCCTTAAATGTCAAGAGAAGAACAATACTGAGCCAAAACACCTGAATTCTAATTCTGGACAGACTGATAATTAGGCAGCAACCTGGAGCTGGTGATTAAGCCTCTTCTGCAATAAGAGGCAAATTGGCTATGTTAATGAGAGATCCCATCTAGCTCCATGATTTCACAGCTTCTTACAAGAACCCAATGATAAACATTTAACAGGCAACTTCAGGCCTCCAAATGTTTATGAGTTCCTCTTTGCCCTTGTAGAGAACTCATGCTCACCTTCCATGAAATACCACCCACTTTGATGTAACCTTATTGTAGGCAAACAGAACAAACTGTTCCTTATACTTTGGAACCCATGTGATTATGGTGCATGAATTATAGATGTTTATTCATATACTATGGAGCCCTGGTGACACTGTGGGATAAATGCTGGGTTGCTAAGTGTAAGGTTCAAACTCACCAACGACTTTTGAGGGAGAAAGATGAGACTTTCTACAGATATACAGTCTCAGAAACAGCAAGCAGCAGTTCAACTGTGCCTTATAGGATTGCTATGATTTGGACTTGACTCAATGGTAGTGGGTTTGATATTCATATACTTTCTTCATCAAACATTATGAGGCTAGATACGGTGTTTTATCTAAAATCCCCAGAGTCTCACATTTTAAAAAATGCATGACACACAGCAGGCACTAATAAAGTGTTTAGAGATTTAAGTCTACAAAGATAAATTAAGTTCAAATTTTCTGTATCTACCCTCCGAGAATTTAGCTTAATTTGAAAATACACAGCAGTCCCTTGCTTTGTCCCAGCTACAGCAGCTTATGTGGTGCCAACTTACTCTGAACATTTGTACAAAAGCTACACAAAGGTGTCACTGCTCCAGGGTATCTGAATACCCTCTGGGGTTCCCCAGGACACCTCCACTCCCTACCCAAGACCTCCTCAGCCCAGCTCTTTTTGTCCCATGGCTTGTGTCCTTCAATAAGGAGTTGCTGCTTGGTGCCAACTTAGTATGCAGAGCTGCTAACTAAATGTTGGAGGTCGAAGTCGACCCTTAGAGGTTCCTTAGAAGGAAACCTGGTCATCTACTTCCTCCCAAAATCAGCCAGCCAAAAGCCCAGAGAGCACACAGTTCTACTGACACACATGGAGTTGCCATGCATCAAACTGACGCCACTATCAATGTTCTCACCACGCTAGGGTGTGCGTCCCTTCATGGCCAAGGATGCTTCCTGTGAAACATGACATTATGTGATTCAGATGTTATGTGACGAACACATCAGATACAGTAAATATGTGTATCAGAGTAAGCCCCCACACAAGCTGTCCTGGTGTTCCACGGGCACCCTGAGCCTGGGAGCTGCAAGCTTGCACCTGCAGTGGCTGCCTCTGGGCACACAGCATTCTCTGAGACAGCAGGAGAGAAGCCCAGTCTCCTTGAGAGGCAGAGTCAAGCAAACTATGTAGGCCCTGCTCCTGACACCATTCCAAGCAAGCCCGTCTTCCCTAGCCACGAGCCCTATTCATACAACTTCAGACAGTTGTTGGAAAATGTAATTAAAAGACAATGGAATGTTTCCACGACGTTTTTGAAGCCCCTCGCATACCATTTACTGATGGCTTATGGTTGCTTACTAAATAAAACCTAAGCTTCACCAAGGCAGGAGTTTTTGTCTATTTGATTCATTAATGACAAGGAGCATTAATGATACTCAATACATAGATCCCCATGTGTAGTGAGCTACACACTCAGCTGCTAACCATAAGGCCAGAGGCTAGCACATAGCAGCCATGGTGAGGTAGAAATATGGGCTTTCTCCCACACAGATTTAAAGTCTTGGAAAGCCAAGGGGCAGCTCTACATCGTCCTGTAGGATCGCTCTGAATCGGAATCAATTTGATGACAGTGAGTTGAGTGCCTAAACCAATGCTGGCAAAATGAATAATTTTTGTAGCTTCTTCCCTTCTATCTTACAAGCCTTCAGGAGTCACCATCTTCTGAACCCTATCTCCCACAGTCACCTATTTCCTCTGCTCCAACCACTTCCAAAACCTAGGGAGAAATATTTTTATTAATATTTTAATAAAAGTTTGATAACTCCTAAGCTGTAATCCTTCCTTTCTCTGCTCACCTTGTAGTATAAAAATAGTACTCAGGAAATTATACCAGAAAACAAAGAGAAGAAATAACCAAAACTTTCCTGAATTATGTCCAACAGGAATGTAACTAATAATGTCTGATCAATTTGGGGGATTGTCTAGCAGATAGGCTAAGTATGTTAGGAATATTCTAAAAGCTATATGAGAGCTGATTGTAAAATTGTGCCCTAAAGAGTGCAAACCCTATGAAGTACTATATATACACCCATTAGGCAAGATTTTAAAGTTGCTAATAAGGTCACCATGAGTCATAATTGAACCGATGACAAGAGTTTGGTTAATATGCTTCAGGAAATAGGAGAACTTATAAGCAGCATTTCTGAATTTTTTTTTTCCTTCAGGGATTTATTTTCATTTTCTCAAAGTCATGGAGGTGAAAAATCCAAACCAGGGCTTTGGCTGTGTGGATTCCTTCTAGGAACTTCTCCCTTGGTTTCTTATGTTTACCAGCATTCCTTGGCTTCCTTGCCTGTACATGGCTCCTTTTCCAATGTCTGTCTCCCCTCTCTCTGTAGGTCTCTGTATCTATTCTGGTATTTTTCAGTTTTTTTAAATTAATTCTTTTATTGGCAGTGCTTACAGATATCCTAACATTCCACAGTTACATAAACTCAAGCAGTATTGTACAATTGCTACTAAAATCAGTTTCAAAACATTCTTGCTTCTTGAACTCCTTGATATCAACTCTTTGTCCCCTTCCGCCCCCACCCTGAATCTATTAAACACTACCAAAAAACTCCAAGCACACTACCATCAAGTCAGAGCCAAATCAGAGCAGGCCCACTGGGCAGAGTAGAACTGCATCTGTGAGTTTCTGAAACTAACTCTTCACTAGAGTAGAAAGACCCGTCTTCCTCCCAAAGAGCAGTTGGTGGTTTTGAACTGCTGACCTTGCAGTTAATAGCCCACAGGAGCTCCTTCCTATTAAACCTTGAAAAATTGGCTCTTATTGTATTGGTATTCATAAAATAGTATGAGGGACTTCTCCACCCCCTAGTTTCGGCCAAATATAATTCCTTCCCTAGTTGGACCAATTTAGTTTATGAATTCCAAGAGACCCAACCCAACCACATCAACAGCCACCACAATCATCTACATCACTATTTCCAGCACAGCCTTTACACTCTTGAAAGCATCAAACATCAGCATTATAGGATTGTACTCACGCTTCAAGTACAGATGCCTGTTTATGTTAATTCACATTAAAACTGTAAATAAAGACGTCTTTAAAGTTACACAGCCTTCTCATTTCATGATTTCAATTTGGCAAACTCGGAGTCCACTTCTAGACGAGCCTAACAAAAGGGTTTCACAAAAATCAAACACTATAGGCAAGTTGATACCAACCAGGTCCCGTGCTTACGAAAAATACTAGCAAGTCCTGGAGGTCTGCCTTCTTATGACAGCTCAATTTTGCTTGAATGCCGTGAAAAGAATTTACATTCTAGATGTGTGAATATTAAAGTGTTCAGATTCAGATACCAATTTGATAACTAAGTATTCAAGGATGTGGAAGGGGGAAGACAGAACAGAAAGCAGTCTTCAAAGGCCATTTTTCTCATGAAGGCAGGTGGAGAACAGAAAAGAAACCTGTCCTTAAACGCTGTTTTTCTCCACAATTCTCAAAGAAAATTCCTCCACTTTTTAATGAACTTTTTCTAACCATGGACTAAATTTCGTGGGAAACTCGAAGAAGCTTTCGAAAGTGGAATCATCAGAGTGTAAGCTCCCGTTTTAGGGTGACTGGAGGGAAGGTCCTTTGCCTCCTTATTCCAATAACTAACTCCATCTGGCCATCCCATCTCCCCACCCTTCCCCTCTCAAATGGGTCTGGAATAAATGATAAGTGAAAGAATGACATGCAAGAAATGTGCTACTAAAATTGGCATTGACAAATGACTTTGCAAAACAACTCCCCTGTCAACCTAATCAGCCCAGTGCCCGCTACTCAGACCCTTATTTGGTGGTTGTCTAAAAAGATAAAAGCCCCTACGTCTCAGGGAAACCACGATGAGAGAAAGGAGTCTCTCGGGAAAGCAAAAAGCTGCTGCAGACCCTTGTCCTCCAGAACCAAGCTGCCACCTCCTGTCGGCATTGCCTCCAAAGTGGTCACCCCAACTGCGCGGCCTACGACCCACCAAACCCAACTCATTAGCAGTGCGTCCATTCGGACTCAGAGTGACCCTCGAGGGCGGAGTCGAACTGCCGCTTGGGTTTTCCGAGGCTGCAATGTGTCCAGGAGCAGATAGACGAAGTCCCAGCAGCAGCGCCTGCAGTTCGCAGGCGAGCACTTGACTACCGCTCGGACGGGCGATGGGGCAGCGCAGTGCTCGTGAGAGCACGGCGCTTTGTCACCGGGGCCAGGGAACCAGCGCAATAAATCAGTCGGTCAATCCATCAAGAACGAGCGGGCAGGAGGCGGGCAAGCGGCCCCGCACGCGGTGGGAGCGAGTCACGCGGCAGAGTGGGAGGTAACGAGGGAGAGCGTACACACCACCAACCCCGGGATACGAACGAAAGGAAGGAAGGTCGGGCGAGGGAGAAACCGGGGTGCCGCCAGCGGGGTGTGTCAGGACCTCGGGGTCCAGGGAGAAGGCCGCCCTCCAAGAGACGGTCCGCAGGTTGCCGGCGACGAGCCGGGCGGGCGGGCTCCCCGGCACCGGCGCTGGCGGCGGGGTCGCGCTCGAACAAAGCCGGGCGCGGGCCTGCCTACTTACAACAAGAAGCTCATGTCGGCGGCGGCGAGGCCTCGGGGCGGCGGTGCCCGGGGCGAGGGCGGTCGGGCAGCTGAGGGAGGAGGAGGAGAGGTGCGTGGGCTCTTCCGCGGCGGCAACTCGTCAGCCCGGGCGAGTTCCGATGGCCGGCCGAGGGGGCGGAAGTGGGAGCGCGGGGCTCGAATCTCTCCGCGGGAGAAGGGACGGGGGCGGAGAGCGCGCGGCCGGCCAGCTCCTCCGAGGACGCGCCGCGACTGCCGCGCCGCTGCTCCGGCCCGCCCCGCGCGGCCCGCGCCCCCGCCCCCGCCCCCGCCCCGGCCACCCGTGTCTTGCCAGCTCTCGCGAGAGCGGCGTAGCCCAACCCTCCCCTCACCACGCGGCGCGCGGCCTCACCTCGGCTCACCTGGGCAGCCAGGGCGCCCCGGGAACCCTGACCTTCCTGGCCTCGGGGCTGAGGGTCGTGCTCGGGACTGCTCTGCTGAGTCTCAGCGCTCGGGAGGCGATGGGCTTCAACGCCAGGGTGTCAGCATACAGCAGGGAGGGATGGACGTCCCCCGCAGTGAGTGCCCAACAAAGGATGATGAAAGGTTATGGAATCTCTTCCCTGCGCCTATTAAAACAGGATGGAGGTTCATCCGCTTGGAATGGCTTGGGTGTGGTTGTGTCAAAAGAGTGGCTAAAACCAAACTAAATTCTGGCTCATAGCGACCCTATAGGACAGGGTTGAACTGCCCCCGTGGGCTTCCAAGACTGTCACTCTTTTATATGTTTCCCCAGCAGTTTTATTGGCATATAATTCACATATCATACAATTCGGTAGGTCACATCAAGAAGAGTTGTACCGTTGCAAGACTGTAACTCTTTCCTGGAGTAGAAAGCCTTGTCTTTGTCCCACAAGAGTGATTAGGGACAGCATTTTCAGCATATTGATCATTTTGAGGATATATTTCAAGACCCCAACTTAGGAGCAGGTCAAAGATCATCACTGTCTGAACAGACAAGTTAGACTGTCATCAGCTTCTGATAGCACTGGGCAGAAACAAGGAAGAGAGCAAGGTCATGGGTAAGCAGTGGCAACAGTGATTATGTATCTGTGGGCAAAGTCAGTTATAACGACTGGGCATTCATACCCCAAACATTCTAGAGTCCAGAAAACATTCAGCCCTCCACCCCTCAAGGATGACCTTTTATTCTAGTATAGTGCAGGGCAAATCTTTATATATTTAACAATAGCCTACAGCATTATCAGTTGCTAGGGAAAGATGGGTACCCATTTATTGTACCTGAAAAATGTCTATGTTCTTTATTCATAACACCCATCAAATCTATGAGTAGGTTTTCCAAGAAATAGAACAAAAATTTATGTTAAGTATTAACCCATCTTTGGATTGTCATACCCATGGGCATAGTAGATTTCATGGATTTGCAAATATGAAATTTACTTGATTTAATTACCCAGTTACTGGATCCACAACCACCCCCATCTGTCAGTGGAGGTTCACATGTTCATGTGATACAATGGACCCGGAAGAAAGACGTGGTGGTCTGTTCTGTGATCTGTGGATCACAGCTGATCATGCGTTTGCCTAACAACAGAGCAGTGTAGTCTTCTGTTATGTCAGAGCTGAATCCATGGTGGCTAACGACAACATGCACTATTAGTTTCTCCGTTGGTAAAGCAAGACATAAAAAGATAAAAGAAAGAATACTGAGATTGTGACACCTAAGAAGCGATGGGAATGACTCAAAGAATTTGAGACTTAACTTGAAGACGCAAAGGAAAAGACGGTCAGAGTAGAAAGAGTTATCTTTAATATAATGAACATAGTAGATTTATGAAATAAAAGCACCGTGTTAAGATCTCGGTAGCATACTAGCAAACCATAGAATTCTTTGTGGGCCTTTTTAAGGTAAGATTTGCAATACCAGATTAGGAAATTAGGCTATTTGGAGGGAAGGCAAATCAATTCATCTGTCAGAGCCCTAACATCAACTCCATTAACATCAGAGCGTCAGATTATTAAATGATCTGGGCAATATCTTCCAGTTCTAAAATTCAGTCATTCCAGAGGCATTCTTCAAATGATTGGCACACAGTGTTCAACTCCTCCATGATTTGGTAGGCAAGCTGAAGTGACACGATTTAGGTGAGTCCTATGACACTGATTCATGGGGAAGAGCCACAGAGGAGAGGAACACCTGCTAGGAGAGTTGCCTGAATTTAACAGCTGACAGAATTTAAATATATCAGTCCTAGAGACTGGAGAGGTGACTCTTAAAAATATAGAACATAATTCCAGAAAGTTAGACATTTAAATAAAAAAAATCACCTAAAATCATTCCACTTTTTTTTTTAAAAATGAAAATTCAGAATCAAAGAGAGGATATTCAGATAGCTAACTCTAATTCTGATCTCTCTTCTAATTGACCCTTTATATTACTCTCTTTCTAAAACTGTAATTACAATAAGCGACTCTCCAAATAACCAAGATAATGGGAGACTCTGGGAAGAGTACAAGAGTTAAGAGTTAAAGGTAACTGCTATGTACACTATCCTACAATAACAGTAATAATAATAATAGACCAGTGGATACTGAACAGGTGTGGGAAGGAGAATGGGATTATACCTAAAACATACATAGGTTTGAGAGAGGCTATTTCTACATGCCAACTATAGGATGGAGTACGGTCGCTCATTAGGATTTCTAATACAGGATCAGACAGACTCGGCCTCTTCTTTCTCCCTTGGAGCAGCTAGTGGGTTTGAAGTGCTGATGTGTGCTTAGCAACCCAATGCATAACACACCGCCCCATCGGGCTCCTTTTCGTTCCTCGTTGGTATTTATATATGCTCCCAATATACCTATGAATATAATATAGGCATGGGAGGCAAGATTATAAAAACTTCTTAGCCAGAACCAAACATCTTGAGGGAATGAATGGCTGGGCTTGGGAGCTCAGGACTATAGTCTTGGGGGACATCAAGTCAATTGGCACAACATAGTCCACAAAGAAGATGTTCTACGGTTATGTCTAGAGTTTTTAATGCTTTTCAGCAACCTGGCGTTAGGTGCCATTATTGGTGTTTTCCCATAAGGAGCAAAAAAACGTGAAGAGAATCAATGATACTTGAAAACAATTTGTTCAAAGAAGACTCAGCCTCCATGTTTGGGTGATCAGAAGAACCGGAGGGTGCCCAGCTACCACTACCAAATTCTCTCAAAGGGAGCACAGTAAAAGGATCTGAATAGAGTGGGAGAAAAATGTAGACCCAAACTTGTAAAAAGCACCCAGGCCTTCTGGTCAGATGGAGGCTGTTGGAACCCCCAATGCCATGGTCCTTAATGACCCTTTATCCCTGAAATGGAATTCACCCTAGTGGTTCAATTTTCAGCCAAACAATGTAGAGGGGCTTTAAGAAGAGCAAGGGCACTAAGGAGATGTGTACTTCTTGGAATAATCAACCATTTAAGATCAAAAGGGTGAATTTGGGGGGGAGAAGGTAAAGAGGAAATGATATCAAGGGGTTCAGGAAGGAAGGAAATTCTCTGAAACTGGTTGTAATAGCAATTGCACTGCTTGGTGTGCTTGAACTATGGAAATGGTATATCTGTAAGCGCTCTCAATGGTTTTGGAAAACAAAACTAAAAAAAAGGGCAGAATTTACCCAGGACAAAGTTCAGAAGTCAGGAAAGGTCAGAAAATGAGGGGGAATGGAAACAGAGGGCATAGGGTAGAAGTGATAACATGATAATATATTGCGGGGATTACAATCAATGACATGAAACAAAATGAGCATGAATTGTTGAATAAAAAATTGATCTGCCAGGGTGCAGGGTAGCAACAATGAAACATATAACTTTCCTCTAGTTCTTAAATGCCCTCCCCCCACTATCATGATCCCAATTCTGCCTTGCAAATCTGGCTAGCCCAGAGGATGTACATTGTACAAATAGCAACTGGAAACACAGGGAATCCAGGATAGGTGACTCCTTCAGGACCAGTGGTGAGAGGGGCGATGCCTGGAGGGTGAAGGGAATGTGGAGTTGAAGGGGGGAACCAATTACAAGAATCTAAGTATAACCTCCTCCCTGGGGGATGGACAGCAGAGAAGAGGGCGGAGGGAGATGTCGGACAGTATAACTTATGACAAAACTATAATAATTTATGAATTATGAAGGGTTCATGAGGGAGGAGGGAGTGGGGAGGGAGGGGGGGAAATGAGCAGCTGATATTAAGGGCTAAAGTAGAAGGCAAATGTTTTGAGAATGATGAGGGCAACAAATGTACAGATGTGCTTGACACAATGGATGTATGTATGGACTGTGATAAGAAATTGTACGAGCCCCCAATAAAATAATTTTTTAATTGATTTGCTCTGTAAACCTTTGACCAATTCTCAATAAAAAAATTAAAAATTACTACCCTGATTAAAATCGTATAGGTCTTCACTTATGAAGCTTATTAATTGTATTCTATCAATGTTTCAATTAATTAGAATTAAAATATAGTGTGAATAGAATAGAATATGAATAGTCATGTCCCTTCAAATATCTCCTAGTACTCATTGGAATTAGTTTCATCAGGATAAACAAATACATTTATGTAAAAAACATAGGAAATTATACATTGTGTTGAAAACTGTAGAACAGGAAAAGGTGCTGGAGAAGCAAATCTGTCTTGGAAGAAGTGCTCCTTGGAAGTGAGGATGGCCAGGCTTTGTCTCGTGTACTGGACGTGGCATTCAGAGAGACAGTCCTTGGAGAAGGACATCGTGCTTGATAAAGGCAAGGGGCAGAGAAAAAGAGGACGACTCTCAATGCTCTCACTGGTATGGACTGAAAAAAGGGCTGCGACCATGGACTCAAACATAACAATTTGGAGGAAGGTGCAGATCCAGACAGAATTTCATTTTGCTGTACATAGGGACACTGGAGTTTGGAATTGACAGTACCTAACAATTTCATGACAGAGTAATAGTGGGGAGAAAAAGCAAAACAAAACTCATTGCCATTGAGTTGATTTCAACTCCTAGTGATCGTCTGAGACAGGGCAGAAGTGCCCTGTGGGTTTCTGAGACCGACTCTCAGGGGCGTGGAAAGCCTCACGGAGTAGAACATGAGCACAAGACGAGCACATGGACTAGTCACGTGGTGTTTGCACAGTCCTCCCCAGTCACTGGAGTCCTAGCGGTGGAGTCATTACGTGTTGGGCTGCCATCCGCAAGGTCAGCACTCAAAACCACTGGCTGCTTTGCAGGAGCAAGACAGGGCTTTCTACTTCCACAAAAAATTAGTCTCGGAAATTACAGTCTGCTCCCTCAGAGCAGCTGGTGGTTTTGAACTGCAGAGCCTGCAGCTAACAGCCCAGTGTGGAACTATTACCCCCAGGAAGAAGAGGACCTAATTTAGACAGGGTAGTTAGAAAAGGCCTCTCCAGGGAGACAGTTTTTTGCTGAGACCAGAGGAAGAGGAGGAGCCAGTCTTGAAAGGAGCTTTGGAGGAGAATATTTACTGGTAGAGGATATAGCAGAGGGCAGGCCTAAGTAAGACATTTTGATTGTTTTCTGAGCACCATAGAGTCTTATAAGATTTTCAACAGAGAAGTAAAATAACAATCTGAAGAATATTTTTTTTCAATCTTGGAAAACGTCAAACATATACGAAGGGGCAGCGTTTAGCATAATGAATCTATTACACCTCTTCATCAGTTGTTAGTTCACGTCTTATGGGAAATCGGCTGTACGGATCAATATGACAGAAAAGAAGCCAATGGGAAGGCTTGCAGTAGTCCAGTTGATAGGGATTATGTAATAATGGATTGATAACCTAGAGGTAAACCCAACAGCACTGGTGAGTGGCTGAATGATTGATTGTGGGGATGGAGGGAAGGAAGGAATCCTAGATTTTGGCTTTAGGAACTGGTTAATCCTGCTACCATTTGTTGAGCTACGGAAGATGAAAGTCACTATTTCAGAGTGAAATGAAAAGTTCCAAAAAAATAAATAAAAGTTCCAATTTAGACACATTAACTTTGAGATGTCTTTATTTTTATTTTTTAAGATAATTTTATTGGGGGCTCTAATAGCTCTTATAATACATCATTTTATCAAGCAAATTTGTGCATATTTGTACATATGTTGCCATCATTATTTTCTAAACATTTACTTTCTCTTTGAGCCCTTGGTATCAGCTCTGTTTTCTCTCCTTCCTCCTCCCTTCTCACCCTCATGACCCCTTGATAAATTATAAATTATTATTTTTATATCTTAAACCAATCACTGTCTCCCTTCCCCCATGGTTCCTGTTGTTTGTCCCCCTCAGGGGTTGGGGTGGGTGATTATGTGTCGATCTTTGTAGTCAGATCCCCCTTCTTCCCCACCTCTCTTCCACTTTACCCTACATTCTTGGTATTACTACTCCCTTTTCTGTTCCTGAGATTCCCATTTATCTGACCTGGATTCCATATGCCATGAACTCTTATCTGTACCAGTATACATGCTCCAGTCTAGCCTGCAGTGAAAGGCTTGACGGGGGTCATGATGCGGGGTGAGAAAGCCTCAAAGAATCAGAGGAATATGGTGTTTCATTGGTGCTATACGTGCCCTGGTTGACCCATCCTTCCTTGTGACCCTTCTATGAGGGGATGTCCCATTGTCTACAGATGGGTTTGGGGGTCTCTACTCTGAGCCCCCTCATTCTCAACAATATGATTTTGTTTTGTTTGGTGTCTTTCGGTGCCTGTTACCTGATTACATCATCACCTCATGATTGCACAGGCTGGTGTGCTTCTTCCATGTGGGCTTGTTGCTTCTCTGCTAGATGGCCACCTGTTTAACTTCAAGCCTTTAAGACCTCAAATAATATATCTTTTGATAGCTGGGCACCCTTAGCTTTCTTCACCACATTTGCTTATACACGCATTTTGTCTTCAGTGATTATGCCAGAAGGGTAAGTGTGGTAGTTACATAATCTGGTGTCAATTTGAGGATTCAGAGTGAAGGGGTGGAATCTACCATGTCACTCAGGTAGTAGCTTGATGACCTTATTTAGAGGCACTAAGGAGATAAATGTCTCGCTAGAGGTGGGACACATGCTCACTCTCTGCGAGACATCCCTGTGGAGAAGACACATGGAGAGAGGCTGATGGAGCCAGACCTCTGGAGCCGGAGAAGCCACGGAGAGCCTGTCCAGTGATGGGATGCTTACACCACCACTGAATCCACAAGACTTCCCACTCACTGACCTGTGATCTTCCTGCATTCAGCATTATTGCATGTGTTTTGTGAGTGTGAGGGGGACTTTAGAGTGGTATCGGTCATATGGGCCAATATCAGACTGGGCTGGAATGTTTTCTCAATATTCAACTGATCTTGAATATAAAGCTGTCTCTTATACACATATGAGTGTCTATGGATTTGCTTCTATATCCAGACTAACACAGCAAACATCACAGAATGCCAGGTTGTTAGAACAAAGTGTTCTTGCATTGAGAAAGGGCTTGAGCAGAGGCCTTTGCTCTGCCATATAAATATATATACATAGGCCAATACCTCTATTTTTATGAATTAATATATTTACATATGTGCACACCTATGTTTCTACCTGTATCCATAGCTTTGCTTCCTAGATCTTTCCTGTTTCCTTTTACCTTCCTCCTGCCCCACCATCATGCTTCCCCTTCTTCTGCCTATGAGTAATTCCTCACAGCTAGATTGCTATTGCTCCAACACCCCCAGGATCTCGATGTCCTCCTTGTTATTGATTTTAATGCCCTAGTTGTCCGCTGTCTATGGCGTTGTTTGCTCACTGATCCCTCCCCTGCCTCCTCTTCCCCCCAAGTCCCTCCAGAACCGTCCGTTGCTCTCTCCTTAGGCTTGCTTCCCATGCCTATCTTATATAAGTAGGCAAAGCAACAATAATGGAGACAAAATGAAAAGAAAACAAAAGATTGAATAAAAAAGAAAAAAATAACCATCAAAAAAAAATCCCCGAAAAATCTTACATAATTCCTGATCTGTCTGCTGACCTTTATGACTACCTCCCCGCCAGTCCTGGAGGATTCCAGGAATTGCCCATTCTAGCCTGAAGTCTATTTTGGGGCCTCCCCAGTATTTGTTTTGAGATGTCTTTTAAACTTTAAAGTAGAGGTGTCTGGTGGAGTTTCAACTACTGTGTGAATTCCAGGGAGAGACCTGAACTAGAGGTATAAATGTACATGTCTTTAACAAGTAATTAGTATTTGAACCCAAGGGATTGGCTTTTAAATACGAATTTACATGTCAACTAGATGCAGGCTTAATGAACATGTTACCGAAGTAGCCATTGTAGAGTGTTACTATAGTGCAGTCAATCACTTAACCTGCTCTTGTAGCCATTGTCTTTGTAACTCCCATCAAAGGAATGGGTCTCACTCACTGCTATCAGGTCAACGCTGACTCAGAGGGAGCCTATAGGACAGGGTGGAACTGCCCCTGTGCGTTTCTGAGACTGTCATTTTTTTTTTTTTGAGACTGTCATTTTTATGGCAGTAGAAAGCCCCTTCTCTCTCCTGCAAAGCAGCCAGTGGTTTCCAATGCTGACCTTGTGGGTTTCAGCCCAACCTGTACCCACTACACCGCTAGGAGCCCAGGACTGTGCAAACATGAGGTGTTTGGAGTCCATGGGGGTGAGGGGTGGGGATGGATAGATTGCTACCCTGTTTCCCCAAAAATAAGACAGTGTCTTATATTAATTTTTGCTCCCAAAGATGCGCTAGGTCTTATTTTCAGAGGATGTCTTATTTTTCCATGAAGAAGAATACGGTACACATTTATTGTTTATTGTTTTATTAAAAGAGACCTCGCACTTCCTGTCTGCTCCGGCTGCGCTGTGGCCAACAGTGAGCCACGCAGTGGCGCCCACTGCTACAGTCCAGAGTCCAGAGTTACGGTAGCTTCGGGGGACCTTATTTTGAGGGAGGTCTTATTTTCGGGTGGATGCCTTATATTTCAACAAGAGGCAAAACTGTAAGTAGGTCTTATTTTCGGGGGATGTCTTACTTTCGGGGAAACAAGGTAATAGTGTAAATAATGCGTAAGCCCCCTTGTGGCAAGGGACTATGCAAATAATATATGTAGCACCCTAACTAGGGACTGGCCAATTTTGTCATCCTCCTAGACTGAAAATGAGTCATCCCTGAGACAGAAAGTGGGATCTTACTATCATGGAAAAAGAAGATCCCGAGGAAATAAGCCTCTGGAGAACTCCCCCTACCTAAAATTGAGGGGTGGGAGGAAAGTGACCACTAACCAGAGTGCTTGGGAGAGAGGAGTGTTGAAGATCAAAGACATAAATCTGACCCGAACAGTTAGAACTTTATCAGGAGATTCGCCCTATGATGCAGGCTGGACCTGAACTGGTTTCCAGATTTTTTCTGTATTTTTTGGTTTGTATTGGTTTCTTTGGTTTTTGTTTGTTTGTTGTGTTGATACACTCTGAGATACTAGAGTGTATCTCAGAGGTGTTATGTTGATGGAAGTCACCCTTTTGAAGCTGTGTTATATACTTTCCAATGTTTTGTATAAGAAAACCCAAGTTTGATGAACCTATAGGGGCAGCAAGTAGAATAAGGGGTTCACGAGGAGGGGGTGTAGAGGGTGTGTGTAAAAGGGAGATAGTATCAAGGAGTACATGTAGAAAAAGGTTTGGAAACTGATTGTGATAGCAATTCTACAATTCTACTTGACATGATTGAACTATGTAATGATTTGATATATGTACTAAATCAAAACTAATAAAAAGAAAAGAAAAACAACATAAAAAAAGAAGAAGATGATGATCCAGGAGTGAAGTGGATCACTGGATCTGAGCTCTCTGTGCTGAATTCCCGGACCCCTATCCTTGATCCAGGACATAAAAACTGTGCCATCAGAGGTGGTAAGAAGCAGAGGTCATGGCAGCAGCAGAGCAGTCTGTCCGGCTCTGGCCCACTCCACTGAGCAAGAAAGCTGAGTGCTCTCAAGGAGGCTTCCTGCCAGAGCAGGTTGTCTTGGGCACCTAACAGGGCAGCTAGGTTTGCCAAAGCTGGAGCTGAGCACGTTGGGGCCAAGACTTACTGGTGGGGTTCCGTGAATTTAGAACCCACTGCCAAAGAGTGGATTCCATCTCATACAGACCCCGAGACTGTAAATCTTTATAGGAACAGACAGAATGATCTTTCTCCCATGGAACTGTTGATGAGTTTGAACTTCTAATCTGCGATAAGCAGCCTAACATCTAACCCACGTCACTCCCAGGTGCCTGGGTACTTGTAGGTAGAGCACGAAGAGCTTTGTAGCACATGCCCAAGCAGAGCAGCGGCCAGGAAGCTATGTTACTGAGAAGCCGGAGGCCACAAGAGCATGCTTCTGAAAAATGACTGAGATGAGGCTGGTCTGATTGCAGGCCTCTGTATCCTGAGCACTTCTGATTGTCAATTGCAACTCTTCCTCCCTGGCAAACTCCATAACTGTGAGTAAGGAGTGTAGTCTGTGCGTTGTGAGAAATGATGGAACCCAGGAGGGAAGTAAAGAGTGCTGTGGGAAGGAGAGCGCGTGTCAGAACTGATAAAAAGGCAGGAGGTATGTCTGACTTCCACCTCGTAGGAATCAGGATGCCGATTGTCAGATACTGAAGCTGATTATCCTCCGCTGTCCTATTGGAGGAACAGGAAGAATGTCAGGTGTGACCCCTTATACCATGGTTGCAAGTACTTTAAAGCAACATTATTCTTTACTTCTCTTTCTGGCTCAGCTTCTCTCTCTCTCTCTCTCTCTCTCTCT
>NW_022111369.1:49621136-49624894 GCF_000313985.2 Echinops telfairi
CTCTCTCTCACACATACACACATACACACACACACACACACACACACACACACACGGAAGTGTTGCTACAAAATCATAATAACCTTCATTAAACATACATATCAAAGTGTAATGCTGTTGTTTCTTGACATGGCCACCATCTAGGTCTGCATACTTTTGAGGCTGGTGTTTCCAGCTCTCTAACCCTTCCTCAGTATCGTAGCAGTATAGAGAGGGAGCTGGCAGAAGTTCACAGTCAACTCCAAAAAGGACAGGGAACAAGGACCATCATTGCTGATGTCAGCTGGATCTTAGCTGAAAACAGAGAAAGCAGAGAATACCAGAAAGCTGTTTAATTGTGTTTTATTGGTTATGCAAAGGCATTTGACAGTAGATCATAAGGGATGATGGATTACATTGAGAGGAATGGTGTGTGTATGGGGTTGTATCCTTTCACCATACTTAAGCAATCTCTGGCACAGTGAGTAATCCGAGAAACTGGACTAGATGGAGAAGAATGAAGCATCAGATTTGAAGGAAGGCTCATTAACAACCTGTATTATGCAGATGATACAATCTTGCTTGTTGAAAGACTGAAGACTTGAAACGTTTACTGATAAAGGTCTGTAGTATTAAAATGTCGAGGAGGGGGGCCGGCCCCCACTGCTAATCGCGGGTTCAGTAATACTACTTCTGGGTTCAGTAATGCACAATTGTATGGTTGAGTTATATAAGCATTATATTGAAGTCATGGAGAGCATGAGAGATAATACAATAATACAGTCAGACATATTACATGGTAGCATTGCTCACCTCCGCCCCGCTTAGTGGTCCTCGTGGGGGGGAACCCGGCCGGCCACCAGAGCAGGAGCAGCTGCCTCCCTCAAGGGAGCAGCCACCCTCGTCCACCACCCTCATAGGAGCCGCCCTCCTTCCTCAGCCGCCCTCCTCCTTAGCTGCCCTCCTGAGAACCAGGGAGCCTCATTATTTATTGCTAACCACGCATCATATCATTTTAGGGGGATCTGATTACAAAGTCATACATCACAGAAAGGGGCAATACAATTCATCCTAGAACAAGTTTGATCACTCTGGTGTCTCATAAAATAAAACAGACAATTACTATTCTGGGAGGCATGCGAGTCCCCTGATAGCAGACAATAACCTAAGTTATAGAGAGGGGTAGCAACATAGGCAATACAATCAATAGGAGGGGGATGACCTAGGGGTGTGCCCATATTTGTTGAGGGATAAACAGTGGTGTCTGCTTGATCTAGACAGCTGATACTGGCTACCTAACCTTGGTCATCCTTGGGCAAGTTTGACCTCTCTGTATCTCCTGCAAGTAAACAGACAACTGCTATCCTTATCAGAAGGGAGTGGACCCTACTTAGGGTGAGTCAGACTATACAGTCTAGATGGCTGATGTTAGGGAGAATAACCTCGGACCTACTTTCGCTGACTGCCTAGTGAACAGTCATTTTCAAGCTAAATCTGGCATATATTTTGGGAAGACAACTTAAGAGAAATCCTTCTGTTCCACACAAAGGTCAAAGACTACAGCTTTCAGAATGGATTACAGCTCAATACAAAGAAGAAGGAAAACAACTCTCACAAATGGACCAATAGACAACATGATTGAAACAGGACATGGGAACAAAGGTGGAGATTTGGACAAGGCAGGCACAGATTCCGTATAATATATTGGGCTTCTGTTTCCCAGAACCCCTTGCTACCCCATGCAAAGTGCTCCACCAGAGGAATTTTCCTGACAATTTCTTCTTACACAACAGGAAGTAAGAAAATATCAGACCAGCCATGCTGGCTGAAAAGGCTTTTCTTCCTCCCAAAACACTTTCAATAAAATTCTCTATGCAGAAAACCCATTTTGTGCCTCACAAACTAAATCTTTATTTTGGGAAGGCACGACCCTAAAACATCGAGATGAACAAAGAAAAGAGTGGCATTGTTAATGATTTTGTTAGCCAGACAGAACTTGACAAGGGAGCAAAGAGCAATGATGGAAGGAATCCTAACCCAAAGGGAGGTGGAGGCATAGGTCCCCAATGCCTCCCCAGCACAAAGAAAGGTGAAGGGCACATAAGACATTCCCTTATCAATAGAAGTGTTAGGCCTGTGTGACAGAAGAAACAAACCCAGTGACACTCACATAGGTATAAGAGAGAGCTTTCTATCAAAGAGCAATTGTCTATTGAAAAAACACCCCAGCCCGGACCAGATCAAGTTCATACGTCTGATATTAGCCCATATGTCTGATACTAGTAGATAAATTCCTCTTTAGTTTCATGCAGCACATGCAATGATGCCAAATGCAGGACGATCACAGACTAGTGGGTGAAAAGTCATGGATCCAGTGGAGGTGGAAGCATCACAGCACTGGCATGGGTCTCCATGTGGCTCCTCCAGCTCCAGGGCTCTGGCTATCATAGTGTGGCTCCATGCATGGCTCATTGAAAAGAAGATTAAGCAGAGAGAGAGTGTGCCGCACCCCCACACCCCACTCAGGACGAAAAGAGCGAGTTCCCAGAATCCTCATGAGAAGGCCAACCCACAAAGAAGCATCATCAGGCTGTGATCTGATTGACAGGCAAACCTCAATCCTTCGTTCTATTTACCAGGTTGACATGAAATTATATAACTACCATAACAATGAATGAGGAAGACCACACAAGCACAAGAATTGATGCATTTGAATTATTGAAAGTACATAAGACTGCCAGAAGAACACACAAATATGCTTTGCTTCCAAATAATCTCCCCTTAATGAGAGTAAGGCTGGTATATTGCTAAGAGAACGTGTCTGCAACAGCTCACTAGTCGCAGAGACACGTTTAGACACACTGTGCTTGGGATAAACCTGTGCACATATGAACTGGAACCCTGGGAGCAATACTTTTTTTTTTTTAATGTGTGTGTGTGTGCATTCTCCCTCTCTCTCAAGATTAAGGTTTGTACCACCTTAAAAGAGCTCACAACAATGAGTCCCTAATAAAATGATTAAAAATAAAAGCTCACAACACAGGGAGTTCAGGACAGATAAAACCCCGCAGGACCAATAATGAGAGTAGTGATACCAGGAGGGTAAGGGAAAGGTTGGGGGGAAAGGGGGAACAGATACATATAACCCCTTCCTAGGGGGATGGACAACAGAAATGTGGGTTGGTGTAGGACATGAAAAAAAAAGTATAAATAATCAAGAATACATGAGGGAGGGAGGGTGGGGGAGGTGGAAAAATGAGCTGATACCAAGAGCTCAAGTAAAAAGAAAATGTTTTGATGATGATGGCAACTTATGTACAAATGTGCTTGACACAATGGGTATATGATTGTATATGTATGATGTATGGATTGTGATTAAAGCTGTAACAGCCCCCAATAAAATGATTAAAAAGAAGAAGAAAATGTTCTTAAACTGATCCTGGCAATAATTGTACTCAGTCATCTTGATGTGATTGAACGATTGGATTGTATGTTATGTGAATTATATGCCAATGCAACTGTTAAAAATATTAATTAGATGAAATAGGTGCACTTTTCATGCTGAAAAACTAGTACTAGTCTCACATAATCATGTACCTATATACTTGAGTACAAGCCGACCCTAATATCAGCCGAGGTACCTAATTTTACCACAAAAACTGCATTAAAAATGTGCTGAAAAATGATGAAACATATAACTTTCCTCTAGTTCCTAAGTGCCGCCCCCCCCCCCACTATCATAATCCCAATTCTACCCTAAAAATCTGGCTAGACCAGAG
>NW_022111369.1:49625171-49637494 GCF_000313985.2 Echinops telfairi
ATGCTGGGGGCTTAGGTGGAGAGCAAATCTTTTGAGAATGATGAAGGCAATGAATGTACAAATGCGCTTTACACAATTGATGTATGTATGGATGGTGATAAGAGTTGTATGAGCCCCTAATAAAATGATTTTAAAAAGTGCTGAAAAACCTCAGCTTATACACGAGTATATATGGTAATAGTAACCATCTGATAAATATACAGACCAAAATATATAGGTATGGATCTCTTCCAATTCACCATACATTCTATGAACACGATGTTATGTGTTAATACCATATTAAAGCCTGATGAGAGGCCTCTTCTGGTAAAAAAAAAAAAAAAAAAAAGATGGTTCATACTACTGTACTTCCCTTGCCCTCCAGGTAATTACTTCCAAAGTGCTCATTAAGATGTCAACTTTCCTGGTTGAAAGTTCAAGGGTGAGGGCAATGAATGTACAAATGTGCTTTACACAATTGATGTATGTATGGATTGTGATAAGAGTGTAATGAGCCCCTACTAAAATGATTTTTTAAAACTATTATTAAAATAAAATAAAATTTGATGTTTTATACACACACAAAAAGAAAGTTAAGGGGAATAAATAAAGGGAAATTTTCCCAAATAGAATTTCATATTTTAAACTGAAGTAGGAATGACTGAATTATTATTTAGACTATCAACATTTTGCAACCCTTATTGGACTGATGAGTCTGAACACTGATCATTATGGACATCATGCTTGGTAAAGTGGAGAGTCGGTGAAAAGAGGCAGGTTCCCCACGAGATGAATGGACACGCTAACTGCGACCGTGGGCTCAAACAGCACCAGCTGTGAAGACGGGGCAGGGCGGGGCAAGCCCTTAGATTAGTTACCAATTTATAGGAACTACAAAGAACAGAACAATGCGTAAGAGAACATGTTAAATGACACCGCGTGGATTCAATCAGCTATGGTTTAATTCCTCAAAGCTATGAGGAAACGATGCAAGACCTGATTTCTTCAAGAATTGAATTGTAAAGGACAAAAAGAACTGGAATTAAAGCCTAGCGAGTAACAGAAACATAGGAGACATGTCAACCAATTGCAATGTGGGCACCTTGTTTACATCCTGACTCAAGCAAGCAGTCTGAAAAACAAGATTATGTCATGCATGACAACTGCAAGTTTGAACACTAGATATTTGATAACGTTAAGTATTTATTGCTAAATTGTCTCACTTTTGTTTTTAAGAGAGCAGGTGCAGTGGGTAGGCATTGGGCTGCGATTCAGAAGGTCAGCAGTTTAAAACTACCAGTCCCTCTTTGGGAGAAAGAGGAAGCGTTCTACTTCCATAGGTACCATTTCAGAAAACCATAGGGGGAGTTCTACCCTGTTCTATAGGGTCACCATGAGTCAGAATCAACTCACTTGCAGTGAATTTGGATTTTTGGTTTTATATCATTCATAAATATGTACTGAAATATTTACAGATGAAATAATCATGCCCAAGACTTGCTTTCAAATAACATGGGAGAGAGGAGTGAGAGTATAGATGAAACATGATTGGTCAGGAGTTAACAGTTAAAGCCAGGCGATGAGTGCAGAGGGTGGATGGCAGCCAGAATACGATCCTGTCTTCTTCAATTCTGTTTTGAAATCGTCCGTAATATAAAGAAACGCAAGTATCTTTTAGTTAATACCTAGGAGAAGTGCTATAATTGAGGGGTTTACAGAGAACAGGCATGCAAGCTGAGATTTTCTCTCCTTGTGCTCATATTAGGCAACTTATTTTGTGGTGGTGGTGGTTGTAAAGGTAACAGCATTTGCCAAGGCAAGATTCTTCATGTGTACAATGTAGTGACAGTAATTCCATTAATCCTCTTGGGCAGCTGTCACCAATATCGATGCTTTAGTATCTTTTTTCTGCCACATATATTCTTTTGCTTATAAAACTAAAACCAGATGCTTTCGATGCTAGAACAGAGGCATGGGGAGTTCAAACCCTTTGACTCCATCTGCCCATTAGTATATCTTCAACAGCTGTTCTCTTTTTTTGAGGACTATGATCCGACTCTGAAAGAATAGATTCTCAAGCAAAAATAAATAAATACTAGAAAGGCTATACCCTAGCAACAAATCCTTAGCAACCTGATGAAATGCATTCTGCTGTGTAGGAGTATTTTGATGGCATAATATTTAAATTGGCATGCTAATTATTTCATCTAATTAGTTTAGTTACATAAGATTGTTTTTGTAGCTGTCATCTATTGAGTGGGACAATCAGTCTCTACTAAACGTTTCATGTTTTTCACATTTATTTTTCCTTATTATTTTCATATATTTTTATCTCTACTTTTTCCTTACACTGCCCCATGAGGTTGATATCAGGTATTATTTTCCCCACTTTATAGATAAAGAATTGATGCCAGGAGATTAGTAACTTGTTAAGATACTTAACTTGTTGAGGATCACATAGCTAGTAAATACCATCTGAATTTAGCAGAATCCATTTTTTCTTCCAAGATGGCCTAAAAATAAATTTGGGCATGCAACACAGCCTCACTTAAATTTAACTAGTCATCCAACCTGACCCTTATCAATGCTCAGCCAGTTTGAATTCGCTTTCTTCATTGAAGACAAGCCAATCTACGGGTATAAAACCTTCAAGGATATATTTGATGTCCTATAAAAGTGTGGAAGCATGAAAGGCTGGTTCATGAAACTTGACATCTCTTAGTGTATTCATCTCAGTGCACTGAACCCCATAAAGATTTTTAAAAAAAATAGAGTTTCTTATTTATGTTTAAAATGGAAGCATGGAAAAAAAATGGAGGCATGATTCTTCCATTGACCCCCCAACCCTAGCCCTACTACTTTCTGTTCAAGCTGGTTACTCTTTTGAAGTTGAGATTTGTGCAATAGAATGACTAGATTTGGAGGAATGGCAAGCCTCAAACCATCCATTGATTTAACAAATGTTTACTGGGTGTCTGTGGACTTCTAAGAGCAAGAGTTAAACACAATGGCCATCATGAATCATACTGGTCTTTAATGAAGACCAAACCCACACCAAGCTCATTGTCATCAAGTCAATGCCGACTCACAGCGACCCACCCTGGGTTTCTGAGACTGCAATCGTTTACTGGAGTTGAAAGCCCAATCTTTCTCCTGAGGAGCCGCTGGTGGATTTGAACTGCTGACCATGCTGATTGCATCCCAAGGCATAACCACGACATAAATAATCATAAATAAAAGTAAAAATGTAAATAGCACAAATATGTGGGCAACGGAGGAGGTTTCTGATCTCTTCCAACTTCACAGGAGAAAATGGAAATCAAACTCATCAGCATTAGCTGATGAAGACTGATTCCAATGAGGTGAAAATCAGACGTGCTTCCTTCTACCTTTTAACCTTCTTTACCAGTTCTAATACCAACCATCCCTCCTACAACATTCACTACTTCTCAGCTGGGTTTGAAATGTCATTGCAAAGTACACAGACCGAGCTCACAGACTATACTCACGATTTTGAGGTTTATTAGGAAAGTTAACAGAACAATTCAGTATCAGATATGATTAGGATAACAATTCTTCCAGTTAGGATAGCCTTTTCTTAGCATTGCTTTGAGGCATACCTCACTCTGACCCTCAGCCTCTTTCTTAGTCAATTGGCTCCCTGGCCTCTGTCATGCTCAGACAAGGTTACAAAGCACTTTTGGTGCAGCTGATAAATGCCCAAACGGCACTCCATTTTGCCATAAGCCTCAGCCCAAAGGTTTTCAGCTCTAGTTCCACAGGTCAACAAACCTAGTTTCCCCAAGCAAGTACCTGGAGTGAGTCTCGTCTCCAAAGGCATTCAACTTTACACTCTCCACAGGTGAGAAACCCACCACTCTGTCTTGTGTGCTCTTGCTCTTAGTTCTATTGCTGCCAATCCTCTGCTGCTTCTCAGCTGTCACATCTTTCTGTCCTTGGATTGAGGGGGTTCAACACACAAGGATCTCAGGGTTCAAAGACTCTCGGCTCTTCTTTCTTTGTGGTTATAGAGTCCCCCGTCTTGCTTGTTCATTTTAAGCCTACTGAAATGGACCGATCTCATTTCATTTCCAAGATTTTATTATTACAATTGACGGTATCACATAGTCCTATCAATCTCTCCCCCCACCCTCTCTTACATGTACCTAACAGGAAAATGTCATTCGGTGGGAGACACAAAAACTATTGGCAGAACAGCCACACTAAGAACTTCACTGCATCAGAAAATGTCATGAAGGAGAGGCCCGTGCTGGCATATGAGCATGTCTTATGCGGATGTGACCTCATTTGGGGGCCAGAGCAAGATTCGATCCTGTGTGTTCAAAAGTGAACAAAGCCTAGTTGCTGTCAGTGCACTCTGACACACAGCGATCAGGAGGCGTCAAGAGTAGAGCCATGCTCCACAGGGTTCAGGGCTGCTTTTCCAGAAGCAGATCATCAATTTTCTTTCAGGGTGCTGCCAAATGGATTTGAACCTCCAACCTTCTGGTTAGCAGCCAAGTATATTAAATGTCTGCATCACTCAGGAACCCAGAAGTCAATGTGCTGGTGCTAGTCATGAATTAGTTGCATCTATTTGGCTCCAGCTCCTGGTTACCATACATGTAGCGGAATAAGACATTGTTTGGTCCTACACTATCTTCATGATCTCTGATATGATTTTTCCCTTGTATTTAAATTTTTGTTGCATTTATTGAACCCATTATGTGAGCCACTCATTATTGTTGACCCACTTTTGATGTTTTGTAGCACCACAGGATTTTTTTTGAGCGGGGGAGTCAATCTTTTAGAAATCTTCATAAGGTGCTACTTAAAGCATGATTTTTAAGATCTTGGTCCACAAAACAAACATCATAAAAGATTTCTTGCATGGGCCTGTACTTGCTCAATAAATGTTGAATCTCCTCATTTATCCAATTGACCACTGCCCACAGTGAGTTGTCATTACCACTAAACCTACCCCATGAAGTCATTCTTCCCAGTAAGCTGCATGCAGAGAAGGGGAGAGGGTCCTTTTAAGTCTATTCAAAGCAATTTCCCCACAATTGATATGACATTGCCAAGGTTGCAAAGCCTAAAATGAACTCTGCCAGCTGTGTTTTGGTTTGCTGCATATAGCACATGGGCTCAGGGGGCCCAATCTGCTAGGCCGGCTGGCTGCTTCAATCTGCTGTGCTCTTAAAAAGCTTGTTTGCCTGGGGTGCATGTTGTGCCCAAGGTGTGGTAACTAAGCAGCTTGAAAGTATATGGGGACTAAGCAAACAAGTTAAACAAGTCTCTCCTTGAGCCTCTGAAGAGCCTAGCAACAAAGCGGGAGATATGAAGAAATCCCTGCTGGGTTTGTCAGATGAACAGCTTAACTTTGAACCTTACTGACATTTCCCAGTGAGCAGGCTGCTGATGTGCTGTCAAGGATGAAGAAGTGATAATGGCGTGTTCAAGGAGCCTGTTTCCAGCCCACCCATTGCCACTCGGTGCTGTAGTGTGGAAGACCATATATAGGCACAGAGACTACCCTAACTGGGTGCAACTTAAAAATATCCCAGGAATCAGCAGCTGTTGCTTTCTCCCACTGAAATTCACAGCTGGCTTAATTGAAGTGTCTGTTCTCAAGAGCTGCAGCCCTTTGGGTAGTGCCCTAAGCACTTACACTGTTTCTCCCTGCTCCATTCCCATCTGCTGAGCCACATAAAGCCGCATGGACACATCAAAGGGATTGATTATGAGCAATCCAGAGCCTGCACCCATTTAAATAATGTAGTGTGGAAGTCAGATCTTTAAATATGGACTTGAATCCCTGCTGCACAGTCACTGGGTTCCAGGCACCATCGGGGACATTACATCACCCCTCATCTTGGCCATTTGCTCCCCCTTGCCTCTGGCCATTACCACACCCACTTCTTGGCATATCACTAATAGTTTTCCTAGTTGTCATAGTCACCACCATAATAACCTGTGCAGACCAACAATCCTCTGATAGCCAGACACATGAGACACTGCTTTACATGACAAAATCTCCCAACCCCGCACCAGGAAGCTGGTCCCAGATAGCCAGGCCATTTGTTTTCCCTCAGGAGAAATATGCCAACCCTCCCAAAATGCTATTGCCCTGGAGATCACTATGGTATCAGAGTAACCAGGAGACCTCCACAGAACAGAAGACCAATGTAGTCAATCTCAACTTGCGATTTGGCCAGGTATTTCCAAATCCCTTATTTATAAGTCACACAAGGGGGTATCTTCCGCACCCTCCCCCCTCAAAAAAATACAAGGGAATTTTTTTCCCCCAAAGCTGTGTATTTAATTTTTTTAAAACCCTATCACCTTCAAAGTACTCTCCATTACACCTAATACATTTGTCAAATCTGCGATCTGACAGAAGATCTACCTACTGCGATGTCTTTGGATCTCTTGAGGACTGCCTCATGTGCTTGTGACAGTTGGACATCGGATATGAAAGACTGAAGAAGCATCAATACATTTGAACGGTGGGGCTGGAAGAGAATACTGAAATACCATGCACTGTTAAAGGGACACACACATGTGTCTTCTAAGAAGTTCTGACAGTTGCTCTTTAGCGGCAAGGATGGCAAGACGTCTTACATATATTAGACATCTTCTCCATCGTCATGCCTGGTAGAGAGGCAGGGAAAAAGAGGAGGGCCCTCTGTGTGAACTGACACACGGGCCGCGACAAAGGACTCAAGCACGGGAGCACTGGTGAGGCTGGCGCAGGACCGTACGGTGTTTCGCTCTGTTGGGCACAGGATCCCTGTGGGCTGGAACAGACGCCACGGCACCCAAAAACAGCTGCCATGTACACTCCCCACAGTCTTACTGAGAACCAACTGTGTGTCAGGAACTTATCGAAGCACCGGGAAGATATAAGCGGACAAAGCGTACAAGTCCATGATCTCAAGAAGCTGACGTTCCAGTAAGAAGGAGATCTTCTGAATGTAAGTCTATTAATTCTCCAGTTGCATTTGTATTTTAATTATCCCAAAGCATGGCGTGGATATGTCAAACCTTGTTAAATAAATATGTTTCATAGTAACAGGAATCAAGTAAAATAAACTCTGAAAGCACAGCATAAAGACAAAAGACACCCTGACGACTAAGCAGACAATAGTTTAATGTTCATTTTCACTAATTTGAACAGAATCACAAATCCAATCCTATAGCAGCTACTATTAAAAAAAAGTAAAGTACAGTAGTAAGCCCTAAGCTCACTGGCTGTCCAAAGGGCAGGTCTAAAATTGAAGCAGGTATATATGCATTTGTGTTTAAGGAAAATAAATTGGCCCCACTGCTCTGGAACTAGGAACAATGCCTCCCTCCTTTTCCCCCTCGATCATCTTCCTCCTATGGCAACCCACAGAGACTTGGGTCATCTATCAGAGGGAGTGTCCCAGGGCATCATGCTTGTGATCTAGCCTGGATCATCAACAACCCTCGCCAGACCGCACAGTGTGACTCGAAAGGCAGGTTCCTCCCAGGAGGCCTACGTGGCTATTGTGGACAGGACTGAAAGCAGCTCTTTGTTCCCTGCGACACCCTAGGACCTCTGTGCCTGCCTGACCCGCCATGGCTCCAGAAGACCTTGAATGATCATGACAGGATGAGCAGATCTGAGCTAGCCCTCAAAGAAACCACAGCATCTTCAGGGGAAGCCAGAACTAATCACTATCATCCGCTATGTAATTTTCTGCCAATCTTACAAGATTACAGCTCATCTAATTCTCATGATAACACTATAAAGCAGACTTTATTGTTCTATGTTATGGATGAGGAAATGAAATCACGTCTTCTACAGCTCTGATAGGCAAAAGTGGATCCAGAATTTGAACCACGGTCTTTCAACTTCAGGAAAAATGAAACCATCCCAGGGCTTTACATTATTTAAGACTTCAGCTTTTAAGTTGATGCACAAGCACAGCATTATATGAATTAAGTCACAGGAAAAGAATTCCTTTAAAAATTAATTTTCACTCTGATTATATCAAGATGTAAGCCTTGGTAGAAAGTTTTAGGGTGGTATGTCTTTAAAACCCAAAACAAAGTGATTGACCTTTGATTCCAACTCGTGGTGAACCCAGGTGCCCCACAGAACTATTCAACTATTGCTCAGATTTTTCTTGGCTATCATCTGAACACAGCACACTGCCAGGCTTTTCTCCCTTGGAGCCACTGGATGCATATGAACTGGAGGAGTTATTAGTCCAGCATGAATCGTTTGTAACACCCAGACACCGAGGGTGTCTCTAACATCATTTTTTCTAATCATTTTACTGGGGGCTCATACAGCTCTTATCACAATCCATACATACATTCATTGTGTCAGCCACATTTGTACATTTGTTGCCATCATCATTTTCAAAACATTTTCTTTCTACTTGAGTCCTTGGCATCAGTTCCTCATTTTTTCCCTCACTCCCTCCCTCATGAACCCTTGAGAATCTATAAATTGTTATTATTTTTCATGTCTTACACTGATGTCACCCTTAATCCACTTTTCTGTTGTCCTATCCCAGGGAGGGGGTTATATGTAGATCATTGTGATCAGTTACCCCTTTCTCCCCCCACCTTCCCCTTCCCCTCCTGGTATCGCTACTCTCATTATTGGTCCTGAGGGGTTTACCTGTCCTGGATTCCCTGGATTCCTGGATTCCCAGATTCCCAGCTCTTATCTGTGCATACTCTGGTCTAGAGAGATTTGTAAGGTAGAATTGGGATCATGATAGTGTGGGGGAGGAAGCATTAAAGAACATACAACTTTCCTCGGTGCTATACTGCACCCTGACTAGCTGGTCTATTTCTGGTGACCCTTGTGTAAGGGGATGTCCAATTGTCTACAGTTGGGCTTTGGGTCTCCACTCCACACTCCCCCATTCACATTGATATGATTTTTTGTTCTGGGTCTTTGATGCCTGAAACCTGATCCCAACGACACCTTATGATCGATCACACAGGCTGGTGTGCTTCTTCCATGTGAACTTTGTTGCTTCTTAGCTAGATAACCACTTATTTATCTTTAAGCCTTTAAGACCCAAAACACTATATCTTTTGATAGCCAATCACCATCAGCTTTCTTCACCACATTTGCTTATGCACCCATTTTTGTCTTCAGGATCATGTCGGGAATCTGAGCATCACTGAATGCCAGGTTATTAGAACACAGTATTCTTGCATTGAGGGAGCACTTGAGTAGAGGCTCAATGTCCATCCGCTACCTTGATACTTAACATATAAATATATGTACATAGATCTATTTCCCTATCGTTATGTAAAAATATATCTACATATGTACATGCCTGTATTTAGACCCCTCTATAAATGCTCTTTGCCTCCTAGTTCTTTCCTCTATTTCCTTTAACTTTCCTCTTGTCCCAGTATCATGTTGAGCCTTCTTTCGGGTTTCAGTAATTTCTTTCGGTTACATTGATCAAGCCCTACCAGGCATCCTACACCCTCCTCGCCATCGATTTTTAGATCACTTGTTGTTCCCTTGTCCCTGGGTTTGTTAACACCCACTTCCTTTCCCTGCATCCCCTCTCCCATGTCTCCCCAGAACCATCAGTCCCGTTTTTTTCTGCTCCAGATTGTTTATCCCGCCTGTCTTATCTAGATAGGGATGTCTCTAACATCTAACACTTAGCTCTCACAGAGAACATAGACTTAAGACTTAGACTTCAGCAGGCAACAATATCTAGCTAGAACGTAATAACATCTTTCCCTTATTGTATATATTTTTGCGTGGTTTTTTTTCTATGTTAGGTATGTGATACTGGTTTCTAATTATAGAAGTGATATAAAATAAAACTTTATTGTTAAGTTAAAGATCTCTAGTACCATGCACAATCCAACTTCCAATTTACTAGCTATTTGACCTTGGGCAAGTTAATTATTAATCCTCCTTCTTTTGTTGTGGTGGTGGTGGTTGCTCATGGTGACCATATGTATAACAAAACAAAAAGTTGCCCAGGCCTGAACCCATAGGTTTGATGATAGTATTTCCCAAATAAGGATGATGTGTGGGTTCCATGAAATATTACATATTGTGCTTGTAGAGCAATATTTAAAATTTGCTGTGGTTCAATAAAAGGTGGCACAGTGGGTTAAGCATTGAACTTCTGACCAAAAGGATGATGATTGAACCCACAGATGGCTCTGCAGGAGAAAAACGAGGCAATCTGGTTTTGCAAAGGGTTACAGCTTTGGAAACCCTATAGAGCAGTTCACTCTGTTCAGCAGGTGGTTATGAGCCAGAAATGACTCAATGGTGGACCGTTTGCTCAATAAGTGCTAGCTATGATGAAGTTGAACAGGAAATAGGCTTGTTTAAATCAAGCTTTCTCAAGATTGACTCTACTGACATTCCGAGTCAGATATTGTTGTTGTGGGGGAGCTATCTCATGCATTGTAGAACATTTAGCCTCTATCCATTAAATGCCAATATCCCTCCTCCCTCAATTATGACACACAAAAGTGCCTCCAGATATTTCCAAGTGTCCAGTGGGTGCAAATTAGCCCTAGCAAAGACCCACAGTTATAAAGGAAAATATTAAGTAAAAAATGCACTCAATTATGACAGCACTTAAATGCTTAAATATGTAGTAGTAACTGGAAATTAAAATACACCGCCACTTCCCATGAAGAACAGAAGACAGAAGATGAAGGCTAGAAGAATTAGGAAGAAACTCAGCAAAGGCACAAGAGAATTAAGCAATGTAATCTGCCAACTTGATATCTTAGGCATATATGATATCCGAAGCTCAGTACCATAATGCGTTAGTCTGGGTTGACTAGAGAAACAAATTCATAGGTATTTATATGTGTATAAGAAAGAGCTTTATATCAAAGAGTAATTGTATATTAAGAAAATATCCCAGCCCAGTCCAGATCAAGTCCATAAGTCTGATATTAGCCCATAAGTCCAATACTAGTCCATAAATTCCTCTTTAGACTCATGTAGCCATGCAATGATACCAAATGCAGGAAGATCAAAGGCCAGTGGGTAGGACGTCTTGTGGATCCAGTGGCAATGGAGGCATCTCATGCTGATGTTGGTCTCCTCCAGCTCTCCGAGTGTCTCAACAACAGGAAAGGGAAGGCAGAGAGAGTGGGTCTAGCCGCCAGTGAGCTATTTATCTCTGTGGCACTTCCAAATGATGTCATCAAGCTGCGACCTGATTGACAGGCTAGGTTCCACCCCTCCACTCAAGTTGATAGATTATGTAACTGCCATACCAAATAACAGCACAATTAACATTCTTTTTCAGTACACTAGGAACATTTTCCATAATAGACTATATATATATATACACACACACACACACACACACACATAATCAAACCCACTGCCATCAAGTCAGTTCTGACTCAGAGTGACCCTGATATATATGTACATACATTATTTGGACAGTTTATGTGACTCACAAAATCAGCAGGAGGCTGAGGACAAGACATTGAAACAAAATCAAAGGACTCCTCTGGGTCAAAGAGCACGAAGTATAGCCTTCAGAACAGACTGGCTCGCTGGCATCTCCAACCACGTGGGATGCCTCTGTGGGACTAGATCTGAATGCCTCTTGGCCCCAGTGTAACAACCTCCAAAGTTAGTGGCCTGAATCCGATTTCTCCCTCCTTCGGTTTCTATAGTAAAAGACAGGGCGCTGATTTCTACCCAAACTATACACAAGGACAGATTCCCCCAAATCGAAAGGGGGAGTTGGATAATAGTCCCCCAGAAAGAGACAAATATCTACTAACTCAATAGAGGATTTTTGTCTTGAATTTGTATTGAACTGAACAGTGACAAGTTCAATTTTTTAAGCTTAATGGATGATGGCTGTGAAATGAATTGAATTATCTAAAAAGGGAAGAGAGTGGCAGAATGTGGCAAAATAGCTATATTCCTTCTTCGGGAACAATAATTTTTGTTATTTTCTTTCATAATCAAGAACTTACATGTTTACATGTGTTCGATCATTTTGGTTGCTAGATGGATAGGATAGAGTTGCCTTTTTTTTAATTAACTTTTTTTTTTGGTGAACTAAGTCATGGTATATAGAGCAGATTATCAGCCTTTATTTTTTAATCACTTTATTGGGGGCCCTTACAGCACTTATAACATTCCACACATCAATTGTATCAAGCAGATTTTATCTTATGTTGCCATCCTCATTTTCTAAACATCATTTCCTAAACACTTACTTTCTATTGAGTCCTTGGTATCAGCTCCCTGGTGACCCCTTGATAAATTATAAATTATGATTGTTTTCATATGTTACACCCGCCCGCTGTATCCCTTCACCCACGTTTAT
>NW_022111369.1:49638779-49640631 GCF_000313985.2 Echinops telfairi
CTGTTTTTATGAATTAATATATTTACATGAGTGCACACCTATGTTTATACCTGTATCCATAGCTTTGCTTCCTAGATCTTCCCTGTTTCCTTTTACCTTCCTCCTGCCCCACCATCATGTTTGTCCTTCATCTGCCTCTTAGTAATTCCTCTCAGCTAGATTGCTGCTGCTTGTCGTTGATTTTAATTCCTTCCTTGTTCTCCTGTCAATGGTGTTGTTTGCTCACCACTTCCTTCCCCAACCTCCTCTTCCCCCAAGACCCTCCGGGACCATCAACCATTGATCCCATTGCTTTCTCCCAAGGCTTGCTTCCCATGCCTATCTTATATAGGTACGCAAAACAACAATAACAGAGACAAAACAAAAGATTGAATAAAAAGAGAAAAACAAAACTAGCAAAAAACAAAAAAGCATACATAATTCCAGGTCTATCCACTGACCTTTATGACTATCTCCCCACCAGTCCTGGGTCGGGGCAGGGGTGCAGGGGTGTCTGGGAACTGGCCCTCCTAGCCTGAAGTCTATTTGGGGGCTCCTCAGGGTTTTTGTGGCTTTGCTCCCATTGCTGATCTGTTATGTTCCCTTCTTGATTCGCCCCATGATGGGGGTAGTCAGACTGGATTGTTCTGTTTCCTTTTATCTTCCTCCTGCCCCACCATCACTCTTGCCCTACTTCCGCCTCTTAGTAATTCCTCTCAGCTAGATTGCTGTTGTTCCAACATCCCCAGGATCTGTACGTCCTCCTCATTGTTGACTTTAATTCCCTAGTTGTTCCCTGTCTATGGCATTGTTTGCTCAGTGCTCCCTTCCCCTGCCTCCTTCTCCCCCCAGTCCCTCTCAGACCTTGGGTCCTGTTGCTTTCTCCTTGAGTAGTTTCCCACACCTAAAACCCACAATCACAGACCAAACAAAAAGAAAAGAAAAAATAAAGAAGAGAAAAAACATACATAATTCCAGATCTGTCCGCTGACCTTTATGACTATCTCCCCACTATGGTCCTGGGGGAATTCCAGAAGCTGCCCCTCCTAGCCTGAAGTTCACTTTGGGGGCTTTTTAGGGGCTTTGTGGCTTTGCTTTGCTCCCATTGCTGATCTGTTATGTTCCCTTCTTGGTTCACCCTCTGGGGTGGGTGGGGGTGGGGGTGGTTCAGACTGGACTAACTCCCTGCCGTGTGTCCCCAGTATTTTCCTCTGTCATGGTGTGCTCCAGTAAGTGGACAACATGTCTTGAGCTGTTGTCGGCTCTACAAACCTCTCTGTGCCTTAGCAGCTCCGGACAGGGACATCGTTCTCCGGGCTTGGTGTGCTTCTTGGTTTGCTTCTGTGTGGGTGTGGTATGCCGGCCCCTCTCCCCAACCAGAAGGGTTAGTGTTGTTCTCTGTAGCACATACTTCTAGGGAGGGGTATCAATGCATCTTGATTGCATGCTTGATTCAATTTCAGTCAGTAGAATTCTTCATATCCTTCATTACTGCATTTAGTGGTTGATCTATGTATCTTAATAATAGCTGCAATAACTGCTTTTCTTAGAGGGGTAAAATGTCCTGTCACAGACAGCATTATACATCAAGATTGATCTTGAAATGTTCTTTTTGACAAAGAAGATGACACCATGCCTTTGGATTTTGCCATTCCCGGCACAGTAAACCATGATCGTCCCATTCAGATCGGGTCGGTACCAGTTCATTTTAGTTCACTAATACCTACGTTCTTGATCTTTGTGCATTCTATTTCAATTGTTTTTAAAAAATCATTTTATTGGGGACTCATAGCTCTTACAACATGCCATACATCAGTTGTATCAAGCATATTTTACATATGTTGCCATAATCATTTTCTAAACATTTTCTTTC
>NW_022111369.1:49640731-49642347 GCF_000313985.2 Echinops telfairi
TTGATAAATTATAAATTATTATTGTTTTCATATCTTACACCGATTGCTGTCTCCCTTCACCTACATTTCTGTTGTTCATCCCCCTTGAGTGGGGGCAGGTTTATGTGTCAATCACTGCGATCAGTTCCCCCTTCTTCCGCTTCTGTTTGAATTTTTACAACTTCAAGTTTTCCTAGATCGATGCTTTGTACATTCCTTGTTCCATTGCTCATGCATATCTGCAGCTGGTTCTTCTCATTGTAAGTGCTGCCCCATCAGCAGGTGAAAGTGCCCAAAGCTCTGCTTTATCCACCTAACTAAGGCCTATGCTTCTTTGATGAGGCAGCTCTTCTTCAGGCAGGTTTTGGGTGCCTTATACCTTGCACAGAAGCCCTGGGAGTGTAGTGATTAAATGTTGGGCTGCTAGCCCCAAATCAGCAGTTTGAAACCACTAGCCTCCCCAAGGAAGAACGACTGACGTTTCTACTGCCGTAAAGAGTTAGTCTCAAAAACTACAGGGCCATTTCTATCCTATCCTACAGAGTCATTATGAGTCAGCCCTGCGTAAGTCTACCTTAAAGGACTTATTTCCAGCACTATCTCACACTAGATCTTGCTACTGATAAGATTTTTGGTGGCTAATTCCTCAGAAATGGATCACTTTTCCCTTGTTTGCAGTCTATTCTTGCTCTGTCACCTGTTCACCACAGGTGGTCCTGCTGGCGTTGGAAACACTAGTAGCACAGCCTCCAGCATCATCGCAGAATGCAAGCCTCCATGGCCAACCATCTGTCATATGGTGTTACATTTTGATATGTAGCACCAAATTGTCCTTCCAGGAGCAAATATTAATTCACCTTTCTGCCAACAATCTATAAGCTTCTTTTTCTCTACATGCTCAGTTCTGCAGTTTATTCTTTTTTAATTTTGACCTTAGACAATTGGATAGGGGAAGAAATGTTATCTTAATTTTATTTTGCAATTCTTTTACTCTAAGTGATGTCTAAAATATTTCCATATTTGAGAAATCACATTTTCTTTGGCATCTATTTATGTACTTCTCCTATTTCAAAAGGTTTTTTGTCTTTTTCTTATTGAACTACCAGATCTCTTTAGTCAACAAAGAAATAAGTACTATATCTGTAATATGCTCTAAATATCCCCCAGAATGAATGATTTAAGTTTGTGTTAATGTTTCATAATTGACATTTAAAATTGTATCCAATTTATGAATATCTAGTAGGTGCATTTGTGTAGATCCTGGAGTTATGTGTATTTTGCATATTCTTCTTCTGTTAAAATTTTCTACTTCAGTCACATTAGTTAGGTAAAGTAGTGTGCTCCCAGAAATGTGTCCATTTTGTCTAGGTTTTCAAATTTGTTGGCATACTGGTCATAGTACCTTGATCTGTCATTTTTATCTCGGCTGTTTAAATTCTTTTCATGTTATTTGCATCTTCTCCTTTTTTGTCCTTTGAAAATTTGTCAGTTTCATTATTCTTTCAAAGAATCAACTTCTAGTCTTATTGATTCTTTGCGGGGTTTTTTTTTTCTCATTGATTTCTGCTCTCATTTTTATTTGCTTCTGGTGACTGTAGGCCTATTTTGCTGCTTTCCTGCCCTTCCCCCCACCCCCC
>NW_022111369.1:49642953-49668455 GCF_000313985.2 Echinops telfairi
TATATATATATATATATATTTCCTCTCCCCTCTATTTCTTGTAACAACAGCAAACCTAACTCCAGATATCAAACTCCTGAACAAGTCATGCAAGGATCATGTAAAATTCAATGACATTAGCTACATTTTTTGAGTTGTATAACCACTCTCTCCCCTTTTCTCCCCATTAACATCACCCTTGCTGCTCCTCAGATTTCCATCTAGTCTTTCAGGTTGCTGTTGTCCCATTGATCTCATACAGATAGTTCTTTTAAAAGCCAGTGCTCAAGGCACATATATTTTACTAGTTGAGTATTTTAAAGAAGGCTGGAATATTTTTGGCTATGTTTTTAAGATTATCTCGACCTGCATTCAAAAGTGGCCTCGGACTGCCGGTGTCCTGGTCATCAACGATGCAGGGAGAGCGATTGCGGACAGCCGTTTCCAGTGTTTGGAGGGTTCGGCGTACCTGTCCCTGCAAATGCCGGTGCTTTCACACAGTTCTACTTCTCTCCTGCCAACACCTCCCGGCCCCGGGGCATCGGGGGCCACTGGGAGCCAAGAAGAATTCTGTGGTGACGCGGAAGCCTTTCCAAGAGAGAAAGCTTCGTGGAGCACCGCTCCCTGAGCAGTGGATCATTGAAGCAGACTCCACGGAGACAGAAACATGGACAACGGACGCTCTCCGGGTTATTTGGAGTTGATCTCCGGCACTGGAACAAGCAAGCGTGGAGAGTGGGATTGTTGCCACCGTGCAGCATCACAAGACCCTTACCCCGTCACCTCAGCCCAACATGGGACACCTGTTCGCTCTGCAGGAGAGGGGGAGAGGAAGGCCTGAGAGCCCAGAATTGGCGCTTCTTCAGTGGCCCTTTCAAAGCAGGGCCAAAGGCCCCTGCCCTGGGAAATGGAGGCTGGGGAGTCCTGCCAGTGGCCAACCGTATCATCTCCCTACTTCGACCTGCATCACTTTTTTTGTTTGGTATGTGATCAAATGTAAAATAAACGTTACCAGTTTAAAAAAAAAAAAAGATTATCTCAGGACAGTAGCTTCAAGGGTTCATCCAGCCTCTGTGTTTAACTAATATTGTTGTAAATTACCCCATTACAGGTCTATGCCAGTATTTATTATGTTGTATGTGAGGTTTCTGAAATTAAACTGAGAAATTTTTCTGTATTAAACAGAAAATGTTTTTTAAGATCATTTTTATTGGGAGCTTTTACAGCTCTTATAACAATGCATACATCAATTGTATCAAGCATATTTATACATATGTTGCCATCATTATTTTCTAAACATTTACATTCTATTTGAGCCCTTAGTATCAGCTCCTCTTTTTCCCCTCCCTACCCCTCTCCCACCCTTGTGGCCCCTTGATAAATTATAAATTACTATTATTTTCATATCTTACATTGTTAAACTGAGAATTTTTTAGGAGACAAAACCAATAAAGCCTGGTTCATCACAGAGTATATTGAATTATTTTAGTAAATATTAATTGATTAAACCAATGAAGTTAGTTAAATGCAGTTGATGATTCACGTTCAAAATGTACACACACCAATTTTTAAATTTTTTATTTTGCTATGGCTCCTGTGACCCTCAAACTAGGTTCATGCCTTGGAGCAATTGAGCCCAATTAATAATCATTCCAAGAGGAACAGTGAAGGCAAATATATTTATTGCGAAGCCAGGTTCACAGAGCGTCCAACATTAACAAAGGCTATTTGACAAGTGCTAAGTCTATGGAAACATTAACAAATAACATTCATACCGTTTTCCTAATAATACCAGTAGTGTACTACATACGGGGAGCTATGATTTTCAAGGCACGCTGCACACCACAAGAGTGTCACAGGCACATGGTCAGCACACAAATGCAACTTTGCAATTAATCATCCTGACGTCAACTGTCCAGAAGACTCCTTCTTATCAGACCTGATCCGATGACCAGGGAAACTGGAGGATCGAGTCAACCCGAACAGTGTGGATGGCAATGAACTTTCCAAACTCCTGACTACACTCCAGGGAAACCTCTGAAGCACACATTTGAAAAACAGGCAAACAACAGGAAACATTAAGCAGAACGGACTACATTTAAATGTAGAACAATAACAACCAAAAAACCAAGTTCAAAAAATATATATAAAATTACAAGCTCACTGCGATTAAGTCCATGGCAACTCATAGCATCTCTACAGGGTTGCTGAGGCTGTACATCTTTATGGAAGCACATAGCTTCACGGGTTTTCCCACCTAGCAGACGGTGGGTTTGAACCGTCGATCGGTCAGCTAGCAGTCTACAGCTTACCCAACAGCGCCACCAAGGGTCCAAAGGACAGGTCGTAGTTGTGTGCCGTCCACACAACAGAAGGAAACACCGCCGAGTCTGCACCATCCTCACACGTGTCGTGCTTCAGCCCATCGTTGCAGCCACTGGGTCAATCCATCTCCTCGAGGGTTTTCCGCTTTTTCACTACCCGTCTACTTTAACAAGCATGAAGTCCTTTTTGCTCTTTGGGAAACAAATGAGGCTTTCCACTCCCGTGAAGAGTTACAGTCTCAGAAAACCACAGGGCCCTTTTTACCCTGTTCTATAGGGTCGCTCCGAGCTGGAACCAACTGTACGACAGCGAAACAATTATGCCAAAAGACATCCAGCAAGCATGCTGCATAAGTGGAGAATGTGCTTAAGAATCCCTTTGATTAAAAAAAAGTTCCTTTGATGGTAAATATTTCATTCTTTAAAAAAAACAAACTATTCTTGTTATGGGTCGAACTGACATCCTCCGTGGGGCTTAAGGCTGAAACTCCCGAGTCTCCCAGGTTATGGAACGGGGGCCTTTGGACTTTGGTTCAGATCTTTTGCTTTGAGGGTGTCCAGTGAATGGTGCCTCGGGACTGCCATGTATTTCCGATTGTAATGCTCTTCTTGCTTTCTTATGAAGTGTATCCGACTGCTAGGTATAGTTCCGCCTCTGGCAATGGACTTTCTTGAAAGTTGTGCCCTATCATTAACCACCATTGTTCATGCAAATTGTGTCCAGCCACGTAAGCATTTAATCAGTGTAAGTCAACAATTCATGTATTGGCATCTGAAAAGTTGGCCTATATATGTATAATTATTCTTTACATATTCGTGCCCCTAAATTTGTCCCTCTTCTTTCATTAATGATCATTATAATTTTAAGCTTTACATTTAGGTCTTTCTTTGGTCCATCTTGAACTCATTTTTGTTTATGGTGTGAGATATGAATTGTTTCATTTTCTGCAGATGGATATTCAGTTTTGTCAGTACAATTTGTTAGTGTCAGCCCCTTGTCAGAGATGGATGTGTGCTTGGGAAATGTTAAGGGTGGGTTTGTGGTATGTTTGGGACAGATTTTGGACATCTTACCACCGTAGTATGTGTATGTTATGGGTGCGATTGGTGTTAATAGAGGTGCATGTTAGAGGAATGGTTACGGTGAGCTATAGGTGTGATTATAGTGTGCCTGGGTGTGTTGGGGAGTATTAGAGGTGTGATGGGGAGGCTTCTCTTTGGAGATTTTAGTGTCTATGGGGATTGAGAGACTGTCTTGATTTTGGCAGGGAATTACCAGACGGGGAAGTGCTTGGGGATTAGAATATAAATGGATTCCCTCCTTTCTTCTCTTGGAAAATACATTATATATATGGTGCTTAAAACATTCCTTCACAAATTAACAAATTATAAAATTCTCATATGTCCAAATATCAAATGATGATAGGGCAAAATCTGAAGATATTGTGGCAAATAGGCTAGCAATTTATTAGGGTGGAGCAAGAATCTAACTCAAATGAACATAGGAGCCCTACAAGAGCTCTCCAAGGACAATTCCTGAGGATAACTGAAGCTGCACACTCCCTAGAATGTTCTCCCTTGTTTACATGATTATACCAATGATACAAAGTCAACGATTCACCAGTCTTTCCTTAAAACCAGGAAAACAAAAAAGTGACAAGTGGCAAAAGTATGTTACATAAATTAAAATTTTTATAAGACATAAGAATAAACTTTCTTAATTAAAAAAGAAATAAAATTGGAAATATTTGAATTGCAAGATGCCCAGTGTTAATTACTATGGGAAAGAGGCATATGACAAGCCAGAGAGGGATATTATAAATATCCCAATTTCACCTTCAAAATGGAGATACATGAAGTTAAAATTGTGTACTTTCATCTTTTTAAAAAGTTTTATTGGCATATAATCCACAAATCCTATAATTCAATAGTTCGATCATATTAAGAACAGTTGTACAGTCATCACCACAGTCAATTTTGGAACATTGTCTTCTTTCTGGTACTCAGTGTGATTAGCTCCACCTTTTCTCCCTGCCATAGCCCCAAGGAACCATTAATCCAGGTACTGTCACTGTAGATTTACCTAGCCTGGATATCAAATACAGGAAAACAGTTTTAAAAGAAAAAGAAAACTAAGAACAATTGCAAAGCAAAATAGAGGAAAACCTCAATTGAAAAGAAAACAGAAAATACTAAAAATCAGAACAGATTTAAAATGTGTCAAAGGGAGCTCAAATGCGAAGTATTGCATTGTATCCTGTGTATATCAGCAATCACCCTCACTGCAGGATTGTGTGCGTGGAAGTTTTTTTTTTTGCCTTTAACTCTTGGACTCCTCTCAGTGTCTTCCTTTGGCTCATCATTTTTATTTGTATTTATGCTGACTTCCTCCATATTATATGTTGCCTTCTCCTTCACCCAGGCTGTCGCACTGTCTGCCCTCGAGCCCGCAGCCGCGCGAGGCCCTGTGTAACCCCCCCAGGAGCCCTACCGGAAAAGACCAGTGGGTTTCAATGCAAGGGCAGTGGGTGTTTTGGCTTGGTATTCCCTAGACAGTGACTTTGCTAACCACCAAAGACTATGTGTAAAAACTTTTTCTTGACGTTTTTAAATAGTGATCTTATAAAATACTTGTCCTTTTGTGATGGACTAATTTCACTCGGCGTAATGTCCTTCAGGTTCATACGTGTCGTGATGTGTTTCAAAACTCGGAGTTACTTTTAAATACTGCATCATAGTTCATTGTATCGTTTGTATCATGGTTCATCTATTCTTCCATCGATGGACACGTGAGTCGTTGTCTTCCCTTTGCGATTGTGAATAGAGTCATGGAGCCGATTCAGACTCGCGGAGACCCTGTAGAACAGCGTAGAACCACACCTTTGGGTTTCCAAGGCTGTACATCTTTAGAGGAGCAGAAAGCCTCATCTTTCTCCCACAAGATGGGCATGGCTCAGTGTGCATGTATTTATTCAAGTCGCAACTCTTTTTTCTCTGGGAATGGGTCAGATGGCATCTCTATTTCCAGCGTTGGGATGAAGGGCAACACGACTTGCACAGTAGGTGCACCCTTTTACAATCTCTCCTGATTTTTTCAAGGTAGGAAATTATTGTCAACTAATACATCTGATTACAAAAGTAACCACTCTCGGCTTTTTGTCCTCAAATATTCTGACAAAATAATTCCTGTAGTCGTTTCATCTTCATGGTTGGTATTTTAAATAGGGTGTTGCTATTGATATGGTGGGAAAATATTGACATTGTGGAAACTTTTTTTAATCTCATAAAATGTTTGACTGTAGACATTTAGTACACTAAGGAAATACATACATATGTATATACATGATCATCATTGGGTTGGGTATGTCAATATGATTTTCATTTGAAAATGAGATCAACTCAGGAGAGTATTTCTAAAACATTCATGAAATGGCTTTTCTTCGAAGCCAGGAAAGTAGGCGTTTCGGAATAAAAATTACAAATTTAAAATAATGTGACTTTTCATTTACCTACTTAAAGTAGGTAATGGACACAGCCATTAATAAACACCATCTGTGCTGGTTCTCTGTTGAAGGAAACTGTCTGGAGGAACCGGCCGAACTCCCTCTTCCGGCGCCTCTTCAGTGAGCATGAGGGCGCTGCCCGCCTGGGCTCGCGGCGCCGGTTTGGTCCCTAACCTGCCGGGGTCCAACCTGCACGCGGGTCTGCGGGCGCGGCCCCCAGGCGGCTCCCACCCTCCGGGCCAGTGGGCAGAACCGGCAGCTCGCGCGCCCTCTGGCGTCCTTTCGACGAATCGCGGCCATTCGCAGTCAGAATCCTCAGGCGAGGGTATGAACGTTGAAGCTGAAATGGGGCGCGCGATCAGCTGCCTGCATGGAAACGGCGGCGAAAGCCCGAATGGAGAGCACGAACTCAACGTTCGAAAGTCCCCTGAGTAGCAGGACAATCTGGAGGGAGGACACAGGTGCAGAGTGGAGCCGGCTGGGCATCGTTTGACCTGGATTCTGCTCTCCAGGTCCCCACAGCCACCTCCCACCAGGGCCTGTCTAGTCACTGGCTGAGCCTCCAGAAAAATACCAAGGTCCCTTCAGGGTGCCTGGACCAGCCGCAGGCCTCCGGGGATGCCCGAGGGAGGTCATGGTTACTAGGACCCTTTGCGGGGCGGCAGTGAGTGAGTTCCTGTGTTCACCGTGACCGCTAGATGTACATACGCACCTTCACCCTCAAGCACAGGTTGGTGCGGACTTGTTACCTGATTCTCGGATGGGGCTCTGGAAAGTTTCCAAGTCCTTCTCTGGAGGCCGGGACAGGTCTGTGCTGACCGGAGGGTCTCGCAGAGAGTGTTCACTTATGCCTGAGCCGCAAAGAAATGCTCTAAGTCAGGTCTGAAACCTGGTAACTACCTACACCACTAGGGGAACCTTCCATGGTGTGTTGAGGACCACTGGGGTGGGAGGGCAGTGGGTCAGGGAATGAGCAAGAAGTGATAGATAGTCTCCTAACATGTTGCTCGCTTAGACCAGCTTGGATAAAGCCGGGCAGCCACACCGGAAGTGGTTCTTTTCAAGAAGAAATGATTGCCCCCCTCAACCATGTGACTCACTAGTGTGAGTAGGATTGGAGACCAGAAGTCCTGGTTTCCGGATTTTTTTCATCCTAAAATTTTACCTTGTAATCATAGTATTAGGAAATATAGTCACCAGATTATCTCCTGACTCTTCTTATAAACCTTTTCTATACATTCACTTTCCTATAGTGAATGTACCATTCGATCTGCAGGGGATCTTATTGAGTTTATAATGACGCTCAAATGCACTCCAGGCTAATGATCTCCAAAGTTTTAGTTAGAACACAGGAAATAACTTCACCCCTGGGCACTGTTCTTCACACTTGGGAGACTCTAAGTGTCCAAATCTAACATGCTCAGGAGAAAGATTTTGGTCATTTCCCCCAAGTTTGTTCTGTGATTTCCCATATCTGGTGAACAAGTTCCCCCTGTAGCCTAAATTCTAGAAATCGCCTTTGATGCTCCATTCACCTTACCCCACACATCTGGCCCACCAGCAATTCTTGGCAACTCAAAGAACTCAAAAGTACCCTGCTTTCCCCCTCCCGCCACCATTCCTCCTTCTGACCCCGGCAGAGCCATCCCAGCCATGTGCTGCTTCTGCTGGGCTCAAGTGGTCCATTCCTGGGACATACATTCTTTCTTACCTGAAGACCAGTGAACAAGAGGCATTTGCTTGTTTAGATGCCTCTTCCCATCACTCACCAGTTTGTTGTACTGTGATGGCTTGTGTGGTATTGTGATGCTGTAAGCTATGCCACTGGTGTTGCAAACACAGCAAAGTATTGTAGTGAAACGTGCAGAAAACTGAAGTTAGAAATCCAAAGGGACCCTCGTGCTTGGCATTCCTCACGCTGGAAGAACCGAGGAAACAAGCTCAAGCCTTGGGTTGTAACATTTAAGGATTTGTGGGCAAATATTGACGGACACCAGAAGAAGGTGGGACAAATAGAGAGAGCCACTGTGTCGAAAACAATGCGTCGATGTTCACTCATTTCAGGAGGGAACATATGTTCACAAACCAGTGATATTAACACTGAGGACATTGGTAAATAACAACAACCAGGCTCCCGGAATGAGCATAATATCCATGGAAGTGGCTCCATTGGCAGTTCTAGAAATACACTCAAAACACACCCTCATCTTCAGCCCCAAACTTTCACTCTCATCCACTCCCAGGTCCAGCCCTAAGCCCAAATCCTAACAACCTGGCCCTAACCCCAAACCCTTAGCCACTATACCTTCACATCTAAACCCAGCTCACACCTCTGACCCCAGGCCCCCTTATCTTATGCCCTTAACCCTTATGCTCCCAGCCTCACACCCTAGCCCCATGAACACACCATTACCCCAATCCCCAACTTCTAACCCCAATAGCCTGAACCCTAATAATGCTAACCCTTAACCCTTATCCCTCATCTTCACACCCCTCCAAAACCCCAAGCCCTTTATAGTCTCCCCAAGCTCAAACTCCAAGTCCCAACTCCAAACCCCAGGCTCCAGATTCCAATCTCTTAACCCTATGCCCTACCCCAAACCTTGGAACCTGAGCCCCAGAACACAGACCATACTCCGGGCTGCTAGCCCTGATCTCTTGACTCCCCAATCCAACTCCCTGTCTCCTAAATCTTAACTCCTAATGCCAGATCTTAAACCTATAAGCCCCCACACCCTTAGATCAGTGGTTCTCAACCTGTGGGTCACGATCCCCTTGGGGGTCGAACGACCCTTTGATAGGGGTTGCCCAATTCATAATAGTATCAAAATTACAGTTATGAAGTAGCAACAAAAATAATTTTATGGTTGGGAGTCACCACCACATGAGGAACTGTATTAAAGGGTCATGGCATTAGGAAGGTTGAGAACCACTGCCTTAGACCTAAACCCCCTAAGCCCTAAGCCTTACCTTAGAACCTCCAGGTGCTAATCTTCCAGAACTTCCAGGACTGGCAGGCAAGAAAAAGAAGGCAACATTCACACAGGTTGTTGAAATAAGTTTATTAAACATTTGTATTGGGCCCAGGTATGCAGGTGCACAGTGCCACACAAAAACTTAAATAAACGACACACACACACAGGTTGATTTAGATGGGCCACGTATTCGGTAGCTACAGCATTCTGTCCTTGCTTAAGCAGCAATAATTCCTTCCCCAGGAGACCCTGGCAGTCAGCCTGCCCATGCTCCATTGGAACCATGCCCAACCCAAAGGCCAGGATCAAAAATGCCACACATGTCAGAGGGATGCATCCAAACCCAGTGGAGTCCACTCCTCACGCTGGAGACATACAACATAGAGAAGGCCATCTCGGCCCCCATCAAGAAGGGTTTGACAAGAAGTACCGCCCCACGTGGCACTGCATCATGGGCAGAAGCTTTGGTAGGAATGTGACACAGGAAACCAAGCACTTCACCTGCTTCTACCTGGGCAGCGTGGCCATCCTTCTGACAAATATGGCTAAAGCATGGATTGGTCCATCCCCAACCACGGACTGCTTCCATTCCAAATACCAGCTTGCTAAGGGAACACCTCCATCTTTGAACCTTCGGTGAGTTGGTATGCGACCTTCTCTGTCCTTGTTTTTTGTGGTCATAAAGCAATTAGCAAAAGGGCTTACACTTGTATTTCTTTCCTAGGCCATGGTTTTTCTTTCCTCACAATCCATTCCCTTCGGGGAGGGAAAAACAAAACACAAGCCTGTGGCAGATGTGTGTGCTAACAATTTGTTCAAATCTGGGGTTGAAGGTGGCCCGTGGCTTTCATGAGGTGGCATGGTTGGCTAGTGGGGTGAGCCTAGTTAGTCCTTAGCTTTCATGAGGTGGCACGGTTGGCTGGTGGGGTGAGCCTGGTTAGTCCTTAGGTCTCACCGTGCACACAGAAGTACAGGCTGAGAAGGATAGCGGTGAAGCCTGGGTGACCTGTTACTCCTAATCTGGCCAATATGAAGGTGCTGATTTTGTTAAAAACAAACAAAATGTGTCCAGGGCTGGGAAATCATCCCACAGAGTGAACCTCATAAAGAGCCTCCTTTGCCATCAGTCAACCGATCAAACTTCCTACTGTACCCTAAGGACCCAAGTGGGGTGGGGTCCTGTGAATTAGAGGTAAGGGCCCATCTGAAAGGGGGAGGATCTGGAACCTCATAGGCAAAGCCCACGGTCAGTTCCTGGCCTTCTGTTTCCAGCCCTTGCCTTGCAGCTCTAAGCACAATGAAACCCTTACAATGCCGATCTTGTCTCATCTACCATGTGGCTGCTTATTGCTTTAGGTGGGAGATTTTATTTTCTTTATGTTGAGTTGTAATCCATATTGAAAACTGTATGTAGTTTTTTATTTTCATCAGTAAGTGCTTCAGGTCTTCTCTTTTGGCAAGCCAGGTTGTGCCATCTGCCTATCTCAGATTTTGAGTCTTCCTTCAATACTGATGCCCTTTCTTTCAGATAGTCCACTTTCCATATTATTTGCTCAATATACAGACTGAACAGCTTTGCTTCAAGGATATAACTCTGTGCACACCTTTCCTAATTCCCCCTCTAATTTTAGACTATGCAGCATCCCTCCCGTGTTCCTAACTCCAGGATGTCACACATTCATGAAGATGCTTTACTTTGGAGTCTTGAGCTGCACTTTGTGAACACCTGGTTCGCAGAAGGCAATGGATGACAGTGGAAGCCCAAAACCTATTAACAAGCTTTACACATGGATTAAGCTTCCAAGGAATCCTATCTGACCACGGACCAGGGAGATGACTAGCCTTGCTATCATACAGACTGCATTGGAAGTGGATTGTTGCAGATGCAGTCAGGTTAAAATTTAACACCTTATCAGTTCAGCTCCCTTTCCATACATTTTAAATTTGTTCTAACAAGTGACTGAGAAATGCCAATAAAAATACCTATCCATTTGCAAAATCAAAATCAAAATCAATGAAACAGGAAAATAAATAAATTTGTTCTATTTTTTATTTAAATCATTTTATTGGGGGCTCATATAATTCTTATCACAATCCATACACAATGCATACATACAAAATTTGTTCTATTTTTAAATATTTCTGCTTCCTATTTGATTGAGATTTTTCTGTTTTTGTTATTGTTGTTAGGTTTTTTGTTTTCTTTTTAAAATGTTTTTTTTATATATAGTATTTTTGAGATGTTACACATTCCAATATATCTCTTCCCGTACAGTTCAGTTGTTCAGCCCCGTTGGGTGGGGTTATGCAATCATCAATGCTGTGAACCCCCTCCCCACTTTCACTTCCTGGATCCACAGGGAACCCTTCCTCCTGTCACTGTCTCTGAGGGGTTGTCTACCTTGACTACTGTGTACCCAGTGATGTTAAGTATGCAAATGAACATATGCAAACCTAACATGATTAATGAGGTATATGGCATAAAGACCTTGCTAGTAAGGGGTGGGTGAATATCAAAGAACTAGAGGATAGTTGTGGTTCATCAATGCCAAACTGCACTTTGGATTTGTCCTCCGTCCTGTGAGGCCCTTCTGAGAGGGACTGTCCAATTGCCTGGCTGTGGATTTGGGTCTCCACTACATCCACTCCCCTTTGTATCGGTTTGAATGTATGTTTTTTGAACTTCTGATACCTTTTCCCATCAACACCTCATGATTACACAGGCTGGTGTGCTTCTTCCATGTGGGCTTTGTTGCTTCCGTGATTGATGGCTGCTTGTTTAACTACAGTTTAAGTCCCCAGACGCTATATCCTTTGATAGCCGGACACCATTAGCTTTCTTCACTACATTTACTTATGCACCTATTTTGTCTTCATCGACAGTGTCAGGAAGGTGGGTATCATACACTGCCACATTAGAACAAGCCATTCTTGTACTGAGGTAAGATTTAAGTAGAGGCCCAAAGTCACCTGCTTCCTTGTTGTGTGCTTGTGTGTGTATATATATGTATATGTGTGTGTGTGTACACATGTAAACAAATACACATGCATCTATATATATGTTTTTATATTTCCCCCCTCCTACCCCACTATTATGTTTGCCTGTTGTTTACCTCTCAGTAATTTCTCTCCAATACAATTTGATTAATCACACATAACCAGGAAACCTACACACTCCTTGCAGGTTTTTTTAGAACACTTACTATTCCACTGTACCCATCCTTGTTGGCTCCCTGCTCACCCCCCACTCCTCCCCTCTCATGCCCCATGGAACTGTCAGTCCAGTCACTATCTCTGTAAGATTGCCTATCCGCATATCTTTTATAGATAAACACCAAATAATAATAATAATAAAATAAACGATTAAAAAACAACAATATAGATACAGACAGTCACCAGTCTAACAGGGATCATGACATAGAGCGACATTCGTGTCCAAAAGGCGAGCATCCTTAAGTCCACGTTGCTATTCCCACAGTCAGAGATGCCTCTCCCCCCTCCCCCCAATTAATCATTAGACTTTCAGGGTGGTTCCCTTGTGAGTAACTCACAACCAGTTACCCAGATGAGATGCCAAGTGCTGCCTGTCCCCACCCACACTCCCAGCCCAGGGCCTTTGTGGCTCCCCTACCATCACCGGTCTAGTGTACTTCCCTCTTGGTTTGCCACATGTGGGCGGGTCAGACCACCGCTCTCCCCAAACTACATTTTCGGAGCTGTCCTCTGCAACCGTGTCATATGAAGTCTAGGACAGGTACATCTATCTGTAGAGGCAGCAATGGGGTTAGTGGTTCCTGGGTGGTATGAGACGGGAAGTGGAGGGGGGTGCAGATGGGGGAGCTAACAACGAGTACAAGTAAGAAGAAAATGTTCTAATATTAATCGTGGTGATGACTGTTCAGTTATTCTTGATAAGATTGAACTATTGAATGATATGATTTGTGAATTATATGCCAAGAAAACTGTTTTTTTTTTAAAGAGCAAGTGTCAGAGTGTCTTTTGACATCTTTTTTTGGTCTTTTTCTGTTTAATGACCCTTTACTTTCTTCGTGCATGTTATTCTTGATGTCATCTGACAACTCGCTTGATATTTGGTTATTAGTGTTCAGTTTGTCAAATCTGTACTTGAGGTGGTCTCAAATTCTTTCTTTCTTTTTAATCATTTTATTGGGGGCTCATACAGCTCTTATCACAATCCATCCATCCATTGTGTCAAGCACATTTGTACATATGTTGCCATCATCATTTTCAAAGCTTTTTCTTTCTACTTGAGCCCTTGCTATCAGCTCCTCATGTTTTTCCCTCCCTCCCCTTCCTTTCCTCCCCCATGTCTCTAAATTCAGATGAGATATATTCAAGGTCATATTTTGGTTCTCATGGACTTATTTCAGTTTTCTTCAGCTATAACTGAACTTGCACAGGAGTGATTAGTTTCCTGTTCCACTGCCAGCCTCCTCACCTTGCTTGGCTGATGACATTGAGCTGTCTTTCTGTAGATGTAGTCAACTTGATTTGGACCTTCAAACTTTAAATCTTGAAAATTACTTATCTATAAAACTGTTACTCCCAACATCTATTTTACCTATATCATCGGATCATTGGGAGAATCAAATATATGAGCAGCTTTATAAACTTTCTTTTGGAGATTTTTTTGGGTATATTTACTATATTGTTTAATCCATCCAGCCAACCCAGTCAGGTATCAGTCCCATTAAAGAGATGAGAAAGCTGAGGTTCAGGAAGGTTACCTGACTTGTACTAACTGACAGAGCTCTGATGCAAACCAAGGACTTGGTTTTAGAGTTCTGCAAACATGCACCGTGCCTGACTGAGAAGAGAGACAATGCAGACACATTAGACCTAGCACTTTAAATGATGTTATTTAGTACCCTGGACAATTTACAGAGACATTAGGTAATGTGATGCCCTTCATTTCATATGTAATCTTTCTTTGTTTTTTTGGGTTTTTAAAATTTTTAATCATTTTATCAGGGGCTCATACAACTCTTATCACAATCCATACAGACATCAATTGTGTAAAGCACATTTGTACATTCACTGCCCTCATCATTCTCAAAACATCTGCTCTCCACCCAAGCCCCTGGCATCAGCTCCTCATGTTTTCTCGTCCCACCCCACTCCCCTCTTCCTCATGAACCCTTGATAATTTACAAATTATTTTGTCATATCTTTCACTGTCCAACATCTCTCTTCACCCACTTTTCTGTTGTCCGTCCCCCAGGGAGGAAGTTATATGTAGACCCCAGATGCTATATCTTTTGATAGCTGGGCACCATCAGCTTTCTTCACCACATTTGCATATGTGCCTGCTTTGTCTTCAGCGACTGTGTCGGGAAGGTGAGCATCATAGAATGCCAATTAAATAGAACAAAGTATTCTTGCAATGAGGGAGTACTTGAGTGGAGGCCCAATGTCCATCTGCTACCTTAATACTAAACCTATAAATATAGGCACATAGATCTATTTCCCCATCCTCATATATAAATATATTTGCATATGTACATGCCTTTATTTAGACCTCTATAGATGCCCTTCGCCCTTAGCTCTTTCCTCTATTTCCTTTGACTTTCCTCTGGTCTCACTCTCATGCTCAGTCTTCATTTGGGTTTCAGTAATTCCTCTTGGTTACATTACCCTTGATCACACCCTACCAGGCCTCATACATCCTCCTCAACACCGATTTGGATCACTTGTTGCTTCCTTGTCCCTGGGTTTGTTAACACCTCTTCCTTTCCCCCCACCTCCCCCTCTCCCATGTCCCCCCAGAACTGTCAGTCCCGTTGTTTTCTCCTCCAGATTGTTTATCCAGCCTATCTTATTTAGACAGGCCCGCAGAGATAATAACATGCACAAAAACAAGACAAAGCAAAACCAAGCAACAATACACAACACAACAACAACAACAAACCAATGACAAAAAACAGAACACAACAAGAAAGAATAGCTTGTAGTTAGTTCAAGGACTGTTTGTTGGCCTTTAGGAGTGTTTTCCAGTCCAGTCTGCTGGGGCACCACGCCCTGTCCCCAAAGTTCTTTTGGAGATTTTAAGAGTTAGAAGCCATCTTATGAAAAAAATGAGATGGCCCTCTACACAGAAAGGGGACATTGACTTTGAGTATTTATGGTGGTAGCTTTTGGCTTTTTCTTTTTTTCAAAGGTAGGTTTGTCGTTAATAAGTCCTAAGTTATTAACAGCAAGGTCAGCATTTTGAAACCACCAGCCATTCCTAGGGAGAAAGATGTAGCTTTCTGTAAAGATGTACAGCCTTGGAAACCCACAGGACAAGGTATATCCGGTCCTATAGGGATGCTATGAGTCAGAATCGACCCGATGGCAGTGAGTTTAGTTTTGTTTTTGAAATTCAGCTGTATAATAGAGTCATCCAGGAATTTACCCAAAACCAACTGAGAAAAAAGAAAAGTGGGTGAAGGGAGACGTTGGACAGTGTTAAGATGTGACAAAATAATAATAATTTATAAACTATTAAGGGTTCATGAGGGAGGGAGGGGAAATGAGGAGCTGATACCAAGGGCTCAAGTAGAAAGCCAATGTTTTGAGAATGATGATGGCAACAAATGTACAAATGTGCTTGACACAATGGATGGGTGGATGGATTTTGATAAGAGTTGTACGAGCCCCCAATAAAATGATTTAAAAAAAATACTAGTAGTAGTCTTGGAAACAGTATTTCTAACCAACTCCAGAGCTTTCTTATGCCACCAACCAAGCATCTCTGTGGACCACTGAGATATCTTGCTTTCTTGCTGCATCCTTCTTCTGCACCTAAAACTGCTCATTCCTTTGCTAGTGCTTGACTTCTTCCCAGGGTTTCAGATGTCAGGATGAAATCTGAGTCATCATTAACACCCTAGTGTAACTTAGTTTAATACACTGTCTCTTCAGAAATGCTAATGATGGGATTTGAGCCTCTTAAGATCACTGATCACTCACTGGGGTGTGGGTGGTTGAGGGAGGAGATGCTTTGCTTCCTGCCCCCACAAATGACATCACTTAGGTAATAGCTTCCTTTACTACCAACCCATAAACTCAGCCCTGCAAATAAATTTTGCATCACTATATAGAGGTGAACTCCAGGAAGAGAGAACAAATGAAGTCAATGAACAACCATAACAAAACCTGGAATCTTCACTTACAAATCCTACTGAACAAGATTCCATATTTTCTTTTGTCTTCATTTTAATTGGACAAAATTTGAGACTTTCTGAGGGAAAAGATTGTTGATCTCTCAAGAGTTAATCAACAGGGGCTGGATTAGTACTTAATAGGAATGTATAAAGGGGATTAAACACTGGATTGGAAGTTCCAAATAATTTTTTTTTAAGATAATTTTATTGGGGGCTCTTACAGCTCTTGTAACAATCCCTACATCCATTGTATCAAGCATATTTGTACACATGTTGCCATCATTCTTTTCTAAACATTTACTTTCTATTTGAGCCCTTGATATCAGCTCCTCTTTTCTCTCTCCCCCCCTCACCTTGCGACCCCTTGATAAATTACAAATTATTATTATTTTCATGTGTTACATCGAACCCTGTCTCCCTTACCCCAAGGTTTGTGTTGTTACTCCCTCTGGAGGAGGTGGTGGTGGTGATGTGTCCATCATAGCCATCAGTTCCCCTTCCTCCCTCCTCTCCCCACATTCCCCCTACCATCCTGGAATCGCTACTCCCATTTCTGTTTCCAAATAACTTTTAATATTTCTTCTGTCCCAAAGATCTTATCATGCACTAACATAGAAAATTATTTTTAATCATGCATCTCCCCTGATTATGCCAAAAAAAGGGAGCCCGGGTGGCACAGTGATGAAGCAATCTGCTGCTAACCCAAAGCTGGTAATGTGTACCGTCACTGCCCCCCTGGAGAAAGATGGCCGTCCGCGTGCATCTCAAAGATTGCCGCCTTGGAAACACTAAGGGCAGTTCTACTCTGTCCTGTAGGGTCGGTTTGAATGGACTGGACGGTAATTTTGTTTTTATGATCAGTAGGACTAAGGACCTCTATTTTTGAACCATGTATGGTAGCTACTTTAGTTTGATCTATTCTACCTGGCAGTCCCTGTGAAAGGCCAACATAAGATTTACAGAGCATCTTTTCGAGATGGTAGTGTTTCCATAGACAGATCAAATAGCATTCAACATTATTGTCACAGTCCAGATCCTCCACTCTCTCCAAGGAATCACTGCACCAACAACTGAACTCTCTCTAGTATCTTGCCCACCTACAAATCTCCTCCGAACTACTGCTGGAGCTGGATTTCTAAATCTGTGATGGCGCTTTGCTACTTTAACAGTATTCTGGCATTCCTTCAAGTATAGCAGTAATTGCCATGCGTTGCAGTTGATGGTCTTCATATCCATCTTCCTTACTCAGTTGTAGAAACCTTGAAAATATGTTTCTTACCATGTTGCACAAAGAATACATATAATGCATGCAAATAAGTGTTTCAGAACAGATTAATCCTAAATCCGTGGCCTTAGTAACGCATAAGAGCAAGTGGGACTATCTCAAAGGGTCAGACTATCATGTGAATTCTGAATGGAGAGGAGACCCAAACCTCACAGAGATGCGCACACTATCGTAAGAAGTGGCATAGAATGACAGTGGAGTGGGTGGAAGGTGCAGTTTCTTTCTTGCATTTTTCTAGGACAGTTCTTATGATAGCCAAGACTCTAAGCCATAGTCTTTTTTGAAGCTTCTCATAGATTACCATTGACCTTTTCCCCCTGAAATTTTGAGGATTAATTTGCAATTACAATAGCAGGTGAAAGAATTAATTTTGGATAAAATAAATATAATAATAGAATTATATATTAGATTATAAAAGAATTATGTATTAGGTGAGTGATTTCCCATGCTATCCTATAAGTCAGTGGTTCGCAGCCTTCCTAATACTGTGACCTTCCTAATACAGTTCCTCATGTTGTGGTGACCCCAACCATAAAATTATTTTCATTGCTTCTTCATAACTGTAATTTTGCTACTGTTGTGAATCAGGCAACCCCTGTGAAAGGGTCGTTAGACCCACAAAGGGGCCACAACCCACAGATTGAAAACTGCTGCTATAAATGATATTAGAACTATACTTGCTTAATTTACCTTTTTGCAAATTAAGTGTTGAATGTGTACTTCTACTGGCTTCCAGTAAGCATTATAACTGGAATTTCAAATATATTCAAATGAAAAATATATATGAAGATTTTTAGAAAATATGTTTTCATATTTACTGGAAAATATCCCTACTCAATGCATAATATGCTATTGGTTTTCTTTTCTTGTCTTGCTTCTTGGCTAAGCGAGCATTACTCCTAAAGCCAGAAATGAGGACAACGTCTCCATTCTCAATCTGCACCTATAAACATACATACACATACACAGAAAAGAATCTACAAAATTAATCAAACACTTATCAAATACTGATCAGAAAAACACGTTATAGATGCATTTTTAGGTGTAATCTTATGATACAGAGACTAGTTTTAAACTAGTTTTAATGATAAGAAATTGGAACTTCTAAGACCTTTACATAGTGATCATTCTCATTTCTCTGAAGTCCCACACACTGGGATAGTATATGAGGTGGATTTAAAAAGTTAGTGGAAAATTCCGTTTTCTTTCACTTCATCGGTCCATGAATGTTTTGAAGGCCCCGTGTGTTTCTGTGGTAGGCTCAAATGCATGCCCGCACAATGGAACCTGCAGGGTGGTGTTTCCTTCTTCTGTAGATACACACTTAAAATTATGTTTCAAAATTTCCTTTTTGGGGAGGAATTTGCCTTAAATTACTTTCAGATGAAAATATATTATAAACAGAAATAGGTAACATCAGCACTTCCTCTTAACAAAAACGTGAAATCCTCCTCCTCATTTGCTTCTTTTTATGTGCCGCTGGAGTGCTGGGTGTGTACCCAGCTGGGTGGGTACACGTGACGGCTCACTGGAAGGTCTCCTTGGTGAGCCAGTTCTGAAACGTCAGCTCTGCTCTGATAGGCATGTCATCCCCAGGCATGGGAACTGAAAAGACAGCAGCTGGCTTGTTTTTCTGTTAATGTGCCACGCATCTTACAATTCTCTGGGCTGACAGTTAATATTAACTCCACTTGTCCACTTCAGGAAAACAAAGGGCAGAGAGATTAAGTAACTTGACCAAGGTCACACAGTTAAGCAAGGATTTTATCAGCGTCTGACTGTCTGAAGTCTATGTTTTTCCTGAGCTATATTTCTAAAGAGGTGGGGAAAAAAGTTCTATCAAAAACATGTATTCTAACTTAATTCCTCTCCTACCTTCCTCCCACCCCCTTTAGTATCGTGGGTTTCTTGAGCTGAAACTTGTCTATTACTCTTCCTTTCCCTTTTGCTCTCGATTTAGAAGCCCACTGGCTTCAGACTATTCTTTCATAGCAGGTAGAGAACGTGTCAGAATCCCAGAGACAGTGGAATTACCGAATGAAGAGTGGTGAAAGAGGCACAGACCATCTCTGAAAGAATATGTCAGGAACGAGCCACCACACCTATTTTTTAAAACTGGGGACAGAAGACAAGGGGTAGAGCCAAAGCATGCTCATGTGTCAAACTTTGCAGTTTGAGATTTTTATTACCATGTTTATGTATTATTTGTTTAAAAGGATGATGATCCAAAATGATGCCTTCTAATAAAGGTTTGTGCCTGCTTGGTGGTGCCAGTGCTGCTCTGGGCCTTGATGGTACCCTATAGCTTACACGCCTGGGAAAAGCTCCCGGAAGTGACCTGACTACTTCTTGGAAGCTGACCTCAAATTAATGGTGACCTAGTGGTTATGAGGTGGCCTGTAGTCTACAAGGTCAACAGTTCTAAACCACTAACCACTCCTTGGGAGAAAGATGAGGCTTTTTATTCCTGCAGAGAGTTACAGTCTTGCAAACCCACAGGGACAGTTTTACCCTGCCCTGGTGGGTTGCCGTGAGTGAGAAGGGACTGGATAGCAGGGAGTTCAGTTTGGGCCAGAGGATGCCCTTTCCACTTTGTGAACCTCCTCAGTGCGGGCTTCACACAATAGTACCGGCTTAGCATCGTAGAGAACTCCGAGCTTTGCGACTGCCTTATCTACCCAAAGTAAACCAATTCCTTATCATAGACTATGTATCCTGAGCCCTCTACACTCATAGTTCTCAGGCATCAAACTCAGGAGTGCAGTTCACATTTCCATTCTTGTTCATGTTTTAAAAATTGGGGATTGGTGTGGAGAGATTCTTTTAATGTAAAACAAGCCTTTTACTTTTATTGATATTACTGTTTCTTGACAGACCATTTCATTTACATAACCTACTACTCTCTTTCCTAGCTAATTTGAACAGATGAAGCAGCTTTGGTGCTTAGAGGTTTATTGGTCATGTATCAGCTGTAAATAGATGTATTCCTTCATGGAAGGCTTTCCAAAAGTAATCTACAATCCAATCTAAGCCCCCCCACCCCCCAAAAAAGTTGGTTAGCACGGACTTGTTAATAATAAATATAGGCAGCTGACAAAGCTAATCTAAGAAAAAGATCACCTTGTAGCCCCACCCAACTTTGAGCTCACGGCCCTTGAAGAATCAGTTTCTGTTGTTAGATAAAAGAAAGAGGCAGTGATGCGGTGATAAAATGCACTTCCTTGTCTCTTCTTGGAAGCAACTGGCAGCCCCAATTCCTGATGCTCCCTTCTTTCTGCTCAAGCTACGGAACCTCTCCCTTTGATCTTGTATGAAGAATAGCACCTTCCTTGTGGTAGGTTACACAAATGGGCACCAGTTAGTGCTTTATGGTACCTTCACTTGAGTTCCTTTTCCTTTTGCCGCCCAATGCTTTTTGACATCCAGGGTTCATGATGTGGCGTTTCTTTCAAGTGCAAAGAAAGCTGTGGGGCAGGACCCTTTGAGAGAAACTCAACTTCATTGCATATCAGAAGAAAAGTAAGTTCACCTCTAAGAGCCAGGGGCACAGGCAATAAAATGACCGCCTTCATTTATTTATTGGTAATTAGAACTGTTATCACCTTACAGCTTTCTCTCAGCTCATAATAATGTGCTCTTTGGAGGCGGACAGTTTCTCTTGTGTGGTTTGTTTCCTTCTCCCTGGAATCTAGTGTTTCTTTCTACCAGTGAGTATGACTAGCTCTATCTCAGAAAGTCCTGTCAGAGAATTAGGCTGATAATCTTTCAGTGCTCCTCTGCTTAGAGTAGTAAATGATCAGACCAGCACAATATGCTTCTGCTGTATTGACCGCAGAAAAAGTGAGGCTTACTTCCATTGAAGGAGTTATCCCCTATTTAATCTCTCCACCAATCTTTGATGAGGAGCCCTGGTGGGGTAGTGATTACACTTTGGGCTGTGATCCTCTAGTTCAGAACCAGCAGAGCTCCTCCGGAGAAAGACTGGACCTTCTACTCACAGGGAGCTCACTAGGAGTCAGCATGGGCTTGGTGGCAGTGAGTTTGAGGGTTTTTTAACCTAAATTTGGATGCTTATCCTCTTTCACCTTCCCAGGAATCCACACATCAATGATGCCTATTTCTTCAGGGCTTACCCAGTTAGTCTGTATCAAGGAATCATTCCCACCATCATTATATCAAGCTCAATCTCACACAACTTAATGACAAGAAAATAAAAACCACGTCTGATCGTACACACCTATTCCTCACTTGATCAACCATCTCATTGACTATCTAATTATCTGATGCTTTGCATTCTCCACACTAGTTAAAGAATCTAGGAGACTATCACACATGTGGCAACAATGAACTCCCACCTGCTAGGTGACAGGAAGGCTGGCTGTGATGGCTAAGGTTAGGTGTCACCTTGGCCCACCAAGATTCTCTGTGGTTTGTTTGGCAGTTATCAGGTTCCATTTGTAACCTGATGTGGCCATATTCCATGTTTGCCAGCACACCAATTTTACCTAACAACATTGTCTTTTGAACCTAACCATGTGACTATCTGAGAAGCCGGTGTCCTTCTTTGACTGCTTTGTCCCTTTTAAAAATCTATAAAATCAAACTCATTAGTACTTCACTTCTGCCTTCTTCCGGCCTCTGTTGTGTTCTTCTAAACAAACACTGACTTCCCACATCACTAAATCGAAATCACGTCTTCTGTTCTCACCTCACTTGATGAGCAGTATTGATCGAAGACAGGAAGGGGCAGTGTGAGCACCTCCTCCTTCCTGGAAACACGGGTGGCTTCTCTTAATTTTCCTCTTACCACCTGCTGTGCCTTTTCGCTCGCCCTCTAGGTTCATTACCTTTCACCAACATGCAGTTGCTGTGGAGTTGTTTTGGATCCACAGAGACGACATGTGTCGGAATAGAATCATGCTTCATTGGGTTTATTGTGGTTCATTTTCTTGAAGTTGGTTGCCAGGCTTGCCTTTAGTTTTGGGGTACATCTAGGTGCACTGGAGCTGTTAGGTTTCTGGGAAGGTTTACCTTGGTTCTTGCTTTTCCACGCAGAGAGAATTCACACGGCAGAAGTAATCCAAGTAACCTTTATGAAGGAAAGGGAAGTTTCAGGTAATACAGTCTCAGATAGCACACGCTCTCTCTGGAAAGCGGGTAAGCTGCATTGCAGGGGCCGTGGGAAAGTTCGAGATGGAAAATGGCCGCTTTGGAGAAGCACAAAGAAACACGTGGAAAATGGCAGGAAAGTGGAGTCCACAGAACCAAAGGAGGGGTCTCAGAGCCAAAAAAAAGGAAGAGAGTGGGAGCCCTGAGAGGGCACTTGAGCACCCTGCATATGTGGGAGAGCCTCCCACCTGAAAGAGCGTACCTAAGAGAACCGCATGCCCGCTGACCGTGCTATTCATCCCCTCCTGCCCTCATGTGTGTGTGGCACAGTTGAGGGTATTGGCCTTTCTTAGTGGCTGAGTTTAGGTGCACGTGTGATGTAATGTCGCTGGTGCCTAGTGTGTGTCCAGATTGACCTTCACCTGAGTCTAGGTGTCCTTGGCCTGAGCATCCCCAGCTTTGATTTGTCCCCATATGTGTCTAATGTGTGCCTGATTTCGTTTCAACCCCTTTACTGTGGCATGTCCAGCTAATTTTTGTTTAGCGTAGGCATTTGGTGGAGTCTACCCCCTTTATCCCTAATCTTTCTACCTTTCAGAACTGCTAACCTTTGAGTTAGCAGCCAAGGGTATTAAATGCACCATCCAGGGATTCCCATTTTTCTCTATATGCTGTAAATGTTATACCTCAAGGTTAATTTCAAGGTCTTCCTTTCTCTCCTGGAAAATGTTATCGGGCATTTCCAGTTACACGTTGGGCTGCAACTACAAGGTCAGCAATTCAAGACCACCAGCTGGAACAAAGATAGGGCTCTCTACTCTCTTAAACAGCTACATTCTCAAAAACCCACAGGGACAGTTCTATCCTGTTCTATAAGGCTGCTGTGAGTCAAAATTGACTTGATGGAACCAATTTTTTTCCCTCTCAGTTTTCATTTGCATTTCCAAGTCCCAAATAAAGTTTTAGGCCAGACTTCTTTGAAATAGGGCAAAATGAATATAACACAAAAGTAGGAGTTTTTACTTTCAATACCTCTATAATGGGAACTCTCCTCAGGGATGGACAGCCCTCCTCATTCATCCCTCTCAAGTCCAAAGAACGATAAACTGTAAGGGAAGCACCTGTCCCTCCTCTCTTCCAAGCAAATCTCCAGTCGTTTTATATCAGTTATCATTATGCATCCACTCCTCCTGTGTTTCACAACTGGGAGACCAAACAGGAAACGAACAAAAATTGCACTGAGGCACACACACACCTTCAATGTGTGCTGGATGAATATGTGCTGTTTGTTCCTTTCCCCCTTATAAAAGCTTCCCATTTTAATGCATCCATCGTAACTGCTTATTAAACTATGAGGTTTCTTTTCCCCCTAAGCATTTAAGCTCTGCACCGCCCACAGTGACACATTCTGCTGCTATAGAAAATAAGGGCAAGAATAAATTTAGGTAGAATTTCCCAACACAGCTACAAGTTATAGTGATGAGCTGTTACGAAAGGCTAGCAATTACTTAGGATCAATCACATTTTCCTTCCTAAACGGCTTTTTTTAATCCCTAGGATTCATAAATCTTCCAAATGATAAAGTCCACTATTCTTTGATAGTCTAAGTATATAGTCAAGCTAGTAAGATATTGCTTCTTGCTTTTTGGGTGGGAAAAGGATTTTCTGAGAAATACAGAATTATTCTTTGCCTAGTGTTCCAATGTCTAACGTTTCAATTAGCAGTGTGTTTGCACCATCCAGAGACTTGCATGACATTGGACAAGTCAAATTTTAAACTGGATAATCTCACATACCTCAAAAACAACTTATGGTAACAGCATGGAATTTGTTTTATTTTAAGTTACTATCAGTTTAAAGACTGAAAGGGTGATTAATATGATCCTTAGGGTTTGCTTTAAAATATTCCAGTAAAGAAAAAACTAAGTGTACACGTGTGTGTTGGGGGGTGGGGGTTGGGGGAAGAGGTGGGGAAGCACATTTTAAAAACCAGAAAATGTTGTTAATTGCATAAGTTCTAAAAGTTCATTATACACCAGTACTTCTGAAATTTTCCACAAGTGTAAAGTTAAAAGTATACATTAGTAGCTTGCATTATTTTTACTCCCCAAATGGCGATATTTTTGCAAACCTTTTCATGTCCACTTGTGAATAGTTTTATTACAGAAGGCTTTATCATTATTGAGGAGCCCTGGTGGTGTAGTGGTTACGTGTTGGGAAGCGATCCTAAAATCCTAAGTTTGAAACCAGCGGGGGAAAGAAAGGGCAGTCTACTCCCATTAGTAGTTACAATCCTGGAAACCCACACGCGGCCTACAGGGCCGCTATGAGTCAGCATGGACTCGATGGCAGTGAGTTTGGTTTTTTTAGATATATAGTATTAGCACAATTACCTATAAAATTCGTTTTAAAACACCATGGGCTTTTAGCACATTTCTTATGCTTAGCGAAAAATACAAAATGAAAATCCCAAACCCATTGCTTAGGGGTAGATTTCACCGACAGTATCCCCATAGGTCGACAACCAAGACGAAAATCTTTCTCCTGGCAGATGGATTCGAACTGCCAACGTTTTGGTTAGTACCGAAGCACATTTACGGTACCACCAGGGCTCCTCCTCCCTCTCGTCTTATGGGGGGATTAAATCCCCTCCGTTTTCTTGTGATCGGGGCCTCACGATTCCTTCCAGAAGCGGTTCTTTGGCGCTTCGCATTAAGGGTTTCAGAAGAGAGGTGGGGCGCTGTGCAAGGCGTTGCCGGCTCGATTCAGGGTCACAGCTCTTCTTCCGGGCGGCAAGACCTACGCGTCGCACTCGCGCCCCCGTGTCCCAGTGAAAGACCGGGGCGGTCACACACAGCTCCGCGGTCCCGCCCCGAGGGTGGTGCCCGGGCGGAGCAGCGCCTCCCCCGCCTCCGCTGCCCGGGAGCCCGCGGCGCATGTGCCTGGCGCCCCCTCCCCCGCCCTGGATTCCGCTTCCTCTCCGCTCGCGCGGCAGCCGCAGCCGCCAGCAGGCCCGGCGCCGCCTCCGGAGTCCATGGCCGGCACGCGCTGGGTGCTCGGGGCGCTGCTCCGGGGTTGCGGCTGTAACTGCAGCAGCTGCCGGCGCACAGGTGCCGCCTGCCTGCCCTTCTACTCGGCCGCGGGCTCCTTTCCTTCGGGCG
>NW_022111369.1:49668831-49693749 GCF_000313985.2 Echinops telfairi
GCCTGGGGTTTTCTCCTTGTTTTGTTCTCCTCCGAGTCTCCGGTCGGCTGGGCAGTGTAAGTGTGGCTGGGGGTGAATGTTGAGGCCTGGTTTCCCGACGGGCCCATGGTAGGTCTTGGGGGGCCGCGGGCGCCCGCACCCCGGTTCTTCGCGCCCCCCACCCGGAGGTTGTGCAGTTGGGAGGCCGCACCCCGCGGAGGGTGGACAGTTGGGTGCAGCCCGAGCAGTAGGCCTGGGAGATGCAGGCCCGCTCGTAGGGTGCGTGCGCCGGCCCGTGGGCGAGGGGCGCGTCCCCCGCACGCCGCGCTGCCCGGGACCCCAGGAGAAGGAGGTCCGCCCCTGTTTGCTGAAGGTCACCTCTGCGCCACCACGTCCCCAGACAGGACCGTGGGTCGCGGTCAACTGGGAGAACAGTCTGAACGTGGCTAGCCCAGGGGTGGGGGTGGGGAGGGCGACCGAAGGAGACGTCTGGAGCCGAAGCCGCCGTTTGGAGGTTCAGGAGGGAATGGGCAGTGTTTTCTCTCCTTGCAAAAAATTTAAGTCAGTCAGTGTGTATATGAACTGAGATGGATTAAAAAATATATATGTATACATACATATATATTGCCTTATAGGACGCGTTCTTTTCTACAATTTAATTAGTATCTGCGAAGTGTCTGCACTTTTTGGCTTTTCAACCCCCTGATACCTTGCATCCTTTTTGTCTTAATTTCAATATCTTCTTCTCTGTGAACTTTGGGAAAGCTAATCAGCATGTGTCTGCGTTAAATGACTTAAATCTTGGCCAGTACTTTTTTCTGCCCTTTTTTTCTAAAAGCTTGTGATGTTGATGGAATTCTGGGGAAATGGGGAAAGTTGCTTTCTAAAAAATTACCTAAATATCTCTAATTAGCCTTTTGAGCTGACTTCTTAGTCCCTTTGAAATTGGCTATAAATGTATCATTTGTTGAGCTTCTTAATAGAGACTTAATATTGCCTGTCTCCTTAACCTAACTGTACAGGGCAGTAGACAGTTGTAGCATTTCTGTCTTTAGCTCTACTAAGGGCAAGTGTTAACCACCTGAATTGTTTTCCCAGGTTGATGAAAAAACTTGTTGGATTCTTACTCAATCCAGTTTTTCCTTGGTTTTGTAGATAAGAGTTCCTTAAGTATGGGTCAGGTCCCTCTTGCTGCCTGTTTATGATCTGTTTGTTCTCTGGTCTGATACGCCAGCTGCCTTTCCAGTTATCTACTCTACTTTGCCTACCGAGTTAGGAACACACGTTTAGTGTAGCATTCAAGGCCTCTGCTACATGGAACCAAGTTCTTTTTGCCAGCTCATCTTTGGCTCCTAACTGGACCCTGCAGTTTAGCTAACTGTGATTATTGCTATTGTCAAATGAGTCTTTGCATACTGCTTCTTTCCCTCATCCCTGGAGTTCAAATGCCCTCTTTTTATGCATTTTATGTATCTTTGTGTGTGTACTGTCTTAACTATAGCATTACAATTAGATGAACTCAAACCCGATGTGAAGTCCATTTCCTACCAAGCTGTTCGGATATACCTTTCTGTTGATTTAGTATATACAAGCCAGGCCCAAGCAAGGTCATTTAAGTTAGTGGTATGCACTTCTTGCTTCTGAAATAATAGTTCACTACCCATTGGCACTGTGGACGAAAGACTTGCTGATCTGCTTCCATAAAGTTACAGCCAAGAAAACCTGTTTGGGGTCACCATGAATCAGAATCTACTTAACTGGCCTTGGGGTTTTTTTTTCATAATAACTTCTAGTGAGTTAGTCTATAGAAATAAACATTGGTTAGGCTGTTAAATTAATATGTTGACATTTCTTCACTTATCTTGGAAGGAGTCCAAAACTACCTACCTGGAAGACCTACCACCCCTCCCTGAGTATGAGCTGACTCCATCCAAGTTAGGCGACGAAGTGGATGATGTTTATCTTATTCGAGCTCAAGGATTGCCCTGGTCATGCACTTTGGAAGACGTGCTTAACTTTTTCTCAGGTATGTTTTATGTATGCTTTAAATAAGTTGTTAGGAGAGTAAAAGCCCCGCAAAATGCAATTCAGGCTATGCAGTAGATACTTACTTGATTGTTGGGGAATTGTCTCATGGCTTGTTACATATTCATAGCAAGTCATGCCATGGGTCATACCATTTGTGATACATAAAACTTAAAAAATGTGAGCAACAAATGTATTTAATGTTAAAATTTCATAATAGGACATCAGGGTTTTTATTTTTTTAACTTTAATACGTACATATGAAAAAGATGAACCTGGCTAGTGGACATATGGGTTTCAGATAAATACTTTATGTAATATATACATTTAGAATATAAGATCACCTAGTAACGGGAGAAAGGTGAGGCTTCCCACTCTGGTTAAGATTTCTAGTCAGAATGGACTAAATGACATTGAGTTTTGAGTGTCAAGTAATAAAATTCTTTTGATAACATGGTTGGAAGGTTTACTAATATGTGATTGATTTTTATCTCTGACAAGAATTTTTAAATTTTCTTCTTAAATATTTTTAAATAATTTTATTGAATGTATTAAATACCTTAATGTAAATGTTACTGTACATACAGGCCAAGCATTTTATAAAGCCATATATATCTTCAACTTCTATTATAAGAGATGTCTTCCTTTGGTAATGAAAGGGAGAAATTTAAATTATGTTAGCAAAATTATTCTCTTAAGGAGATATTAACAGTACTTACGGGTGTGATTTTTTTTTTTTAACAAAGGAGGACATTTATGCATAAACCTAACCATGTCGTCATTCCTTAAGTGATTTGAAACTGATGAGAAACTTTAGAATGGACACAGTGTATTGTGTGATGGGCCTATTTTGTGGTTTGCTATTTAAAGGTCAGGAGATCATAATGTTTCATGTTCTCTTATCTTTTCCAATTGAAACACTCTAGAGACTACTACCATACTGACATTTGGATGGTTTAGTGATTGGGCTTTGTGTCAAAAATAAAGCAGGCAGTTTGGTTCCTGCCTTTCTTTCATGTTGGGAAATTGCATTCTTGGTGACTACTTGTGTCATTGATCTAAAAGTTTGACTTCTGTTCTTAATTGATTTTACACATATATTTAGACTGCAGAATCCGCAATGGTGAGAATGGAATACATTTCCTCTTGAACAGAGATGGGAAACGAAGGGGTGATGCCTTAATTGAAATGGAGTCAGAGCAGGATGTGCAGAAAGCCTTAGAGAAGCACCGCATGTACATGGGTCAGCGGTATGTGGAAGGTACGTGAAGCTAGATTTTGGCTTTTCGGGATCATTGCATTAGCACTCCATACTTTTCAAGGGTGTTTTCATTCACATACATATTTTTTAATTTGGGTGTTTTATTGATAGAATGTTTGCGTATGTTATGCTTTTGCATTGTAGTCTATGAGATAAACAACGAAGATGTGGATGCCTTAATGAAGAACCTCCAGGTCAAATCTTCCCCTGTGGTCAATGATGGGGTGGTTCGCTTGAGAGGACTTCCTTATAGCTGCGATGAGAAAGACATTATCGACTTCTTTGCAGGTGCTTTTCAGTTGTACATGTTTGGAACTGCCTCTCTTTCTCCCATTACCGCTCTTTCTGTACCTCAGGTGAACCTTTCCTAGGTAACAGAATACAGTTATGTTCTTGGGGGCGGGGGTCAGCCCTTCATTCAGATTTCCAATGTTAATAGATTATCTAAAAGTTTTGCTCTATCAGGCAGATCTTTGGCAGTGGTCAAATTTTCCTCATAGGCAAAGCTGCCTATGGCAGTAATTATTTAATGCAAAGAAAGTAACCAATATACACCATTAATTATGATCTTAGTCTAAACTCTATTGCCCCTTAATGTATGATTAATGACCAAAAAAGGGAAAAGTTGTGTGTTTAAAGAGACTGATTGGACCTTAGGCTACTAGAAATATAAGTGTGCGGTATTGTGCATACTTTTGGCTGCATGATGGTTCTTTTAGTGTGGATCTAGCCATCTTAGGCTGGGGCAGAGTAGTATGAACATTTTTTAAAGAATTATTGAATGAATACGTTAATACTAAGGATAACAATTCCTACTGACAGCACTCATTTGCAATCCTCTTGGTGTCCTAGGGCTGAACATAGTAGACATTACTTTTGTCATGGACTACAGAGGGAGAAGGAAAACAGGGGAAGCCTATGTGCAGTTTGAAGAACCAGAAATGGCCAACCAAGCCCTGTTGAAACACAGGGAAGAAATTGGTAATAGGTGAGTGAAGTGTCACACATCAGGTCATTTTGATTAATGTATTATTATTCACTTCTGTAAAAGTTTTCAAACACGGCATATTAGATTAGAATGATGAATGAGTCCACAACTTAGATGAGCAAATTATTAACATATTTATGTTTCCTTTATTAGTTTTCTCAGTGGGTATATTTTTTAAAAATACCTTATTCTTACATAATCACATTTAACAAAATTTCATATAACTCAATGCCATTCTATAATTACATTCTTTTTACTTTTAATGCCATTGAGTTTTATATAAATCTAGTCAGTTGTACTACATAGTGTCTCACTTTCTGTATTTATCATATTGCTTCCTTGCAGTTTCGTTTGCCTTGTTCTGTTACCTTTATTATTTCTTCGAAAAGAAGTTAGAGCTGAGTTCTGAATTGGTTCAGGTTAACCTTTTGATGAGGTTACTCTATGCAGCGTATCACATCCAGGACTCTGAAACAATTTAGACTGGTTCAGTCATGGCCAGTGAAGCAAAGTCAGAACATACCTGGATTTTAAAAATCTGGTGGAAAGGAAAGGGCAATGAGAACGGGTAAATTAGGGGTTGAAGCCCTGGAATGGGTGACTGAGAAGAGATACAGTGAACCCTGATGCAAGAGCTAGGTTATTGGCAAAACTGGAGAGTGACACACATTCAGAGCATAATCATCACTTCTGAGCAGGTCCCTGTTTTTCTGGCAGTGCCAGTCATGAGCTTTGGTTGATGTGCAATATGCTGCTCTTGTTTTCTAGAGGGAGATTAAGTTTCTAGCCGGGCAGTACTGACCCATACATAATTTTTTGCCATTTCAGTTATTCTCATCCCAACGTTCACAAATTTATGTTCGTTCTAGTTCACCTCATGTACCATGACTGAACTGGATATAAGCCTGATACATTACATCATTATGCATGTAATGATGGATGGGCTCATTTTAACTTGAATTTTGGAGGTGTGGGCAAAAGCCCTGATGTTGTAGTGGCGCTGTGTTGGGCTGCGATTAGAAGGGTCCTTCAAAATCACCAGCAGCTCTACAGGAGAGAGACTGGGCTTTCCACTCCTGGAAACGGAAACACACAGTCTCAGGAACACAGCGGGTCACCGTGCGTCAGCATTGACTCAATAGCAGGGAGTGAGAGTCAAGGGTGTTACATTTTAAATTACTGTGTTACTGCCTAACGGTGCTTTCCCCAGCTTTTTCAAAAAGGAAAAATGATTGCATGTTTCTGGATCTATTTCTAAAGCTGGTTCAAAGATTTTCACTGAATTTTGTTACATTTTGGAATACACAGATGGTGTGTTTTTATATGGGGACAGTAAGACAGTGTACAGACATCTTTAATAATTCAGGAAGTGATTCTTTTCTAGTCTGTATAGGTCTGACATACAAGTGGTTTTTCCAACTTTAATTCAATAACCTAGTTTGGAAAAGCAGTGAATCTTACCGAAACTGGGTTTTATAAATATAAATGGGACTTAATAAATAGTCCCCTGGCCACTAGGATTTTCACTTAGAATTAAACCTTTAGTTTTTGAATTCTCATTAAACACTTAGTGAAATTTTGGGAAAGTTAACTTTTCAAGCACTGGTTTTACCATCTTTATAGGTATGATTAGTTTCCATAGAATGGCACTAAAAAAGCTTCAAGAATTTAACCAACAGTAAAAAGAAAAACCCCTTCTTACCAGGTTAATTCTGTTCTACACAGAGTTAATCTTAGCATAGTTGTCTTCATGAAGACAAACCGGGCGGAACATATTATCTTAAAAAATCATTTTATTAGGGGCTCATACAACTCTTATCACAATCCGCACAGACATCAATTGTGTAAAGCACATTTATACATTCATTGCCCTCATCATTCTCAAAACATTTTGCTCTCCACTTAAGCCCCTGGTATCAGCTCCTCACTTTTTCCCCTCCCTCCTGCTCCCCTCTCCCTCATGAACCCTTGATAATTTGTAAATTATTATTTTGTCATATCTTGCCCTGTCCGACGTCTCCCTTCACCCACTTTTCTGTTGTCTGTCCCCCGGGGAGGAGGTTGTATGTAGATCCTTATAATCGGTTCCCCCTTTCCACCCTACCCTCCCTGCACTCTCCTGGTATCGCCACTCTCACTATTGGTCCTGAAGAGATCATCCGCCCTGGATTCCCTGTGTTTCCAGTTCCTATCTGTACCAGTGTACATCCTCTGGTCTAGCCAGATTTGCAAAGTAGAATTGGGATTATGATAGTGGGGGGTGGGGGAGGAAGCATTTAGGAACTAGAGGAAAGTTGTATGTTTAATTGTTGCTACACTGCAGCCTGACTGGCTCGTCTCCTCCCTGTGACTCTTCTATAAGGAGATGTCCAATTGCCTACAGGTGGGCTTTGGATCTCCACTCCGCACTCCCCCTCATTCACAATGATAGGATCTTTTGTTATGATACCTGATCCCTTCGACAACTCGTGATCGCACAGGTTGGTGTGCTTCTTCCATGTGGGCTTTGTTGCTTCTGAGCTAGATGGCTGTTTGTTTACCTTCAAGCCTTTTAAGACCCCAGACACTATACCTTTTGATAGCTGGGCACCACCAGCTTTCTTCACCACGTTTGCTTATGCACTCACTTTGTCTTCAGCAATCGTGTTGGGAAGGTGAGCATCATGGAATGCCAGTTTAATAGAACAAAGTATTCTTGCATTGAGAGAGTACTTGAGTGGAGGCCCAATGTCCATCTGCTACCTTAATACTAAATCTGTGCATATGTGCACATAGATCTATTTCCACATCCTCATATATAAATATATTTACATATGTACATGCCTGTATTTAGACTTCTATAAATGCCCTTTGCCTCCCAGCTCTTTCCTCTATTTCCTTTGACTTTCCTCTTGTCCCACTATCATGTTCAGCCTTCATTTAGGTTTCAGTAACTCCTCTTGTTTATATTACCCTTGGTCACGCCCTACCAGGCCTCCTAAACCCTCTTCGCCACCAGTTTGGATCACTTGTTGTTCCCTTGTCCCTGGGTTTGTTAACAGAGAATTATTATCTTAGGGCAGAAAGGGAGTTCAGTCAGTGACTCAAACAAACAAAAAAACCCCCGAAACTCACATGCCATGAGTTGATTCAGATCCTTAGAGACTGTGAGCTGTCTTGTCTACAGAAACAAATACAGTGGCACTCACCTATGTAAGAAAGAGCTTTACATCAAGAAGTAATTGTATATCAGGAAGGCATCACAGCCCAGACCAACCCAAGTCTGAGTCCTTCATACATAGCCAAGCACACTGATACAGACTGCAGGAAGAGCACAGGTCAGTGCGTGCAGAGTCTTGTAGGTCCAAAGCCTCTGGAAACATGCAAGGCATCAGTAGGAAGGTGAAGGGGCAGAGGGACAGGGAGGTTTCCAGCCCAGCCCCTTATAAGAAGGCCACATCCCCAAGGAGGCATTATCTGGCCATGACCTGATTGACAAGTGGATCACACCCCTATCCATTCATACATCTTCAAATTGACATAAAATCCTCTAACGTACACAGAAACTGTGTAGGACAGCTCAGAACTACCTCAATGGGTTCCCGAGACTAGAACTTTATGGGCGTAGAACACATCATCTTCGTTGGAGTGACTGGTTTCGAACCGCTAACCTTTGAGCTTGAGACTAGTAATGCACTGCACCACCAGATCTCTTAAATCACATTTTGTAGGGTAATATTTACATCAATTCTAAATTTTGTTGACACCTGTTAATTTTGTGTTTTTTAAGCTTATGGCATTATAACATAGTTTGTTTTAAATGGGTTTGGAGTTATTCTTGCCGTTTAAGCCTGTTCACTTTTCCTTCGATACAGGTATATAGAGATATTTCCAAGCAGAAGGAATGAAGTTCGTACACATGTTGGATCTCATAAAGGAAAGAAAATGGCATCTTCTCCTACTGCTAAGTATATAACTGAGCCAGAAATGGTCTTTGAAGAGCATGAAATAAATGAGGATCTTCAACCCATGACAGCGTTTGAAAGCGAGAAGGAAATAGGTAAGGACCACTCCGCAAAGAGTTGCACTCATGGAACCCGTGGGGGCAGGTCTACCCTGTCCCATCGGGTCACTGGGTTGGAACCAACTCAGTGGCAGTGTGTTTGGTTTGTACCTCTGGAGACGAGACTCAGTGAGTCTATTTGTAGTCTTTGGTCTTGTTACAATAACATTTTCTTAATGGCCATTTTGTACGAAGTTGTAAGGTTGTAGGGAAAGGAGGGAATTAAGCTGCAAAGAAAGGTGTGTTTTGTGTTGTGAGAGTAATAGGGCAGTCCCGATGTAATTACACCCAGTGTCATATGGCAGTGCAAGCGGTGAAGCACTCGACCGCTGCTGGCGAAGTTGGCTATTCAGACTCACTCACGGGCGTCTTGGAAGCAAGGACCAAAGAGGTGCTTCGGAGTGACCCTTAAACCCCGTGAAGGGCAGTTCTGCTCACATGGGTCTGCCATGAGTCTGAATGACTCGATGGCGAGGTTTGTGTGTGTGATTTTTAGTGTAGTATGTTCTCAGAATATATACAGAAGGGCACAGCTGTTTATTTAGACTTCTTAATTTAATCATTTTTGTAGATCGTGATTTTGAATAGAAAGCTAGAATATATACCGAAGGTACGGACTTTTGTGTGTTTATTTCCGAATTTAATTCTGTGATTGCTAACCCCAAAACAACATTTCAAATCGTTGAAGTTTGATAGATCCTGTTGTAATTAATGTCCTGGAATTATCCTGTCGTCATCATCATTTAACTTCTCTGTTGCTAGAGAAAGATATGTTCTTAATTTGGCAATGGTTTGAGGTCCCACTGGATTTTTATTACAGGTTAAGGTCAAGGAAGAATAGAATTTTATAGCTCTCAAATAATGTGGGTTGGCTTAGTGTTTAAGGGAGTTGACGTTAAAGTAAGTTGGTTCCAACTATCCATTTTTAAGTGGTTTGGGGAGGTCGTTAGAGGAAGATGTTTCTAATCATTTTGACTTCTTTACTGAGGGTTTGAGGATTTTGACATTAGGGCCATCTGCCGAAGTGAAGCCTGTTCACTTCTGAAGCACCCCTGGTGCTGTAGTGCTACCTACTGCGAAGTCAGCAGTTTGAAACTACACCAATCCACTCCTTGGGATTTCTTCCCCGGAAACAGTGGCAGACTTGGAAATACCCAGGGTAGTTTTCCCGTATTCTGTGGGGTCACTATGCGTCGGAGCCGGTGGCAGTAAGTTTGAGTGCTTCATAACGTATGAAGTTCTTTGTTTTTTATTGTGCTTTTTGTTTATCCTTCTTTCAGAATTACCTAAGGAGATGTCCGAAAAGCTTCCAGAGGCTGTCGATTTTGGAGCTACACCTTCCGTACATTTTGTTCACATGAGAGGACTGCCTTTCCAAGCTAATGCCCAGGATATTATAAATGTGTGTGGCAGTAAGACATTATCCGATCTCATTAGGTTTCAGTAAAAGTTCTAAGAGCCTCGGTTAGTGTGGAGAAGATGGAGAAACAAACGCTGCGGCAATAGCTGACTAGTACGATGGCATCTGCACGGTTCTGAAAACTGGTTTCACTTTCTAGTTAAAGTTTGGGATTTTTATTACAGTTTAAGGTCAAGGATGGATAGGATTTTATAGCTGCCAAATAAGATGTGTGGGCTTAGTGTTCAAAGTCAGGAAGCGGGCTTTTAGAATTGGGTCCATCTGTTCCTTTTTTAATGTAGGAAACAGACTCGGTGGCAGTAACTGCCGCAGAACAGTTAGACCATAGCCAGGAATGTATTTCTCCTAAAGGCCAAGAAGTTTCATTAGACCGTGTGTCAGGATTGTTTGTTTTTAAGAAAATGAATTGTAAGTAGATTGTTCTTTCCTAATAGATGTTGCATGAAGTAAACAAAACAGCAAAGTCCTTAGTTAACTTTATGAACTTGAAATCTTTTTTTTGTTTCCCCAGAGTTAAAACTCCTTTATTTATTTACTTACTTTAAAAGATCATTTTATGGGGGCTCTTACAGCTCTCATAACAATCCATACATTCATTGTATCAAGTATATTTGTACATATGTTACCATCATCATTTTCTAAACATTTACTTTCTATTTGAGTCCTTGGTATCTGCTCCTCTGAACTTGAAATCTTATTTAAGGTGTTTTCAAATCTAGATTCTTTAGTTAACGGGACTTCACATTGTGCTTCTTATTTCAAAAGAGCTTAATAGGAATCATAGCTTTTATCCAGTTCAAGATTGTACAGTCAGATTAAAGCATTGCATTCTGTTTCTTTGGTTTGATGTGGTAACAACTCAGTATAGTATCTCTCGATATGAAACGCTATGGCGTACGTATTTAAAATGCAAAAAGCATAGTATCAAGAAAAGTGTGACTGCTGAACAATCTCTAGAATCATGGAATAATGTGGGTGGGAGGAATATTAAAGTTGGTCCCTGGTTTAAAAGAAGTGCGAGAGCCATTTATATAGTGATTATGTATACAGCTTTTAGATTTTTGTGAACAGGTATTGGAAATATAACCTAGAGTTTGGACAAGCCTGGAAAAGCCAGAAGAGATCAGAAGTGTGTAATGCTTTAGGATCTTTAAGGAAATTTATCCAATATGTGAATCAAAATTAGAGAAAAATGCAAAACCACTAGACTTGTACAATGTGGATTTGGCTCCAGTATGTCCCTTTTGGCTTTGTTCTTTGTTTTAGTTTTTTGCTCCACTGAAGCCTGTTAGAATCACCATGGAATACAGTTCCAGTGGGAAGGCCACTGGTGAAGCTGATGTGCACTTCGATACCCATGAGGATGCTGTTGCAGCCATGCTCAAGGACCGGTCCCATGTCCGTAAGTGCTGGCCTTTGTTGTCATCGTCGTTTTTGATGCTTGTCTTCCCTTTCAGATGCGTTCATCTGCCTTGGGGTTTCCTAGTCTAGGAAGATTGTACTCTTAATAATACTGAATTAAATGGAAAGAGGGTAAAATGCTATGTTATAAAAAATAAATAATGCTGTGTTAAAATGAAAAGCGATTATTGTAAAGTATCCTGCATCTTTCTCTCTGAAATTATTCTTTTTAGTTAGGGAAAGAAAAGGGACAAAAGGTATGAGTTGAACTGTCGGAAAATTGTCTCCAGTACTTTTTCTGACTTCCACATTTTTTAAAGCTAATTTTTTGTTTGTCATCTTTAGAGCATAGGTATATTGAACTGTTCCTGAATTCATGTCCAAAAGGAAAATAAGATTTCCAAGAACTCCAAATAAGGTAAATTTAAGGATTACAAATGTGTGAATTATGTCTTCCTGATAAATTAGTAATCCTGAACTAAAAAATTGGTAACATTGTAGAAGCCATTTTATGTATACACACACACACACACACACACACACATCAACGCAATCTTGGTCAAACATCACACTATAAGGACTGAAAGCTCACCTGGACAATAGTACTAGAGAATTAGCTCCACACCAAATTGTTTTTGTGTCATCATCAGTATTCACCATGCTGTGTGCCTAATAATTGCTTCCTGCTCTTGGCTATAAAGAATACTCTGAAAACCTGCCTTACATTAGCACTTTCCCCACGAAGTTTAAACGAGTTTATAAGATACTGTAAAAATCTTTAAAGTGCTATATTTGATCATTTTAAAGATACACGGGACATTTCTTATCCTAGAATAGTAATAAAAAATTATGGATTGCCCCAGAAGTACATAGCTTCATAATGTTAACTGAAAAATTTGCCAAATATGCCACTTTACCATCACTTTTCTTGACTAAATGTTAAATAATATTTCCCCCAATAAAATATTTAAATACACTTAACTATGATCATTTCCTACCTGTAATGATACGGCTGTCTGAGACACTTAACTAAGGATTTCTTCATTCAAAACATGGTGGTATTCCATTACTACAGTCAGGTTGTCATTTATTTCTGGATAAGAGAAGTTTATAATAAGTTCTACAGTCCTATGATGTTAAATAGTTATATCAGCTAAAGTCTATTTAAAATCTATTCCATGCTCAACTCTGAAAATACTGTATATACTTGTGTATAAGCCGAGTTTTTCAGCACTTTAAAACTCTTCTCACAATCCATACGTACATCCATTTTGTCGAGCACATTTGTACTTTTGTTGCCATCATCATTCTCAAAACATTTTCTTTCTACTTGAGCCCTTGATATCTGCTCATTTATCCCCTCCTTCATGAACCCTTGATAATTTATAAATTATTATTATTTTGTCATATCTCACACTGTCCAATGTCTCCCTTCACCCACTTCTCTGTTGTCCTTCCCCCAGGGAGGAGGTTATATGTAGATTCTTGTAATCAGTTTCCCCTTTCTACCCCACTTTCCCTCCACCCTCTCGGTATCACCACTCTCACCACTGGTCCTGAGGTTTCCAGTTTCTTGGATTCCCTGTGTTTCCAGTTCCTATCTGTACCAGTGTTAAGTCCTCTGGTTTAGCTGGATTTGTAAGGAAAAATTGGGATCATGATAGTGGGAGGGGGCAGGGGGAAGGTAGCATTTAGGAACTATAGGAAAGTTGTATGTTTCACCATTGGTACCCTGCACCCTGACTGACTCATCTCCTCCGCCACCCTTCTGTAAGGGGTTGTCCATTTGCCTGCAGATGGGCTTTGGGTCCCCACTCTGCACTCCCCCCTCAGTCACAATGATTTTGTTCTTTGATGCGGGATACCTGATCCCATTGACACCTCTTGATCACACAGGCTGGTGTTTCAACACATTTTTAATACGGTTTTTGTGGTAAAGTTAGGTGCCTCGGCTTATACGTGGGTCAGCTTATACTCGAGTATGTATGGTATCTTCCTACAAGGATATAAGCATTAATATGTTAATTACTTTTCCTCACTTTAATTGATTTGTCAGCTACTTTGGGTTAAGTCATAAAGAGAAAAAACGGAATAAACAAGCCAGAAGAGAACAATGGGATGACAGTTCCTGGGGAACATGGGAGTAGGGGAGTGGGGGGAAAGGAAGTGGGTGTTAACAAGCCCAGGGACAAGGGAACAACAAGTGATCCAAAATCAGTGTCGGAAGGAAGGTGTGGGAGGTCTGGCAAGACTGGATCAAGGGCAGTGTAACAAAGAGGAATTCCTAAAACCCAAATGAAGGCAGAACATGATAGTGGGACAAGAGGGAAGTACAAAGAAATAGAGGAAAGAACTAGGAGGCAAAGGGTAGTCATAGAGATTTAAATAAAGGCATATAAAGATGTAAATATATATGTGACGGGGAAATAGATCAATGTACATATATTTATATGTTGAGTATTAAGAAAACAGGTGGACAGTGGGCCCCTGCACAAGTACTCCCTCAACACAACACTTTGTTCTAACAATTCGGCAGTCTAAGATGCTCACCATCCTGGCACGATTGCTGAAGACAGTGGGTGTGGTGTACAAGCAAATGTGGTGAAGAAAGCTAATGGTGCCCAGCTACCAAAAGATATAGCACCTGAAGTCTTAAAGACCTGAAAATAAACAAGCAGCCGTCTAGCTGAGAGAGAACAAAACCCACATGAAAGAAGCACACCAGCCTGTCCCAACTCGATCCCTGAGGACTAAGTGGGTGCATAAGCAAAAGTGGTGAAGAAAGCTGATGGTGCCCGGCTATCAAATGATATAGCGTCTGGGGTCTTAAAGGCTTGAAGGTAAACAGGCGGCCATCTAACAGAAACAACAAAGCCCACATGGAAGAAGCACACCAGCCTATCCCGACAGGAATGCTGAAGTCAAAGTGGGTGCATAGGCAAATGCAGTGAAGAAAGCTGAAGGTGCCCGGCTGTTAAAATATATAGAATCTGGGGAATATATATATAGGCTGGAAGAGAAACAAGGGGCCATCTAACTGAGAAACAACAAAGCCCACATGGAAGAAGCACATCAGCCTGTGAGATCGCAAGGCGTCCAAGGGATCAAGACCAAAAATAAAAATCAGCATTGTGAATAAGGGGAAATGTGGAGTGGGGACCCAAGGCCCACCTGTGGGAAATTGGACATCTCCTTGCAGAAGGGCTGCGGGGAGGAGATGAGCCAGTCAGGGTGCAGTGTAGCAACGATGAAATACACAGTTTTCCTCTAGTTCTTGAATGCTTCCTCCCCCCACACCTCCACTATCATGGTCACAATTCTACCTTACATATCTGGCTGGACCGGAAGCTGTACACTAGAACAGATAGGAACTGGATATACAGGGAATCCAGGACAGATGATCCTCTCAGAACCAATATTGGGAGGGTGGTGGAGGGAAGGGGAGGGAGAAGGGGAACAGATTACAAGGTCTACATATAACCTCCTCCCTGGGGGATGGACAGTGGAGAAGTGGGTGAGGGAGACGTTGGATGGTGTAAGATAGGACAAAATAATTTATAAATTATTAAGGGCTCAGGGAGGAGGGGGGAGCAGGAAAGGAGGGGGGAAAATGAGCTGATACCAAGGGCTCAAGTAGAAAGCAGGTGTTTTGAGAATGATGATGGCACCATATGTGCAAATGTGCTGGACACAATTGATGTATGTATGGATTGTGATAGGAGTTGTATGAGCCCCTAATAAAATAATTAAAAAAAAAGAAAAAAACAAAACTACTTTTACATGTTTGAGAATCTATGTAGTCGTTTTTCTACTTTGAGTAAATATATATTTATTATTTTGTTTTATTTTCAGGGTGAAGCAAGAAGCATTTCATTTGCACATCTTTCTTGGACACGGGATACAAAGTTCCAGTTTATTAGCAGCAATTGCTAGAGCAAGGATTTTGGGGTTTTGGGTTAATTGCTTCTAAGAAAAATTCCATAGTGGACTGTTAAAAAAAGAAAAATCAGTTTAGGATGATGAAATAAATTGCTAATTTAAATATTTGTTTGAAGTATTCAGGGTCTGATTTTAAAATGTCTAGTCTTTTATGTAATTTTTGTTTCATAGGGAATATTACCCATTTTAAAGATTACTTATTTTATTCAGCACTGCTCTTTAAAACCCTTCTATATAAAAAGTACGCTGTTCAAAATTGTGTTCTTGGCCTATAAATTGAGAACTTTGATGTAAAGCTCTTGGTTTGGAAGGTCTTATGATAATGCTGATTTATTTTAACCAAACACCAAAGCAGGGAATAACCAGTTTCCGACCTTTGGACTAGTGTGGTTTGTTAGTGGGAGGTAATTTAAATTTAAATTAAGTGATTACTCAGAGGAGTTAACATAAATGAGTAGAAACTAAAATATAACTGAAAAGTAAAAATGACAGCTTGACAGAGTTTTGCCTTAGGCTAAAGGCATTAACACTGGTGCCTATCTACGGGAAATTTTAGTCTTCGATATCTAGTCCACCCTCCCACCCCCACCCCCATTTAAAAAAATTTTGGGTAAACCCTAAGGATGTATTGGTTTCAAAACTGAAGTGATTTGTCAAAACAGTCCACACTGCTAAAAGACATTAGTGGTTTCACTTTAAACCAGCTATAAGTAGGAAAAAAATTGAAATCTCATTTGCTTTTTTTAATGAGTTAGCACATCCCATATTTTAGAACAGGTAGGGATGCCTTGCTTAAATTAAGATAGCATTCAGTGTATAATTAATTGTGTGAAGGGTTTATGGATAAAGCTGTATTTCTGTCACATTGTGACAGTACCTTCTGCTTTAATATTAAACAGCTTGTTATTTAAATACTGGATCAAAATGGCTGGCTTCAAAATGTAGTCTTTACTAAGCTAACTATGTGCACCTGTCTAGGAGAATTAAAGTCCTGTGTACTTTCTTTGCCTTGTCCATGTTCTCAGGGTGACGACTGCTACGTAGTTACCAGGAGATGCAGTTCTAGTTCCTAAAAATGCTTAAATCTAGATGTTTGAGAGATGACATCTGGAAGAGAGATTGTCTTTCATTTATTACATAACTGTCTGATTACCAGCTAAGATTTGAAATCACTGTACTGTAAGTAGTCAATAAATGAAGGCCTGTTTTAGGCTGAAGAGTTACTTAAGTGTATTTATTATCGGAGTGTGTGTGAGTTAACTGAATATATTTTTATTACATCAAATCCTGGTGTATTACATAAATGGCTAATTTTCAGTGGTGTAGTTTTTTTGTGTTTTAATCACCTAACTGTAAGAACACAATTTAATCAACCAGCTTAATATCTTTCTTTGATGATAATGTGTTCATAAATGGTTAAGTGTACCTAGTTTTGAGAATTGGTATCCTTCGTTGTACAAGTGTGATCTATTAAAGTGTGATTTATTCTCTCTTCCTTAAGTAGTGGATATTTGATTTGCTGTGGAGAAAATCTTGAAAATCCAACAGGACTGGGATTAGTGAGGAGTTGATTCATTGTACTTCAAATTCATTTCTCCAGGAAAAGACTGAGCAAGAGCACTGAAATGGTCAGCTTGAAGAGGGTCACTCTGTGCCATGCTAGTGGCTCCGTTCGTGTAAGAGGCCTATATGTACTGCGTGTACATAGACGATTGAGCTGCCATTCATAATGTTGGCTACTAAGTGAATGATTTTTGACAGGCAAGTATTACTAAAGGAGAGGGGTAGAAAGGCACATGAAGCAGTAAAATAGCGTTTAATTCTGTCACATCAGAAGGCGTACATCCTTAATTGGCGGAAATGGGTCATACGTCACCATTTGCTATTGAAGAAAGAAACAGTGACTTTCTTCAGTTGAGCCCTTGATGTCTTTATAGCTTTGTCATAAAGCTCTCAAAATACTGGGGAGACTGGGATATATATCCATGGTCCACATAGCCTGCTTTGGTCTAACTATTTCTCAAGAAACTACCCAGGAGAATGTTGATCATTCATGTAGATCCCAAAGAGGAAATTGCTGAAGATTGTAAGCTGGTCTAATACGTTCACTCACAGCAGACAGGGAAGCCAGAGTATGTCCGTCCCTGTCCGAGCCACCAAGGCTTTAGGCATATCGGGAAGAGTGCAGGGAGGGCGCACATGCAGAGTGGATGGCTCGTAAGTGTGGAGAAGAAGGCTAAGACAACTGTATGGTTATCACTTTTATGTGGTGACTGCTGATTACTAAATAGTTGTAGTAGCATCCTCTGTGCTTAGCGTGCCTCAGATTTTGACTTGAAGGTTGGTTTACTCTGATCACTCAAATATGTGAAGGGATTCCTATTCAAGTAGGTCTTAGTAAAAATGTATCTCCATCAATAGAGCAGGGGCAGGCCCTAGTTCCAGAGGTTTTGGAAAAATCAAATCCCCTAATGTAGAGATGCATTTTTTGCCTGAAAGAAGCAGATTAAGACGTAATCCCTGACGTCTGTTGGAACACACATAGGGCTTAGTTTGCTGGGATAACCTTAAATTTGTTTGTATTTTATTTCTGAAGGAAAGAGTTTCAAAGTGGTATAATTAAGTCTCCTTCCCACCTTTTACTTCAGCTACTCAGTTTCCCGTCTCAGGTGACAATGTCAGTTTTTAATGTATTTAGTGTATATATAAGAAAATAAAATATATTGTCATTTTTAATATAAATTAAAACATATGGTACATGCTGCTGTTTCTGTTCCACTTAATATATTTTAAATATCGTTCCATATAAGTATATAAAACTTTTCCTCATGTCTTTTTAATAAATATGGACTTTGGATGTATGTAATTTAGCCTGTCCCTTACAGAAGAATATGTAAATTGTTTCCAATCTTTTGCTGTTTTAGTGTTGAAATGAATTGCCTTGTATAAACATGTACACATGAGGGATCTCCAGAAAGTTCATGCAAAAATGGTTGAAAAGAATGGAATTTTTTCACCAAGTTCTTGATGTCCCCTTGCATATATTTTATATATGCAAATTTTCTGTAGTAAATTCCCTAAGGTGGTTAGAGTATGCGCATTTATTTATCTAAAATTAAATTTGTACTCCAAATTGTTAGATAGCTGTCCATTGTTAGCCCCAGCAACTTCTGTGCCATTGCGGTAAGTGTTTTGAGTTTGCGTTTTAAGGTATTTTCCTGTGCGGTACCATTATTATATGTTTAAAAGCTTTTGGACTTCCTTTTCTGTGGACATCATATCCTTTTCCTTTAAAAAAAAACCCTGCTAAATTACAAAATACAAAAATAGAGAAGTACCCCTTATAAGAACCAATTATCAGAGTATTTTTATTTGTAAATATTTCAATATGTATTTCCTTAAGAAAAAATGCTTAAAAATATTAATTTACCTAAAAAACGATTAATTTACCCAATATCTATCTGATTTGTCGTTATTTTAAAGTTTATTTGAATCAGGGTCTAGATAGTGGTCCAGACATTTCAAATGGTTACTTCTGCTGCATTCTCTTGTAACCTTTTAATAGAAAAGTTTTCAAGCATACAGGAAAGATGAATCACACACACTCTTATACTTATTGTCTAGTTTCTATAATGTTTTGCTGTGTTTTCTTTTATATCCACCTACTTTTTTTTTTTAAATGCATTTAAAAGTTGTAGGCATCTATACTTTACCTTTTCAGTATATCATTAACTATAGGGTTTTTTCCCTCACAGGGGTAAAACGTACAGTGAGGTGAAGAAATAAAGTGTACCAGCAATGACATTTTTATGTACAACTGTAACTCAAAGCCTTAGCAATCTAGAATAGTTCTGTTGTGTCAGAAAATGGCTTCACTCAGTCTTGCAATTCCCTTGATGCCTCTGCGGGTGACCACCGTTGGGATTTAGTTCACCTTAGATTAGTTTTACCTTCACTGTAGATTAGTTTGGCCTATTGTAGAATTAATTTCATATAAATGGAACCATGTAGTATGTACTCTTATGTAAGGTTTCTTCCAGCATGTTTTTAGATTTTTTTTTTTTGTATTTCCACTGTTGTTCCTTTTCATTTCTGAGTAATAGTCTGCTGTATGCCAGGATTTAACTTTTCACCTGTTAATGGACAATGGGCTGTTTCTAGTTTTTGGCTATTATGAATAAAGCTAATAATGAACATCTGTGTGAGCCTCTTGGTGGATGTGTTAGGGTTCTCTAGAGAGATAAAACCAGATTGCTAATAATTATATATAGGTAGATTAGATAGATGACACAAGAAATACACAGTTAAATTATAAAGCAGTTATACAGATAGATATATAACAAAAAATAAAGTTAAATTATAAAGCCGTACAAATGGCTCAGTATAATTCAAACGTGTTAGAGATTTGTGAGACACTGGCAGTCCTTCAAGTCTCTGTAGAGAGAGTCAGATTCTTCCGGCACAGGCAGCAAACAGCAAGGCAGGTCACCAACAGTCAGTCCCCAGCTCAAGAGATGTAAATTCCAATTGTGTGGTGAAGCAGGTCTTGAAGGAACCTCAAATTATAGCGACACACTCCACAGGTTAGGATGTCCCACAGGTAGTGTAGCTTGCAAATTGAGGCACAGAACAAGTAACGCAGTTGCACACTGGTCCGATGATCAAAGAGCGAGAGACAAGAGACGAGGCTCGCTGAGCCATTTATCTTTCCACCCTCCAATTAATCCCACGTGTTTATCGGCCAGGTTGGCACAATAAACTAACTACCTCAGTGGACATACATCATACTTCCTTTGGTCAAGTATTTGAGTAAACATCCTGAGAGAGAGCTTTGAACCAATTTAAATTTGTTCAGAAATGGCTGATGAAACAAAGTTGAAACAGAGCCATCAGCCATTGGAAGTAGAATGATTACCAGAATGGGAAAGTGGGCTGAAGGAAGCCCTGGAATGGGCAGCTCAGACCTGGTGTGGGAGGCACGTTGCCAGCACTGGAGTGACATGTTAAGAGTGGCACCCTTGGCTGCATCTTTGAGCAGGGTGTCGTTCTTTCTGATTGTCGTTCAAGAGATCTAATGGTTATGCACATGTCCTGTGAGCTAGGTTACCTTCTAGCAAGGTGTAGACCTGTAGTTTTTCCTGTTGCAATTATTCCAGAATACTCGTATTTTACAAATTTAGGCCTGTTTGCGTACACTTTGTTGTTGGCTATGAATGAACTGAGAAGAGGCAGTTTGGGGCCCTGGTGTATATTAGTTTTTACTGGTAATTACCTGTTCCCTCTGTGATCATATTTTACAGCCCTACCAACAATGTGAGCGTTCCAGTATGCCCGCATTCCCACCAGCATTTGGTGGTGGCAGCCTTTAATTTTGCTTATTTAAATGTTTCATGTGTAGTGGTGGGCTAAGTAAAAAGAGGAAGGCCCTGGCTGCCACAGTGGGCTCAAGGAACAATAGGATGGTGCAGGACCAGACAGTGTTTTGTTAAATTGTGCATAGGGCTGCTGTGGGTCAGAACCAATTTGATGGCACCTAATAAAGGCTATTGGTATCCCATAAGTCTAATGTGAGTTTATCTGACAATGTTGTTGGCCACTTTGTACTAAGGCTTATTCAAATATATTTCTTGGTGGTCTATTTCTTTGACACTATAGGCTTCTACCCCCCCCCCTTGTTTTTGTTGGAGTAATAAGACTTTAGGGTTCCCACTGTCTGAATTTTGATTTTTGATTGCCCATTCTAGTTTGCTGCAACCCCTGTATCCCGACTGTGAGTTTGAACATTTCCCTCCTTGTTTAGCATCTCTTTTTGTTTAATGTGGCAGAAATTATTTTTGTGCTTCTGATTTCAGAGCCACCTTTTATGGCTTCTGGGTTTGTGTCAGAAATGGGACTTGACAGTGAAATTATTTTGAAAGCACCTAGTGATAAGGATGAAAGTCCACAAGCTGCATCGACTGGACTATGGACAGAGCCGTTGGCTGCTCATTGAAAGTAGCGGCACTGTAATGAAATGAGCTCCTTTACATGGTCTTTTGACAAACAGCTTTGAGACATTTTTCACTTAAGCCTTGAATATTGCTAACCTTTGGCCTCTTTAAGGATTGACTTGCACAAGGTGAACAACTGAAGAACTTGGCTTTCATAGTTTGTCTGGAGCTGGGCTGTAGTGTGCCCTATGATTGCCATGTACCTTGGCCAGTTGCCCATGCAAATGAGGTGATTTGTAACCTACTAGGCAAGAGGAATATCCCTAGAGGACTGAGAAGTTTGGGACCCTTGCTGGGAAGGGCCGTACCTTGAAGTTGACTAGGAGTTGTGTAAGCAGCCAACCTCAGATTAGCAGAAAAGTACAGAGCCTCAAAGAGCTGGAACTAAGTTGGGGTTTCAGCACTGAAGAGCCTGCCATGACACATGGCAGGGCCGCGAGGAGCCTGTGCAGTGGGCCAAGAAGAGACCTAAACGGCTGATAATGAGCTGAGGAGCTGCCCTATCCTGCGTTGTACCCACTTACTTCCTTAACCATGTAAAAGCTTATATGGTCTGTGACTCCTGTGTGACTTGCAGTGGATTACGGGACTCGGAGATAGTGCCATGGGAGGGAGGACTAGTCAGAATGGGTGCGAAGGTTTAAGGTCCAAAATCTCACGTCTCCTTGGGTTCTGCCTTGAACTCATCTTGATTTGCATGATCTCCCCTGAAGTTAGGGTGAGATGATGCTAATAACACTACTACTCCTGCCTGGGTTTTACAGTCACCAAGATAAATGTAATTAGAAGTAAGCTTCAGCTGACCCATAGACTAAATGTCACAAGGTCAACCCCAGAAAAGGTTATGATGCTTTCTCCCTGCCACCTCACAACACTGGAATACTGATCCAAGAACTATAAAGAGACTGAGTTTACAATTTCTGACAAGCATAATTCCATCAGTTTCTAGTCCCCTCAAGAAAGCGAATGGATTACAAATGGCGTGTGGTGGTAACACATACGATGTCTCCATGAGTCAATGGACACCAGCAACTGTTAGTTGGTAATTAACTCAAATTTGACATGCACAGCAATGCTTACAATTCGTTCTGTTTCATTTCGAGATAATGTTCTTTGAATATAGTTAGTGTTTTATAGGTATGTCAATTGTTGATACAGTAGAACTCTGGACCGGACCGCAACGCTAATCCGTTCTAGGAGCGTCACGATGCGATGCAGTGGAGTTCCGAATCAATAAAATGTTTTGAGAACAATGAGGGCAATGAGTGTACAAATGCGCTTTACACAATTGATGTGTGTATGGATTGTGATAAGAGTTGTATGAGCCCCTAATAAAATGATTAAAAAAAAAATAACTAAAAACAGATTGATCCGTTGTCAGCCACTAAGTTTTTACCCTAAACTTGCCTTTTTACACAAAACATTACACAGAAACTTCAAAGTAAATAAGCTCAGAGTTAATCTAATTTAAATAAGAAACATTAAAAAAGTTTTTAACAACTACAGAATGGCCCATACCTTGAGACAGGAGGATGTGGGTCTGTGACACGGATGGGGAGAGTAGGTGTGCAGAGAGAGTCGTTATTTGGAAGGGGAATCCCCATCCATAAAAAAGACCGGGAGCTGCTTTTCAGGAGTTTTTCCCTTCTTTGCCTTTTTTCACTAGGACCTGGCTGGCTTTCTCTAAAAAAAAAAAAAAAATCAAAAAATCTGTCTAATGTGGTCTGCTGTTGGAGTTTCCTTAACTTTTCTAACAGGGTTTACTAAATTATCACCAATATTGATCACACAGTTAACCAGTTCCTTATCATGATTCTTTTCAAAAAAATTCTTAGGACCCATGTTATTTTTATCTAAAAACAGTGCAAAAAGCCACAAAAACGAAGAAAATTATAGCAAAACGCGTGGAACACAGCTGCAAAATGGTTAAGCGCGCACTAACAACGCCACCTAACGCCAAGTGACTGAAACACAAACTACTTTTATTTACAAAAATCACGTGCCTCGGGTCAGATCCGATGTTTTGTTTGAGCTCTGATGCAAAATTTTCTCTACATTTCGCATCAAAATCTGGTTATGTCGAGTACTGATGGGGTCGAGTACGGGGTTCTACTGTACTTGGGTTTTTGATTTGGTAAACTGACATGCTTGCAAAGAATTTTATAGAAAAATAATGTAAGTTAAGAAGTTGTTCTCATAAATGTTGATACAAGACTTCAATAATCTATCATTCCCAAGCCAGCTAAAGTCAGAATTATTAAGACTTGACCTGGGAGAACGATTGTTACTTTAAATATTAATTTGAAATAAATATTAAGCTAGAAATCAAAACAACTATTTGTTATACTTCCAAAATACAGTTGTTTTTTTTTTACTTTCACAAGCTTTAATCCATTTTCTTTTCCTTTTTTTAAAAAAACATTTTATTAGGGGCTCATACAACTGTTATCGCAATCCATACATACATTAATTGTGTAAAGCACATTTGTATATTCATTGCCCTCATCATTCTCAAAACATTTGCCCTCCACTTAAGCCCCTGGCATCAGCTTGTTTTTACCCCTTCCTCCCTGCTCCCCCCTCCCTCATGAACCCCTTCATAATTTATAAATTATTTTGTCATATCTTACACTGTCCGACATCTCCCTTCACCCACTTTTCTGTTGTCCGTCCCCCAGGGAGGAGGTTATAGACAGATCATTGTAATTGGTTCCCCCTTTCTACCCGACCCTCCCGGTTTTTCTGTTTTGTCTATTCATTTTTTTATATGATTTTCTGTATATCAAATTCAGGACAGGTATAGAGCTACAAAAAACTAAGAACAATGAGCATGAGAAGAAAATGTTCTGAAATTGATTGTGGTAACCACTTAACAAATTTTAATATGAATGAGTTATTAATTGTTTGATATGTGAAGTATATACAATTAAACTATTTTTAAAAAACGGACACAATTTTTGCTCTATTAGATTTAGGTTCCATTTTGTCCATTTTTATTCTCATTGTCTGTAACCCCTAGAACAGTGCAAGTACATGCAGGTGCACAAAGAATAAATTAGCATAACAGATATTTAAAGGGAAAAAAGACAACAAACTAGGCTAGAATTATTCATTTTATTTGTCTCTAGGACTCTTAAGCCCTCAGCTTCACCAAGTAACAGGCCATACTTCTGGAAGAACAACTCTTGCCTGGGTTATAATCTTGTCAAGGAGCCAGGACTTATCAAACACATCAATTTCAGGAAGTTTTTAGCCCAGAATTTATAGGGCAGTCACAGAATTATGACAGCTTCTTAGATTTATAATTCGTAAACACAATCTAGACACATACAACAAAATAATTGAATCCATTTCTTTCCTTTGCTTTACCCTAAGAGGCTTGTTACTAAGCGAAGTTTGAGTACTGTCCTTTCCAGGACCCCTATCTTGCAGCTTCAGCTCAGAACATAAGGGAATACTTGTATTTGAAAGGCAAAATCTGAGCTCATTGTTCTCAGATAAGGACAAATTAAATTTTTTCTTACTCTACACCAGATCTAGCTTTGTCCTCATCAAATCTTCCTATTTGCAAAAGTCAAACCCTCTCTTGAAAACTCCTTGCAATATCCTTTAAGCTCTGGGAGAAGGGGTGGACCAGGGAAGAGTTGGCTTGCTCTGGGGTACAAGATTCTGAAGAGTGCTCCTATCAACCACCCGCTCCCAAATATTTACTTCTGAAGTAATTAAATATAAAAACTTTAAATGCCTTTTGTTCTAATAAAAACATTTTTAGGACAACACCAGAAACCTCTGGTCTGAAGTCATAATATATTACAATATCAATTCAAGTACATTGAGAATTTATATTATTCTTAACTCTGCACCCCCCCCCCC
>NW_022111369.1:49693849-49752523 GCF_000313985.2 Echinops telfairi
TCCCCACCAGGATTTCAGCACTTCCTCTTTGTTACGTTCCCCTTGATCCTGCCCTACCATTACACCCACACCCCCCACCCCACCCCGAGTTTGGGTTCACAGTTTGGTAGAGATCATTTCAAGAGGTAGTTAATGGGAGTTGAAGAGGAAATAATCTTTATATCTAGCAGCACCTGGGGAAATATGTAATATCTATCATTTTGATTTCAGTTAACAGCAATCTTTCCCCTCTGAATATGCAAATATAACAGGGAGATGATCAGTTTCTTTTTTCTTCTTAACTGCTTGGACCTCTCTCCTTCTCTTCTATTACAGCTCCCCAAGTACTAGCACTAGTCATACAATTGACAGCCCTCCCAGGGCTATGCTACGCAGAAAACCCTTCAAAGTTGGGTTATTTACATTTAAAGAAGAAAGGCTGAACTGAGAAATTTTTATTCATACAGTCATTAGGAAAAACAAGCAAATCTTCCGGCATCCCCCAACTGCTGCTCTTTCTCCCTGGAGCTGATGTATTAAAATAATTCCTCTCTATCTTGACTGCAAGGACTGGACTCGAGGGAGTCGTGCTATCTTGCATGACATTTATGCAGACGCCAGGCCTGCATCAAAGTCCTGGTCCAGGTAGGGCCTGGGCACCTGCCTTACGATGGGCTGGTGGAATACTGCTTCATCAGATGCTTGTGGCAGGGATTGCACACTCGCTCGGGTTTGATACTTGAAGGAAGAGGCAGTTCATGAGTCGAACAGGCATCGCAGAAGGTTCTTTTGCAGTTCTTACACTCACTCTACGAGGAGGAGAGGAAGTTAGATGGGAAAGGGCAGAGGAGACGGGGAGAGTGAGGCATGAGCTGTAAATGGGAAAATATGGTAAATGCTCAATGTCTAATCAAGGACGGACTGTTTACTGTGTGCCAGATAGCAGCCAACTAAAGAAAGATTTAAAGGCAGAAAAGCAGCAATATTGAGAACAGGCATTCCATGACTTATTTGCCTACAGAATTCATTGCATATTCCGTTTCCTGTACTTACTAGGGAAACACACACACACACACACACACACACACACACACACACACACACACTGCCCTTGAGTAGATTCTGACAGCCTCCTCTTCCTCGTGTGAAAGGACTGGTGGGTTTAAATTTCCTATCTTATGGTTAGCAGCCCAATGTTTGGCCAAGGTGCCACCCAGGCCATATTCATTTTGAATTTGAATTAATTCTAAAAATGAGGGCAGTGGTAGTTCTGTGACAGAATCCCTGCCTTCCATGCTGCAGATCCCTGGCTAAGCGTCTCAAGTGCAGCTACCACTGCCAGTGGAGGCTTGGGTACTGTTTTAATGCTGAATAGGTTTCAGCGGGTGCTTCCAGACCAAGACAGACTAGAAAGAAAAACCCGGTCATCTTACTTGCAAAACTCAGCCAGTGAAAATACTCTGGATCGCAATGGCCTATGCCACAGTGCATGGGGTCTCCATGGTGGGGAATGGATGTCAGTTCACAGCAACAGGGCTGCAATGAGTTTTCAAGTATCTGCACATACTCTGACCTAGCAGTGGATAGCCCAGGATGAAAACATTTGCTGTACATGAACTGAAACTATAAATCCTAATATGCTCAATGTTCTCCTGTCTTGCTGTTTATGAGTCTGTGCCCTGTAGCAGGAGCACTCGGCTTCCGTTATGCTGATACTAAGGAAAGTGGCCGTTTGAGCATTTTGAATCTTCAGGAGCTAAATGCTGGGAGAGCATCATGGCAGGGTGACTGGCAAGCCCAGAACCACAAAACACACTGCCACAAGTTGATTCCAACTCACAGTGTTTCTGTGGACAGAGGAGCAGAGCTCCTTCGGATTCCTTCGACAGGAGCTCTTTGTGGGAGGAGGAAGCCTCTTCCTCCCGGGGAACAGCTGGCGGGTTCAAACTGCTGCCCACCACAGTACCAGGGCTCCTGGACGCAGGACTAAGAGTCCTGACCAAAAAGACTCCCAAAGTGCAATTGCCCCTGTGAAATTTGAGCCCAAAGAGTTCAGCCTAAACCATTTCTGAGTGTGGCTTGCACGCAGGGGATCTGAAGGCCGGGGGACTCTTCCTCTGGACATACTGAAGTCAGTTGGCATGACCAACTGAAGAGAAAAGCCGGATTCAGAGGAGCAGTTTCTTCTATTTGAGAACTTACTTCTATTAACAGCTCTCAATTGTGTAAAGTTTTACTTGTTAAAATTCAGCCTTCTCACAGATTGTCATTGGAATTGCAGTTTGGAATTTGGGCCTATCTCCTGTTTTCCTAGGTATTCTTTTCTTATCCTCACTGGTCTGTTAAACATCTAGTATATAATCCTTAGCGTGAGGATAGCTAGCCTGTGTCTCACTTGCATGGACATGTTGCAGACAGCCAATCCCTAGAGAAGGACATCGTGCCTGGTAAAGCAGGAAGTCAGCAATAAAAAACGGAAACCCCCAATGAGAGGGGCTCACGTGGTGGCTGCACCAATGGGCTCAAATACAGCACCAGCCGGGAGGATGGCACCGCACAGGGCAGCGCTTCATTCTGTTGTACAAGGGTCACTATGAGTCAGGACGGTGTCACGGGCACCCAACAACAAACTGAGCGGGCTTCAAAAAGTCCGGGGAGGATTTCATTATCCAGGAGCTTTGTGAAGCCCCCTCACTTATGACGAGGCTGAGGATGCACCTAGATGCTGGAGGGGACTTTGGAAAGCATCTCACAGATGCAGTTACCAAACACACATACTAAAGGCCTGCTTTCATTTCTGCCTGCTTCTCGGAGCACAGACTGGGAAGGTGCCCATGTCAACATTCGTGGGGCAAGTAAGTGGTCTAGTGGGGGCAGCTTCTTCCTCCAGGGGTGATTTCCCCCAGGAACTAAAGAAGCTCCTTCCCCAGACCTATCTTTTGTGTTGTAAGATGGATGGGGGCACGGGAAGAAGCCTCCACATTGAAGTCCGTCAGGATGGAATCCTGGCTTTACCACTTGCTGCTTATGTAGGCTGGGAAATGTACTTCACGTCTCTGAGCCCACACAAAGGTCATGAGCCTTCTAAGAACAGAGACTTGGCCTAGTTTCTTCATTACTGTGCCACCAGCACACAGAACTGCTCCCTCTGTTGTCTCCCTGCTCTGCCCTGGGAAGACCCGCGAGCTACACTGGGGAAGTCTGTTCTCCCCTAAAAGGGACTGGGGCAATACTGGACCTCTCTGTGAAGAAGCTGCTCAATTCGCACCACAGTTACCTTTTTCACGCTGCCACCATCTTCCTGGCAGAGATGACACACCTGTGGTTTTTCAGAGAGGAGACGTGCATCCTAAACCACACAGGCAGCCCGTTAGTTTCCCGTGGCCCCAGGAATATGCGTACTTTCAGAGTATGCATATAGGTTACATGCTTAATAAAAGCACACCCCAGATTACCTGCATATGAAAGAAACAAATTACAAATAATCCCAGCACCTTGGTGCAAATCATAATCCTATCATGATTGTTCCAGCTCTTTTAATTTTTATAGTAAAATAAAATGCAATGTTTATTTACAAAAAGAAAGCGAAAGCATACAGAAGTAGAAAGTGGAACGTTTAAATGTAATAAAAAGAGAAGTGGTGCTCTCCTTCCTGTTTCACTTTCCCCTTGATGGGGAATGCAAAGCACAGGACTCCACTTGATAGCCTAGCAACCAACCGCATCGTGGTGACTCAGACGGAGGAGCCTTTATCATCTTCCTCGAGGGACTGGCAAATACTGTATGCTACTGGCAGAGCTGGTTGTACCACTGAATTTTTTACTTCTCAGCAATCAGAAAGCTGTTTTGGATTTTTCACCTTCCCCAGTTGCTGTACGGGGAAGCCAAGGCAAAGGGGACAAAGAGAGCCCTGCTAGGTCCCACATGAGGAGTGGGGACAGCTGTTTCCTTGGGAAGTGGTTCCAAGCAGTGAGAGCTGCAGGCTCATTAGCACCCTGGTGAAGGGCAGTAAGCAAAGACCTGGCTTTCACCCACCTCCCCGCCTCTGCCCTGTTTACTGGCTACGCATGATCCAGCCAACTTCACCCTCCAGCAAGGTGTTTAGAACAGAAGGTTTGGTTACCTGTTGGTCCCCATAGTGAGACTGCAGCCTAAAATGGAGAGGCAGAAACAGTGACAGTTAAGGTGCTGCATTTCCATGATGCTATCTCGGTTCACAGAGACCTGTGCCTGTGGGTTTCTGAGACCACACTTTTCACGGAGTAGACAGCCTCATCTTTCTCCCCTCGGAGTGGCTGGTGGATCTTAACTGCTGACTTGCAGTTAGCAGCTCAACGCATACCACTACCAGCACTCCTTTGCTTTTATGAAGGCCCTACATTCGTAGCTACTTTTAATAACCAAACGAAATCTGAAGAGGATTTTTGCTTTTGTGAAAAGCGGCAGGCAGTGGAACTTGTGTTCAACGTTTGCGAGTACCACGAGCAGCAATGTGGCTGGCCTCTCCAGGCCCTTCCTTGGAAACGACGGTCAGCATCGCAGACACCATGCCACCATGCTTTGAACTCTGTCTGTGAACCAGGGCTTTGAATTCTGATTCAAGTTCAGCCCCTTCCTGAGTTTGCCTTCCTACCCAGATATGGACGGAATCGGACCGTACGTTTGAACAAGATCCCCAGGGGACTCCTGTGTACGTATTGGCCTGGATGTCAGTGTACATTCTGACTTAGTGTGGTCCGAGGTGGAAATGCAAATTCCCAGCTGGGAGTGGAACTGGAAGAAACTGCTTTGAAGCCCTGCTGTTATTTTAGCTTTTATGTGTTATCTGGTGTGATTTAGTAGGCTATATTTTGGAGTCTGGGAAGGTGCAAAAGTTTCCCATTGAAATGAATCATAATTTCTTCTTCACTTCATTTTGGCTTTTGAAAGGTCTCATCGGGATGCCCTACTTTCTGGAAGTGGGGGACCCAGTACCTGCACAATCAGCCTACACACGTGAGACGGTGTGAGTTTTCTTCTCCAGCAGCTACTGTGCTCCGGCTGACACACTCCCTCATTCTTAAGGCATCAAATCCTGGGCCGGGGTGGGTGTTAACAATGTTTACTGTCTACTTTTCTCAAAACCTCGCTTTCCTGATCATTAATCTCCTTTATTTTTTTAATGCAGCAGCACGATGCAACATTTTGCTGCCTGCTAAAACAACGGTCAACGGTGAACTACCTCAAAATGGACTTTATGCAGATAAGCAAACGGAACCCAGTGAAGCTGAGAGAGAGCCTGAGAGAGAAGAGACGGGGACAAGAGAGGATGTACTTGATGGGCGGCTGCTTTCCACAGGGCACGGAGGTGAAACCAAGGCAGACTCGAGGACACTGAAGAAAGGGGTCTGTACACTTAAGAACTGGGGTTCTATTCTTTTGGAATACCAATGTTATTAGAGCTTCACTTCTGAGCACTAGGTTTGCAGAAGGCGCTGACTGACAGTGACAGCCCCAAATCCATCTGAGTCTCTACACTGAAGATTAAGCCTCCGCTGAATTCCTTCTGATCTGTCCCAGGATGCAGATAATATTGCTCTCAGGCAGAGTGCATTGAACATAGGACTTCCTCCAGCCAGCCCAGGGAGGGCCAGTCTCTTTTGGGGGCTTTGCCTGGGTATGTCCTACATAGACAGCACTACACTGGAGAAGTACAGGGGTTCGCGTGGTCATGAGTCATGTCCTATCAGTCATGCCCTGACAGTCTTGATTAAAAGGCCCTGGACCAACCTTTAAAAAAATTTTTTTAAGCGTTTTATTAGGGGCTCATACAACTCTCATCACAATCCATACACACATCAATTGTGTAAAGCACATTTGTACATTCATTGGCCTCATCATTCTCAAAACATCTGCTCTCCACCTAAGCCCCTGGCATCAGCTTCTCATTTTTCCCCTCCCTCCCCGCTCCCCGCTCCCTCATGGACCCTTGATAATTTATAAGTTATTATTTTGTCATATCTTGCCCTGTCCGACGTCTCTCTTCACCCACTTTTCTGTTGTCCGTCCCCCAGGAAGGAGATCACATGTAGATGCTTGTAATCGGTTATCCCTTTCCAACCCGCCCTCGCCCTGGACCAATCTTGTAAGCAATTCTATCTAGCATAATTACACATCCTAATCATGCCCCCCTTCCTGCTTCTGAGTTCCACCTTTAACTATGATATATTGATCTGCCACCAAATATGAATTTGTGATGGTTTCCTTTGTCCCATGCCTTATTTAACAAGCATCCTGACTGAGAATCCTTGGATGCCATTATGACCTTCGGCTAATGACCTCCCTTATCCAAATGAGGTCTTTGTCCGTTTTAAGACTTAACAAAATTTCTCTGAAATTATACTTGAGATTGAGGTCCCTTTTGTACTCTACAACACAATCTAGTAAAGATTAATAATAATATCTTAAGTGATAATCAGAGTTTGGATATGAATCAGGGAAGAATTGGAATGATAGAGGGATTACCACTTCTACAGAAGGGACCAATAAGTTTGGCTTGATCTGCGTTAACTGCTTTGTTATTTAGTCACACTCCCTTCAAATGGCCTTTTTGCTGGCATCATGTTAACGTTACAGCAGTCAGCACCTGGTCTGTGTTCGGGCCAAGCAACCTCAAACGCCCCTACTCCCCACCCTCCGCAGAGAACCAGAAAGCTCTGTTAATACTTGACCTGTGACTTTCTTCAAGGGACTTTTTCCGGTGAGCATTTTCTTCTGGAGTTTTGTGCTTCCCATCCTGCCACAAGAAAACAGCCCGATTTACTACTTACTCGGAATTTTAAACAATGGTGATGCTGTAGACATTTGCTTTTGTGTGGTATGTTTGGGTATTCAGCTAAGTAGCTTTTATAAAAATTAGAGATATTTTTTTTTTAACTTAAAAATCATTTAATTGGGGGCTCTTACAACTCTTATCACAATCCATACATCCATTCATTGTGTCAAGCACATTTGTACATTTGTTGCCATCATCATTCTCAAAACATTTGCTTTCTACTTGAGCCCCTGGTAGCAGCTCCTCATTTTTACCCCTCCCTCCCAGTCACACCCCCCATGAGCCCTTAATAATTGATAAATTATTATTATTTTGTCACCTCTTAGACTGTCTGAGGTAGAGATCAAACTTTGAAGGCTGTTTCTTCATTCTCTACTCCAAGTAGTTCAGTTTTTTAATAAACTATTCTAACAGACAAAGCATTTTTGGAGTAGATCATTTTAATTCCTGAGATTAAAATTTGGAATTAGTCCCATTTACTTGCAGATAAAGGGCTCAAGATATCAGCTACTTCCTCGGAGAAAGAATTCCACTCCCTTAGGTAAAATTCTGAAAAGGTGATCAAAATGTGCATGGCTGAGGACACGCCCAGCACTGTGTGACCCTGTGGACACTCTGTCAACTAGATGTCCACTGGCACACCAACTGCTACAGCCTGTACACGCAGGGTGTTGTTTGCACTTAAGACTCTAAGCCCTGTCTTGCTGGATAAACTTTCATGGTTGCCGCCTGCCCAGCTGCTTCCAAGTGTGGAATGTGTGTCCTCCCTTATCCTAAGGTCTATCCCTTAGGCCTCTCAAGGGTCATGAAAGGGAGTTGTCAATGCATTATAAGGCTTCAAAATGTTGATGGGAAAAAATGGGATAAGAAGAAAATGTGAAAATTCTGCTGTGGAGGAACTGAGGATTGGGAGGGATTATTATAGCCCAGAATTAAAATTATTTCAGTCAGCACGAGTCTGAGAAACACACTTTTTTCCCCTACGATATCAAAGATACTCTTCCTTAACAAATCAAAAGGGATAAAAGGGCCAGGAAAATCATGGTTCTTAAAATCCCCCTTTCCAAACGGAATCAAGCTAGAGAGCGACTGCAGGGCCAACTCAGACTCCAGCCTGCCTCCCAGGCATGTGCTCTCCCTCTGGGGCTGCCACTGTAGACAGGAAGGCCAAGGCCATGGAGTAATGGAGTATGTGCCCCACAAAAGCACACTGGGGGGGCCTATGTAAATGAGCAAGAGGATAACAAGTGTTACCATTTGGGGCTCTGTCTTCAGTGGACCCTTTCCTGGAAGGCTTCTGTTTTGTAACCTTCTTTCCTGTTTTAGTTCCAACTCAAGCTGGTTCCTGGAGTGGATGGAAGAGTTAAAGGGTGAAAATTTGTATTTCTAGACTCATATTCTCTGAAGAATGCCAATTCCTTTTCTTAAAGCTTAAGTATTTTTTTATACTTGATTAATAAGTTAAAAGATATACAGAAATCCAAAATTAAAAGCATTAAAATACAATATAATGAAACATTAAAGTACAATAAAATAAGCCCAATAGCTTAACACTAAAATATACAAAACATGCTAAATCTTTCTTGGATGATTAAGAATCACTCTAGGGTCTCATAGACTTAAGAGTTGACACTTAAAGTCAGAATATTTGATATTCCTTTGTCAACTATTAATAGAGAGTTGCTCTCAACTAAATGCCAAATTACCGTAACTGAAAGGCAGTATTTACAAATTTTCATCAAGATATAATATAAAAGTACTAATACTAACACCCCATTTTATATACATTAGCTGGTCTCTCTTTCTAATTATGCATTCAACCCCAGTTACAACCTCGGCGATTCAACACAAAGGCCTATTTGTTTGAAGTCCATAGTTTCAGCATGAAAGTGAGTCTCATTTGAGATATAATCCTCGGAACCAAAAGAGGCAGGCTTTCAAATTAGAGCATCCCCTTATTAGCTTAACTGTGTGAATACTGTGAAATTTAACCCCTCTAAACCTTAGAGAATCTTGGTGGCATAGTGGGTTAAGAGTCGGGCTGCTAACCTCAAGGTTAGCAGTTTGAAACCACCAGCCACTCTGTGGAACAAGATGCAGGTTTCTGCTCCCTCTGCTCTGTCCTATAGATGGGCTCGCTATGGGTCAGAATGGACTCGGACAGGGAGTTCAATCAAACTGGAGTTTCATCTGAAAGTGGGGACAGTAATATCACCCAGTAATATAGCTGATAGGAGGACATTGTGAGGATGTATGAAAAATGCTTCACAAACATCTGGCACACAGCACAAAGCCACTGATGAGCTTTGGGGCATGTTGGTACACGTGAGGTTTCTGAATTCTAACTCCAGAAAAAGGTCACTACTAATCACTGAGAGGGCTGCCAGTCCTGGGACTCTCCCTGGCCCTCCCTGATGCCTCTGGCATTACCAGGACCACCACCCTGCCAGCGGAAGCTGCCCTCTCTTCACCGCTGCCTGGTGAGCGCGTCCAGCTCCAGCTGCAGACTGTTGATCTTGTCTCCGAAGTCCTGCTTGAAGAGCCGGTTGTCCAACTCAGCAGACTGGCGGCCTCGCTCAGCCTGGCGCAATCTGGATGTGAGCCACATGAACTTGTGATAAAAAATAAAAGCCATGGTGGGGAGGAAGACCAAGTTCACAACATAAAATAAAACAACCCAAGGAAGGAAGTTAGGAGAGACAGACAGAAAAATGTTGTAAGACTAAGGGGAAGAAATTATGAAGGGGTGGTGGTGGAGAAAGATGTTGAGGAAACATTCTAAGGATAAGCAAGATGAAGGTGAACCAGGCAGAAGAAAAGCTGATTTTCCAATTTTTTTATTATTATTATTCTATCACTACAGTTTACAGCCATTAGATGATAAACAATAAAACATCACGTTTTAGAAAATCCATATCCAAAGCCAACCTCAAGTACACAACAATTTAAGTTAAGTCCACTTTTTTTGGCTTGTTTTTATTTCCTAACAGGTTTGATACTTTCCATTTCTGTCTTACACACATTAACTAGAACTTGCAAATGGGTAGCTACCTTCTTATAAGTGGAATTAGAACATTTCTCTGGTCCTTTCCCTAAACCACAAGTAGTAAATCATAGGACGATATACATTAACCTGCACCCCGGCTCTGGGTTACAGGTAAGGAAAAACCTTGGTCGGTTTGGCCGTGCGGTGCGTGACCAAGTGGACAGACTAGGCGGCGCTGGGCCTGTACAGGATTCCTGACCACGTGCTCTGGACAAGTCTGAGCAATGAGGCTTTCCTGCATCTCCTACGGCTTTGCCCCTCTAAAGAAGCCGCTCTCGAGAGTGAGACAGCTGGGGCTGTCTTTAATAGAATGTGGAAGCATGCTATGCGCAGTCTTCCATTTCAAAAGTTTCATTTTGGTGTTTGAGCATTCTTTCCAGATGCTCATAGAAAGGCAACTCATTAGCTGATGTAGGTATGAATGCAGTAAGAGGTACAATTGTATAGGTGCAAAATTATCATAACTGAAAAAACCTCAAGAGCCGAGGATCTTCCATAAACTTGGTCTGCACATTATGTTCTTTGACTTGACTCGGGTTCAAGTCTGTGCAAGGACTATAAAAAAGCACACACGAAACCCACCTCACTCTTATTCTGGTTTTGCCAAGAAGGTGATAGGGATTTCAAAAGCTGGAAGCCAAGGGGTTACCTTCGTCCCCATCTAAGCAGCTGAAATGCTGCAAGTCACACCAGCATGAGAGAAAAAGCTAGTGTTTCGCCAAGACTTTCAGAGGGCAGGAAGGCTGTGGCAACCCTGCCGGCCCCCAGTTAAGTTGTTAAAAACAATCAAAGTATGTAAAGGTTTACTTACAACCTAAAGCTTAGAAAGGGTTAGATTTAGAGTCACTTAGAAAAAGAAGCCCTGCTAATATTGCTTGTAGGTATCTAAGGGAAATCTTGACTTTTTAGACTAATTAATAATAAAGAATACAAGTTTACAACTTATCTATTTTGAAATGCATTTCTAATAATCAGATTATTATTTTTTCCCCAGAAAAAAAAAGTAACAGAAACTCTTAAATAAATGTTTCCAGCAAGGATTGACAGGCAGGAAACCATTACTCATGTCTATACCTTGCCTCTTTAATGCAATAGAAAAACAAAATAGATTTTTTAAATGGATAGTCTGTTTATGTAAAGGAGTATTTTTATTCATTTTTTTACTCTGAGCTATCTAAATAGAAAGAAGTACAGAAAAATAACAAGAGCAGAGGTAGAAGATGGGAAATAATAAGGTTTACACACGTGTTCACATTATTATGCTATTATAAATTACCTAGTCACTAACTTTGTGTACTTTAAATAAATGTAAAGAAGCGGGGTTATTGTTGTTGTTGTGTTGCTTTTTTTAAAAAATTATGCCCATAATCAATTTTATAACATTTTCTTCATCCTGTTGTGTTGTGATTTCCTCAAGTCACTAAGAAAAAAAAGTTGCAAGCAATCCTGGCTACTGAGAATAAAAATGTAGGGGCATGAAATACTAAATCCTTGGCTTGGGAATCAACCTATGCAACAAAGAAGTGAGGTAATGACTAAGACACACAGAGCCACTTTAGAGAAGTCCAAGTTCACAAGGTATTCACCTCCAGTTCATTATCTTGCAAGGTTGAACCAGTTGACTGATAAGAGTCATGAACAATGCACCTAGAATTTGATATTGTCAGGATTGAGTTGTAAGGGTCTCAATAAATCTATACAGGACTTCAATTCTTTAGGTGTTTTTCTTTCTTTCTTTCTTCTCCCATGATTTATTGATTGGTCAACTCAGAAATAATTTCACATTGTCTATATGGCATTTAGTCAGGTACTTACACCAAATTTTCTAATTCTGGGGAGACAAGTGAAAAAAGAAAGAAAACCAATGAAACAAACACAACCCAATCGACAGATCCAAGTGGTTGGTTAAAGTCCAGCAAATTCCCAGTCAACTTTCAGCGACATTTTACAGAACCAGAGCTTAAACATAATTGATTTTCAGGTTTCTTCCTTCTATAATTAAGTCGTGATGTTGGACTTGCACTGCCCGACTGAAAATAGCCTAGTGATGTTTGGGGATCAGTTTATTTGCTGCACTATTTAAGGTTTTTGCCTGTTTCACCAAATCCTTTTCACTAAATTAATAAAATCAAAACAAAAAAGGAGTGATAGAAGGGTGAGAAAATGGACAAAAAAAGAAAGACAAAAATAGCATGAGATCAAGTCAGCTACATAATACTCAATGAAATAAGTAATTACTTTAGTTCTGTTTGCTTTAAATGCCAATTCAAAAAAAACTTGATACATGGCAAAAGCACAATTTCCAACTGACTTGTTAAATCATAAACGTAATTTCTATGGGCAAGTACATATTTTCTTAGATAAGTTTCCTTCCTAGGTAGAGTAATACTTTTTAATTTAGTACCCAAACCAGATATATATGCTTATTAGTTTGTAATCAGCATTCATATGTATAAGAATAATCTCGATACAATACATTATTCATTCATTGATGTAGTCACCAAATGCTTTGATGCTCATGACACCATGGCAGGTCCAATGAGGGGACCTAAACTCATAGTTAACTAACTTCGAGGACCCTAGACTCTCATCAGAAAGGGTTCTACGAGGAGGAGAAAGAGAGGCGCCCACGTGCTATGCACTAAGACCGCAGGAACCCAACGAGGACAGAACATCCCTAGCTGGGAAGAGAAGTCAATGGCAGCTTTGAGGAGATGGGGTTTGAGGCTGAATGTAACAAATGTACTTGAACACTTAAAGAGTGGGGAATAGACGGGGATTGCTAATCAGTGGAACTATTAGGAAAGGCCTGAATGGGGAAAGTAGAAAAAAATGTCCAGGTACCAATAAGTAGTTTAATTCTGCTCAAATGCAAACAAACAAGCAGTGACCAGTGGGTATTAAAGGTGGCAATACAGGCTGGCATTAGATGCCAGGCTTCACTCAGTCTTGGAAGTCTCAGTCTTTTCCTTGGCAGCTGAGTCACCAGGAAGAAAAAGGTGGGTTTAGGAAAGCGGAGAAGCAAGAAAACCAACAGAGTAGCTTGGGAGAGGATTTGCTTTGGACACAGTGAATTGTAACAAGTATCTAGCCGACGGTCCCGACGGTCAGAGCAAGGGAAAGACAGATGTAAGAGTTCTGGGTGAGAGGTGACAGTGCAAATCACCCAGCCCCTCTGGAGAAAGTAGACCCACCAGGGAGCTGATAGCGCAGAAAGGAAGGGTCAAGCAGGGAGAAGAGATCCCAAGTAGATCCTGTGCCCCCACATCCCCTCAAGTACCACAGCCGTCAGACTGCAGCAACGGACAGGAGAATCAGACTCACAGACACAAATCTCCAGATCCCTTCAAAATTCATTCTTGTTTTAAATATCCTTCCTCCAACATTCCAAGATTCAGAAATAGGGTTAAGTAAAAGGGTTAAAATTAAAGTTCTTCTTTACAAAACAGTCATGAAAAGCCGACATTTCTTTAAGAATTTTCAGTGACATCATAGAAAAAAAATTTAACTTGTTTTCTTTCTACCAGCACGTGTTCAAGCAGAAAATAATTTTGGTCTATTTTACCAAATGCATGTCATGCTTTTCACTCCGAGACTTCAAGGCCCCACACACCTCATTAAAGCAACAGCACGTCTTTACCTTTGTTCCAGCTGTTTAATGGTAGCAGCCATCTGATTAGTCTTCTCTTCCAAGCGACTGTTTAATTCACTTTTCTGTTTTACTCCTAAGTCTGAACTCTGTTATAGGAAAGAACACAGTGATCTGTACAAAATTCCGAAATACATCACCTCGGTTTTTTGAACTTAGCAGTAAATGAGAAATAGAAATACTTGTGTTTGTGTCAGTTAACTCCCAAATGGATAAAAACCAAAAACACCATTTGTTTAAAATTACTATAGGTGCATGAAGCCTTATAAAAATCAACATCCAAAGGCTCGTTAGTTTATCTTATTTCAGTATAAAATTTAATGATGTATATGTGGGGTTTTCACCAATTTGTAGAAATATAGAATGCAAAGATAATAGATCTTTCCCAAGAACTTTCTGAAGATCCCTTAAAGTTGTCTGCTATCAAAGGTTTACAATTTGGAACCCTACCTAGGGCCAATGGCAATGGGTTTGGTTTGGTTTTGTATGATTCAGCTGGCGTGCTAGGCAGGAAAGGAGAAATTCTCTGATAAAAAAAACCTCTTTTCCCCCATTGTAATTTGAAAAATGACGACAGCTTTCCAGAATAGTAATGCAGGACCCTATGATAGGGAGGTTTCTAAAAGGGCTTATTAGCCATAAAGTGAGATATGACTACGTCCTCTTGCGTTTAAAGGGTGCTTTTTAAGAGCCCCACTTCCCCTGAACCCCACCGCAGTGTTGCGGAGCCAGCAAGGCTCTTCCTCACGGTTGACCTACCTGCAGCTTAAAGGCAAGTTCGTGTTTGAGAGCTCTAAGATCATCCAGTTGCTGCCGCAGAGACACCAGGGCGTCCTGCTTCTCACAGACATCCTTCTCCAGCATCTTCATGGCCATTTCCATTTCCTGTCGCATCCCGATCTGCATCTCCAGCTCTTTTTCAACGTCCTGCCCCCACAGGCAAATACATTGCTTACTCTCTTTCCTCAACTAAGTACAAACTGTAACATTTCACAGTCAAGAGTGGATCACAAACTCTTCACTGAATATTCTAGTGAAGTGCTGTTGGCAAGCACTAGCTTGCAGAAACATTAACAAGAAAGGCAATTAATATAATCATAATAGCATTTGCACATTAAAAAAGCAAATCTCCTAAATGTGCTGGGTCAAAGACAGCACTATTAAATATGTCTAAGATATGCACACACTTGAGGCACTCATCAGATCTTATTAATGTAAGCAATGTTATGTCCGATTATAGAAATACCTACACAAAGCACTACAATAGTCAACCGTTCTCTTAAATTTGGACGCAGTTAATATATTCAAGACCTTAAGAAACTCTGAAAGTGCTTTGGGTTACTAGACTAACATCTCAATGACTGAGGATGGTTACCATGGTCAAGTTTATATTTACTGAGTGTGAAACTCTCTTGGTTTCAGTCATAAAGACTTTCTGAATAAGGAGGTTTTCTGCTTTGTGAAAATATGTTCTTTCAAGGGCTTAAATAGAAACTAAATGTCTATAAAATAGTAATGGCAACACATGTACAAATATGCTTGATACAATTGATGTATGGATTGTTATAGAAGAGCTGTAAGAGCCCCCAATAAAATGATTGTTAAAAAAAAAAGAAAAGATGTTCTTTATTGATAAGGATCTTCTGTGCTCCAGCAACATGTTTTGAATAATTATGTGTGGCTGGACAAACAGACAAAGACCTGAGGTTTTCTGCACCTACTCGGTGCCCGCAGCACACCTAGGACCTGCCTACTTGCTTGGATTCTTTCTTAAAAACATTTACTTTAATCTAAGAGGGATGTAGAAAATTTTATTTAAGAGATTTTATCATGTGCTATTCGAGACACTTCTTTGTACATGTACATGGCACGACAGGAAAGAAATCATACTGCTTATTAAAATGTGACATGTATCATTTCTCAGACTGCCTTATGTGAAGTATTTCTGATCTGATTCACAAATGTATAGAAGGCACATTTTTCAGGGTTGTTAACATGATGTCTTTTCAAAAACCTGAGATTCTGTTCCATACATTGTGAATTTTTATAATAAATTAAGTCCCCCCTTATTTTCGGGCCTGTCCCTACTCTGAGACGCTCTGTCTGTCACAGCATCTGAACTGCAGGAAGAGTGGGTATACTAATCCACTGTGCTCCATTGGCTTCTCAGTGGCCGTGACGTTTCAGAAACGCACCCCCTTTCTACTGAGGGGCTTTGGGTAGATACAAACAGCCTATTTTTAGGTTAGCAGCCAAGTGCTAAACTGTTTGTACTACCATATACCAGTACTCAACTCACTGCCATTGAGTCTCTGCTGACTCACAGCGATCTTACAGGACAGAGTAGAGCGGCCTCTGGGAGTTTCCATACTGTAACTCTTTACGGGAGTAAAAAGCCCCATCTTTCTCCCACGGAGTGGCTGGATGTTTTGAAATGCTGGCCTTCCAGATTGCAGCCGAACTTGCAACCACTCCCCGCCCATGGCTCCTCTATACTAGCACTAGGGAAGTATGAATACACTCATACAGCTATGGAGATAAAAATCTCTCCTCGGATGAGGTGTAGTCCATTACTTAATGTAGCCCTTCTAGCCCCAATCCCTTTTGTGATACCCTCTCAATTCTACCCTCATGACTGTTGTCAGGAGAGATCAGTCCTCAACATGGACTGACACAGTGGCTGTGGGGGGCTCACGCATAAGCACAATGGTGACGAGGGGGTGCAGGAGCGGGCAGTGGTTCGTTCTGTTGTGCGCACAGTGGGTCACTATGGGTCAGGATTCACTCACTGGCACCTAACAACCGTAACGTGTTTGGTAATCCCATTTTGGAGGGAGTTCCATGCTATAAGATTAAGGTGGCGTCTACGGCCATACACATTCAACGCGCCGGTCTCATCTGATCTCGGAAGACGAAGGCGGGGTGTAGCCTTCGTCTCTCACTACTGGAGGGTATGACGTGAGTGTGTCCTGGGTGGAAGGTCTGCGGAAAGACAGTAACCGCACCTTCCCCGAGGCCTTCCCTCTGTGACCTCTGTTTCCCAACTGAGAGTTGACAGAGACCTGCTTTGACTTTCAGACATATTTGGCTTCTGGTCTGATCCCTGCATTTGGCTCGCCTCTGCCTGACCTTCGGGTTTGTGACTTAACAGCCCTGGCAACCATGGGAGCCGTTTCTGTAACGCTGTGGCGTCTCTGTGCCATGCTACAGAGGACACCCTTCAGGGTGAGAGTGAATACCCTGGGGGAGGGAGCAGAGCACTACAGCATCTTGGACAAATTGGGCATTTAGAACATTTTAAATCTCCACCTCCTTGGAACTAGCCTGGAAATAATTATTACACAAGAAATTATTACTACATAGGAATATCATTCTCTAGTATAAATTCATGTATACCTTCTAAAAATACCATAAAACTCATCCTGGATGATACATTTTTCTATTTATGTCTAAGAACAAGAATAAATCTAGAGTAAAGAGCTTAAAAAAACCCCAGCGTACAATTCTACACAAATAACTCTTAGTACTAAGGAAAAGGAGCCTTACAAGGGTACAGATCAGAATCTTTGCAGGGGTGAGGGCTGGGGGTGGGCGAGAGGGCAGATTGCACAGTGAAAAAGTAGATTGTATATACCTAATGTTCTTATAATGCAAAGAATAACGCAAAATAATAAAGATGGGCAGAATCTTACTGGCTGTTTAGAATACTCAAAAAATACATAGAGAAAAGCAATATGGAAAATATGAGTTAAAAAGAATGAGAAACAGTTCTATAAGGGCCATCAAAATTTGGATGAGGGGAGGAAGGGTGGGTTAATAACTAGAAGTACAATGTATTAACCTGGGTGAAGGGGAAGGCAAATAAATAAATTAAATTAAAAAGTATGAGAGAGAGAAAGAACCAGATTAAAACTACCACCAAGTCCAGAACATGTAAACACACACACACACACACACACACACACACACACACACACACACACACAAATGGTTAGAGCAGTATAGATATTCCTGATCCTGGTCTGTAAGACAAAACCTGCAAACAGGCTGTTGTTCCCTTTTAATGTGTTCCTGAATCATTTAGAACTGAGCAAAGATTACCAGTCGTAATTGTGTTTCCTCCTTTAAATGCTTTCTTGCGTCACTCAGTGCTTGCCCTTCTGAAGTTTTGTCTTGCTTAGGACCCTTGAAAAGATCAACAAAAGCACACATGTTTAAGAATTATGTGTTAGTTGACACTACTACTGTTATTTAGTAAGGAAACATGACCGTGCCTAAGTAGGTACGATAATAAAAGAAGACCAAGAAGTTAAAGAAGTCTCGTAAATTTAAATATATACTTTAGTTGAATAAGGAATTTCTTGCCATTTTGTTTCAAATCCTAAGAGAAATTACCAAATTGGGGGCTAGAAGTTTTAAAAATCAGCCTCTAAAAAGAAGATTGCAGTCACTGTAAAATGTGAGTGAGGTCCAAGGGTCAAGTGGTACTCTATTCCTTCTCTAGGCCCTCACACGTGGTCTGATCCAGGGGATGTGAGCTCGAAGTCTGGCAACCAGAAACCTGAGCAGCCACAGTTGTTTTCACAAGGCCCGAGCACTAAAGGCAACTCTGTTATGTGCTCAAAAGTGCCTTCGTCTCCCTTCCCAGCCTGGTTACTGCTCTTACTGTAACAGCAGCCTTAGTAATGGTTGATATCCAGTATACCTAGGCCAAGCGGTTGAAAAGTATGAAGATAAAAGGGCGTGCGCATGGCTATCTTTCTGGAGAAACAACGCTGGCATTAGTATTCTAATGACATACTTGATGTCTAGAGACATCAAGGCAGAAAACGCAATACAAAAACACCCATAGCAATCTGGGGCTATCTAACGAGCGGTTCTAAACCTGTGAGTTATGACCCCTTTGGGGGTCGAATGACCCTTTCATAGGGGTCGCCTGATTAATAACAGTAGCAAAATGACAGTTATGAAGTAGCATGGAAAGTAATTTTATGGTTGGGGGGTCACCACAACATGACGAACTATATGAGAGGGTCGCAGCATTTGGAAGGCTGACCACCGCTCTACAGAGATGCCAGAAGCACCATCGATTTCAGAAGTAGCAGCATGGTTATTTCACACAGGGGTGCTGGTGCTGATAATTCTGATCTTCAGTCATAAAGGGCAACAATACAGCTTCTAATTAAGGTTTGGAATTGTGTAATATGTATAAAATCACAAAAAGTTTATTGTTCAATAAAAGGTTTTGTACATTAAGGGGTTGAATTATCTTTAAAAACCATTTACAATGTACAAATGCGCTTTACACAATTGATGTATGTATGGATTGGGATAACAGTTGTATGAGCCCCTAATAAAATGTTAAAAAAGAAAAATAAATAAATAAATAAATAAATACATTAAAAAAACACACAAAAAAACCATTTACATGGCAACTTTCAGTAGTATTAGATAAATGTCACTTTTTTACAAAGCAAAAACTTGTGTGGTCTAAAAATGGCATATTTAATATAACAAGTATAACATTGAAGTTCAGTACAAATCATTAGTGCATAAAATCAAGTACGTGGATAGTACTAGCATTTTGATATGCTCTATGAATATTTGATAAATACAGTAATATTCACCTTTCGATTGGATTCCAATATGTGGGAGCTTTCCTCTTTAACTCGTTCCATTTCTTCTTGCAAGGTAATAATCCTGTTGTTTGCAACTGCAAGCTGTTAATTATACACAAAAAACTTAAGTCCTTTTATTAAGGAGTTAATAAATATACAGTATAAAATGAGTGTAAAATAACTTATGACCTACAAGATAATTTCAGGTTTGGCTATTCTTAAAAGGAAAGAAAGCTATTGATAAACCCCACAGAAATGTTTTTACAAAGAAAAAAATACTTTTACAGAGAAATTTTGGAAAATATTTTGAGAACAGGTTATATAAAAAACAAAACATAAACATAATGATGATCTCAACAGATGCTCCCCCTCAAAGCAGCTGATGTGCCCAATTGAGATGTAGTCAATTAATTTGGCCCTTGTAGCCACAATTCTTTAGCAATGATGTATTATCACTCTGACTCTGTCTGTGGCTCTAATGCCATTTTAGAAGAAGTTCTCTGGTACACTAATGGAGAGGAGAAGGTGGGATTCAGTCCAGACTTAGTAGAAGGTGTGAACCAAGTCATGTCATTTGACCTTGGAGGCTGCTGGCTATGAGTTGAAGTATAAATTGTTATACTATGAACCTTTTATTTGTAAGTAGGAAAAGTTGGTGTTAATTTAAACATCTATTATGACTAGCAGCGAGACCTATGTTTTATGGGTGACCATTATACCTGGTAGTGCTATCACTGTGCAGATAAGAGCCATGATATACATGGACTGCATGGGAGAAGCTGTTGTGTTTGGGTACATCTGCTGTCCCTTTCTTTGATCTGAACTTTATAATCTTATGGGATCATAGATATATATGAAGTTCGATGTCACATGGCTGTAAATAACTATGCAGGCACATGCCTCAAATGAAAAGTCTGGTCCTTCTATTCCAACATTTCCTAGAAATAATCGGCTCTAATGGTGTATACTATTGTCTTATAATGAAAATTCTGAAAGCTAGTCAAAGAAAATTTCCCAAACACTTACCTCTTCTGTCAGTTTTGTATTAGATTTTTCTAATGCATCTACTTTTGCCTGAAGGTTGTTTACAGTAGCACTGTTAAGAGTAGGGAAAAAAAAGTTTATTGTGAAACAAAGCAATATCCTCAATGCTCCATTTTAAACATTCATTATACTTATTATTTGTTTTATGTCCCCAGTTCCTGAAAGAATTGTGAGCTCTAGAGAAGCTGTGTCTATCTTATTAGCTGCTGTATATTTGCCAATGAAGTGTACATTCAGTAATCATTATCCAGAGAAATGAAACTACTACTGTTAAGATTTAATTATATAAAATAATAATAGCTTAAATGGGTTCCTGCTACGTACCAAACATTCATCTAAACAACCCTGTGTTATGTCTCCCCAATTACAGATAAATTGAGACATAGAAAGGTTAAATAATAGTGTCATGTTCATATTTCATTGTCAATTATAACCATCTTTTTGTCTTCTTAACATTTCTATATGACTTTGTTATATAATGTGATTAACCCTTGGTCCTCAGAGCAAATGCTTTTTCTTCATACTTTTCTAGCTAAAATCAGGATACGAAGGCTTTATATTGATTTACATATGCATATTATTCACTCCATCTACCACTATCAAGTCAACACCAACTCATAGAAACCATATGCAGGATTTCTGAGACTGTAAATCTTCACAGGAGCAGACAGCCTCATATTTCTCCCATGGAATGGCTCATGGGTTTGAACCACAGACCTTGAAGTTAGCAGCCCATTGCCTACTCACAGCGCCACCATGGCTCCTCCATAATATATTATAGGTCTTAATTTAAACTTACTTCCACAAGAGAACTACAAACAAATGATGAATAGTGGACAAATTAACTCCTTTTCCTGAATTAATCAGCAGTAGCTTATTTACACAATAGTTTACTAAAACCATCCACAGTACCTTTTGGATAGCTCTCCTCAAGAGAAGGAAAACTGATTCATGTTTGGACAGTCTTGCTAGTGAGCACTTTGGAAACTTATTGCAGTGATGGTGAAGACAGTAGACTAATATTTCAATTCAATTTATAAGAAATGCATGGAACCAGAGCGAGATGCTTATCAAAAGTTATTAAGGTGCTAAATGTTTTATCCCAGGTCAGTCCTGAAATTTGTGGCTGAACCTTTAGAACCAAGTAGGCCTGACAACTGTTTATGTCACCTATTAATAATTAAGTAAATTATTAACTTGGTCACTAACATTATAATTGCATGTTAATCTTATAGTGTCTTCACCAAAGGATACCAAAACAGTTTAATGCCCTTTATCTAATCTGTCTAGAGTGCAGCCCGGGTCACGTCTGTTGGTTGAATATTGTCTGACTTTATCCTCACTGCCTGTTGTTTGAAGCTTTCCATTCATCCCCAACCAAAGCCCCATTAATGTTATTTAATCATTCTTTACTTTAGATGTCTATTTAGTTCTTCTACATAGTTCTTCTGGTCCAGAATTGCAGTAATTTGACCATCTCTAGGAAAAAGAAAAAATAGTTAATATTAGAGACATAAAAATCCCCTCTCCATATTTTCATAAAACAGAAAACACACTGTGTCACAGATAACACTGAACCAGAAGACAGCCTTGATGTACAAGCCCTAAACTATTAACAGTGAAGACTTGGGCAAGGCTTAGACAATGTTTAAAAACCTACATTAGCAAAGTATAGCTTGCATGTCTTAGTAATGTCACTTATAGAAATAACAGTTACAATATAATAAAGGCACTTAAAAGGTAAGCAATTTCTTCTTGCTAGAATGAGGGGTCTCCAGAAGTTCATGTAAAATATTCTATTATTTTTTAATTCCATTTCCACAAGCATTATTTATAGCATAGGTTCTCAAACTTATTTGGCCTACCACTCCTCCCTTTTCAGAAAAAAACATACTCAGTACCTCCTGGTGATTAGAAACTTTGGTACAATAGCCCATACATCTGCTTCAGAAGCCTCCTGGGAGCCCTGGTGGCACTGTGGGCTGCTAACTGTTTGAAACCACCAACCACTCCCTGGGAGAAAACTGGGCTTTCTACTCATCTCAGCAGCGCAGGCAGTTTGACTGTGCATTAGGTTGCTGGGAGTTGGCCTTAGCCCCATGGCAGGGAGTCTGGTCTGATTTGGGATCATTCCAGTGTCCCCCAGCGCGCAGTATTGCTTACTTTGGGTAACAACGATTTACAGCCACCATTTTCCATTGGTGATTGGAACTCTAGCGTAATACAGTTGTTCTCAAATGCTACATATTTGTTTTTAAGTGAAAATGGTATTTCAAAGTGAATAGCAAAGAAGTCTTCAAAAGGCTCAAGTGTTTATAATTACATAAGAAAATAAATGGTGGAAAATAGATTTACTTTTAGAACCAGAACCAACTGATCTATAACACATGAATGTTCAATAGCCAGGCATTTAAAAAATGAAAGACAAAAATCAAGGCCACTTACCCAAACAATCAAACACACACAAAAAGACCAAATTATATCATTTCTAGTTCAATGACCAAATGTTAAAAACAGTAAACCAATTGTGCCTTCACCTGCTAAATTTATAAAGGATATACTGTAAAGGACATTTGTAATCTCTAGGCACTCTTATGTATAGTTTTGAAGCTTTTAATTTGAATTTGAACATTTTAATTTTAGGCTTAGTTGATACTTTTTTGGCAAAACTTAAATATTTATCAACAGAAATCTTTCAACCAGTTAAAGTAGTATTAATTACTACTGAAGACATCAGAGGAAGCTAATTTTCTTTGTACGTACCCTTCACTCCCTTTACTGCTGTTCCCATCCTTGAGATACATTGAAAAGTCTATAACTCCAACCTACACAGAGAATTTCATAATTTAATATAAAATTACATATTTTTGAAGGCATGGCATAATTATCTATTTTTAGGCACTCAAAATAGTACTATAATAGTGAAAGTTCTAGACATTTGTGATTTAAAAACTTTTAACTTTCAGTATAATCAAGAATTAACAAAGGTTTTAAGGGATACAGTTGGGGGGTGGGTAATGGGGAGTTCATGTCAAAGAGTTCAAGAAGAAAAAGAATGTTGAAACCAATTGTGGTAGCAATTGTATAATATTACTTGATGTGACTGTATGGAATGGTATGGTATCTGTATTAGCTCCCAATTAACAACAACTAAAAGAATGAACAAAGATTAGAAGTAAGCAAAAACCAAAAATTAAAAGTCAATAGGAATAGAGCATATATAGCTAAGGCAAACGATCAACAGCATTTTAAAAAAATACTCTTATTGGGGGCTCTTACATCTCTTATCACAATCCATACATTCATCCAGTGTCAAGCACATTTGCACATATGCCACCATCATCATTTTCAAAGCATTTTCTTCCTGAGCCCCTGATATCAGCTCCCCATTTTAGTATCTTAATACAAAGAAGACCTCAAATTTCTTTCTCTTTGGCTTTTATAAAATTCACTCTTAGGAATAATTTTCAGAAATTAAACTACAAAAATAATACAGATCAAAATACCGTATTTCTCTTTTCATAGAGTAAAATGTAGCAGAAACGTATTGTAGTGTTTCATACAGAAAGGGTGAGAAATACTCACAGGAAACACAGGAGCTTTTCTTACTGGGCAATCAGTACATGTCGGGCCCTGTTCTAAATGTATCACATGCACCTACGCTTTCATTCTGAAAACACACTCAGCTAGGAAATGAGGGGGCCAGAATGTGAACCCAAGCGGTTTAGTTTTATTCTCAACTAGTATACAATACTGATGTTTAGTATTTAGCATAATACTTAGTATATAAGCATATTCAAGTATCACCGTCTTTGCATATATCTTAGCCTATACGTTTTACAGGGATCATAGAAAAGACAGGAATTTTAAAAATATACAAACATTGTAAGCCAAGTTGAACAAAAAACAACCAAAATTTTCATGTTCATGTCAAAATGATAAGAAATCCTATTTAATACTCACAATCTACCCCCTGGTCCCCAACGTGGTTGCTATGGCCTTATCAATGCAAATTCTGGTAATAACAGCATTTCGAGTGGCACACTGGGTAACTATCTTTCCCATACCTGAGAGTCCAAATCTTCTCCTTTCATACAGAAATTGGCATCAATGACATTCAGACCCACCAAGAGACCAGCAATTATGGCTCCTTCTTCTTCCATCATGAGGGCATTGGGTTCATAGAATTCGCTGTAAGACAAATCCACACGGCGCTGTGGTAGTACTGCCTTAGTCATCCACTAATGTAAACAGGAGATGCGCAGAAACAAACCTGCCTCCTTGTTGAATATGACTGTCATCTTTGATGACTGCCTTGGATAAGTACTGTAGCTGTTAATACAAGAATAGATTTTTCTACACAGGAGATAGTCTGGATAAAAGAAATATCAGAATGGTATTTCTGTTCATGTTTTCACATATTTATAGTGTTATGTGCCCTAGAATTTTGTAATCTTTTATACCTTTTGAATATGCTCTTTTTTAGTTTTTCAAAAGTTGCCTTTTTCCTAATTTGTTTAATTTAAAAATTCTATTTACCACCTTATTTTATTAATACAGTCAACTAACTTTTAGCAGTGCGAAGTGTTAATTTAAATACATTCACATTTGACTAATTAGAAAAGCTGTCTAAAAAGCAATAAAAATCATAGGCTGAATATAATTTATAATGTTAAAGTATTCTTTTCTTTTGCTATTTAATAAAATGATGTTAAATTACAGGAAGAAACACAACAGTCAGCAAGAAGAAGCACAGAGGACCTCTGCGGTTCCATCCGCGGCAGTCCAGACCACCTCTGAGATCGCCTGCTGCCCGGCTAAAGCACTTCATGCCCAGCCACCCTTTTCTGTGGAGGTTTGCATGGTGCTATGAGGCTGAACAGGTTTCCATGGCATTCCCAGCTAAAGATGGGTTAAAAAGTAATATAACTCATCTGCTGATTCCATGAGCACTGAGTGTGGATCCAAACAAAGCAAAATCCTTGACAACGTCAACCTTTTCTCCATTTATTGTGATTTTCCTTATTGGTCCAGCTGTGGGGATTTGGGTCTTCCTTACACTGAGTTGTCATCCCTGCTGAAGGCTGCACTCCTCATCGTCAGCAAGCGCTTCACGTCCTCCTCACTTTGAGCAAGCAGTTGTGCCATCTGCATGTCACAGGCTGTTAACAAGCCGTCCTCTAATCCTGATGTCACGTTTTTCTGCCTCACATAATCCAGCTTCTCTGATCATGTGCTCAGCATACAAATTGAACAAGTAGGGTGAAAGGCTACAGCCCTGTCACACACCTTTTCTGATTGAAACCATGTAGTATTCCTTTGTTGTGTTAGTACAACTGTCTCGTGATCAGCGTCCACGTTCCTCAGGGGCACAATGAAGTGTTCTGGAATCCCGTTCTTCTCAAGGCCATCCGCGGTTTATTGTGCTCCACACGGTCGAGTGCCTTTGCAGAGTCAATGACGCACAGTAAACATCTTTCTGGTGTTCTCTGCTTTAAGACAACTTCCACCTGACATCAGCAATGAAATCCCTTGTTCCATGTCCTCTTCTGAATCCAGCCTGAACCTCTGGCAGCTACGTTTCAATGTACTGCTGCAACCATTTTTGGATAATCTTTTTTTTGGGGGGTATGTATGTATGTATGTATTTATTTATTTTTAAATCATTTTATTTGGGACTCTTACAGCTCTTATCACAATCCATACATACATCCAGTATGTCAAGCACATTTGTACATATGTTGCCATAATTATTTTCTAAACATTTACTTTCTATTTGAACCCTTGGTATCAGCTTATTTTTTTCCTCCCTCATGAACCCTTGATAATTTATAAACTATTATTTTTTTCATGTCTTGCACCAACTACTGTCTTGCTTCATCCACCTTCCTGTTGTTTGTCCTCTTCCCACCTTCTCCCTACACTCCTGGTACAGTATTGCTACTCTCATTGGTCCTGAAGGGTTTATCTGTCCTGGACTCCCTGTGTTGCAGACTCTTATCTGTACCAGTGTACATGCTTTGGTCTAGCCAGATTTGTAAGGTAGAATTGGGGTCATGATAGTGGTGGTGGTGATGGGTTGGTGGGAGAGGAAGCATTAAAGAACTAAAGGAAAGTTGTATGTTTCGTCAGTGCTACACTGCACCCTGACTGACTCGTCTCTTCCTTGTGACCCTTCTGTAAGGGGATGTCCAATTGTCTACAGATGGGCTTTGGGTTTCCACTCTGCCCTCCCTCATTTACATCGATATTTTTTTTGTTCTGGGTCTTGATGCCTGATACATGATCCCATCAACACTTCATGATCACACAGGCTGGTGTGCTTCTTCCAGGTGGGCTTTGTTGCTTCTCAGCTAGATGGCTGCTTCTTTATCTTCAAGCCTTTAAGACAGGGGTCCTAAACATTTTTAAACAGGGGGCTAGTTCACTGTCCCTCAGACCTGTTGGAGGGCCGGACTATAGTTTAAAAAAAAACTATGAACAAATTCCTATGCACACTGCACACATCTTATTTTGAAGTAAAAAAACAAATGGCAAAAACACCTAGCGGGCCGGATAAATGTCCTTGGAGGGCCGCATTTGGCCCGCGGGCCGTAGTTTGAGGATGCCTGCTTTAAGACCTCAGATGCTATATCTTTTGAGAGCTGGGCACCATCAGCTTTCTTCACCACCTTTGTTTATGCACCCATTTTGTCTTCAGCGATCGTGTAGGGAAGGTGAGCATCACAGAATGCTGAGTTATTAGAACAAAGTGTTCTTGTGTTGAGGGAGTACTTGAGTCAAGGCCCAATGTCTGTCTGCTTCCTTAATACTTTAGCATATAAAGATATATACACATAAAAAATGATATATACATAGATCTATTCCCCTATCATTATATATAAATATATTTACACATGTATATGCCTGTATTAAGACCTCTATAAATGTCCTTTGCCTCCTAGTTCTTTCCTCTATTTCGTTGGATAATCTTAAGCAAAAGTTTACTGCCATGTAATATCAATGATGTTGTTCTATAGTTTGAGCATTCTGTTGAGTCACCTTTCTTTGGAATGGGTACAAATATGGATCTCTTACAGTCGTTTGGCCAGGTAGCTGTCTTCCAAATTTCCTGGCATAGATGAGTGAGTGATTCCAGTGATTCTTGAACTAGCTGAAACATTTAAATGGGTATTCCACCAATCCCTGGAGCCTGGTTTTTGGTTAATACATGCAGTGCAGCTTGGACTTCTTCTTTCAGCATCGTGGGTTCTTCCTCATAGGCTACCTCCTGAAATCGTAGAATGTCGACTAGCTCTTTCTGTTACAGTGGCTCTGTATTCTTTCCTTCTCCTCTGATCTTTTCATTATTCAATATTTTGCCTATAAAATCTCTCAATACTACAACTCAAGGCTTGAATTTTTTCTTGAGTTATTTCAGTTTCAGATATACTGTGCACGTTCTTCCCTTTCGGTTGTCTAACTCCAGGTCCTTGCACAATTTGTTATATTATTTGACTTTGTCTTCTCAAGCTGCCATTTGAAATTTTCTGTTCAGTTCCTTGACTTCATTCTTTCTTCCATTTGCTTTAGCGACTCCAAGATTAAGAGTCATTTCTGAAATCCACTTCGATCTTTTCTTCTTTTCCCATCTTGTTAATGGTCTTTTGCTTTCTTCATCGATGATGGTCGTGATGTCCTCCCATAGCTCATCGGGTCTCTTGGCAATGGTCTGTGCCACAGTCGGTCCCTGGTCTGCTTTTAGCTGCTGACACTGAGCTTCTCCATCTTGTCTTCCAACAGACATAGTTAATTTGATTTCTATGTATTCCATTTGGGGAAGTCCATGTCTACAGGTGCCTTTTGTGTTGTTGAAAAGTTATTTGCTATGAACTAGTCATTGGTATGGCAAAATTCTATCATGCAATCTCCAGATTTGTTTCTATCACCAAGTCCCTGCTTTCTAACTACTGTAGCTTTGAAGCATTATCTATGCAGGCTAGCCAGTATAAATAAAGTAGCAGAAATATACTAGCTTGATAAGATTGCACTAAATGAATATACTATAAACTTACTTAACCATTCCCTTTCTGATGGCCAGTTAAACTCGTTTTGGGTTTTTCCATACTACATACTCACAGGGCAGGTATAACAGTTATAAGATGACTTAGAAATAAACATGCACAGGAGACACAAAGTATTTGAAAATTTCCAGATAAAAATTCTTCAAGGCACACAGATGACTAAAAACTGCTCAAATATGCACCAACATTACTAATACACAAAAATCTCGGTAACTTAAACTATTCATTTCTAACCTAGTTGATATCATGATGGGCAGAGAACTTCAAACTATTTGTTTTCCACAAAGTCAACTGGAATTGTTCCAGGTCAACCCCAATTATTGATAACAATCCATAAAATCTACTGATTTTATTGTTTCTCTTCTTTTTTATCCTTTAAGGAAAGATATTAAGAAACGGTAAAATAGTTCAAACATAAGCAACAGCACATGAAAGAGCTACAAATTTATCCTATCTCTGGAAATAGTACGGTTATTTGGCAGCCTCCGAAGCCTCTGAGCAGACAGAATGGTGAAGGGTCTATTCTCCCAGAAGCTTCATCTTAAAAAGTTGTCTAAGTGCCCGCTTAGGAGAGGAGCAAGGCTGCACCCTAACTTTACATATTTCATAGACTCCACTAAAAAATGTCAGACTCGGAGCTCTCTGAAGGCACAGCCTACCATTTTCATTTTTTAAACTTGCTAGTTAACATAAATGCAGAAAAAGCACAGATCCGTACCTGAGAAGCTCCTTCCTATTGATCAGCGCTTTCATATACTCTGAGAGTTTCTTTTGCATTAACGCCAAACGAAGCCAGGCTCTTCCTCTACCTACTGGTGTCCTATAAAACACAGAAACCAAACAACTAAGACATAAGCACAGAGCAGGGGCCCGAGTGACGTACAGGGTGGTCTCCCTGTATAACACGCATCTGGAGGGCTCCTCCCCACCTTTCCACCCACCCTCCTCCGTGAGGAATTGCATACGGGCTGGTGAGAGTGCAGAGGTGTGTTGGGACAAGGCTCTGGCAAAGAATCAATTACTGAGTGAGACTATAATTTCACAAGGTCTCTTGAAGACACAATGGAAAATGGTCTACAGAAGTATCCAGACACTCATGTAGACACAGTCTATCTGATTAAAATTAAAGTATGCTACTTTGGGAAGGATTGCCACCACATTTTTGATTCTAAGGCAAATTCTAGGTGGTAATTCCCGAGTACATTTGCTAACACTCTCAGTCTGGTTCTCAAAACCACGTGTAATGCCTCCCTTTCTCTGAGCCAAGTTGTTGAAGGCCATTAAGACTCAGCCTTGAAATGGCTGAGAAGATATCAGTATCTGCTGTTTGCTTCTGCGGTTTGACATTGAGATTAAGAAAAAGAACAAGGACGTTTGCGAGTTCTGGGAAATCAGGATGGTTAATTTTCTCAAGGATGCTTGGTTTGGAAAAACATAGAGTTGTTGATGTGTATCCAATGTGCTTGGTTAACAATGAGAAAAATATAACCCCGGGTTGTTTCTGCATGTATAAAAGGAAGATGTAGAATAAACTTGGGGCTTCAGTATTCACTATTGCCCTCCAAATACGTTCTGTCTCTCTTTTTTTCCTTAATCCTCACTCCCCCTCTCAGGACCGTTCGACTCGTTGGCAGACTCCGACATCAAGTCCAGCAAGCCACCTCCCTAGAGCTAACTTTTTGAAACTCACTAATTCTCCCTCGGGTCTTAAAACAAACAAATGACGAAGAAGAAAGAAATATTTCTTATTTCAACAAGACAACCTCTCTTAGATTAACAATTAATTATACCTCAAAGGCATACTGTTCTGAATATTTTATATTTCCATTTCTCTCACAAGAGTACTATTCAAAATAGCATTATACATTTTGGATTATCATGTCACAAATTATTGGAATAATTGTTATCTTTGGGGTCATTCTTCAGGACCATTACTCTTTTGCTTTTCCTAAGAAACAGAATGAGACATGAACTTACTTGAGTCCGGGAAGGTCTTTAACACTTGCTGTTATCTCTGCAGCTTCTGGAACAAGCTTTTCCACGAGTTCTAGAGGTCCCCAGAAGGATTTATTTTGCCCAAGAAATGTTTTCTTGGCTAAAACAGAAACAAAGCAGTAGTTTAATATTCTTTACAACATAAATATTCTCTCAATCTATACTCATTAACTCCCCCTGTCTACTAAATGAGCTTCTCAGGGAGCTAATCCTAGATAATATATAATTCTAATATCATTCATGCTTTCAAAAGAGATAACAATGGTTAAAATTAGAAAAGCCATGCCCTGCCCTCAAAAGGCTTATCGTTGTGTGGAAAATCTACGGAAGGGAAACTTAGGAGACCCGAATTCTAGTTCGTGCTCTGTTCCAACTCACTGTGTGACCTTGAGCAAGTCACATACGAATCCTCAGCTTGTTTCCAATTGTAACATGACATGTATCAGCCTACATTACTTTTAGTGGTCTTTTCAGTTTTAACACTAAGCGATCTGTTCTTTAATCCCAGAAGATCGACCACACTTTTGTCTCTGCTAAGACCAATTGCAGAATACTCAAGGTAGTTGGCAAAGTAATTAAACAAACAATAACAACTTGTTCCTGACTTTTTTATTACTTATCTCTTTCTTTCTGATAAATATTTGAGATTTACATGGCTTTAAAAATTGACAATGTGGAGGGAGGAGAAAAATGAGGACCTAATGCCAGGGGTTTAAGTGGCGAGAAAATGTTTTGAGAACGATGAGGGCAATGAATGTACAAATGCGCTTTACATAATTGATGTGTGTATGGATTGTGATAAGAGTTGTATGAGCCCCTAATAAAATTATTTTTAAAAAACTGACAATGTAAATAATCATCATCATTAATGTGCCTCATGTTATTTTAAAAAAATGGTTATGATGTTTAAAAACTTTATATTTGAGATAAAGTAATGTAACTTTCCATTAAAATGTGTTTTGAGTGAGAGTCATTTTATAACATAATTAACAGCTTCTTGTTGTTTCTTGTTGGGCGCTGCTGACTGGCAGTGACCCTCTGCCCAATATAAGGCAGCATGCGTATGCTTCCTGCCACGTGCCATCCTCAGAAGAGTTGCTACGTTTGCACCTGTTCTTGCAGCCACTGGGCCAATCCATCCCCTTGAGGGTCTTTCTCTTTTTGGCTGACCCTCTATTTCACCAAATATGATGTCCTTCTCCAATGACCGGTTCCTTTAGATACCATGTCTAATGTAGGTCGAATACTGACGTTCCTGCTTCGAAGGAGCAATTCAGATTGTACTTCTTGCAATGCAGATCTATTACTTCTTCTGGGTTCCCTGTCCCATCCAACTCTTCTCCAGAACCAAAATTCAAATGCATCGTTTCTCCTGCTGTCTTCCTTATTCACTATCTAACTTTATCATGCATACTGAAAATATCAATACTTGGTTCAGTCACAATTTAGCCCTCAAGGGATATCTTTATTTTTTAAAAACACTTTAAAGAGGTCTTTTGCAGCAGATTTGCCCATAGAAAAATGTCGTTTGATTTCCTTACTGCTGCTTCCTTGGGCAGTGATTGTGGATCTCAATCAAATGAAATCCTTGACAACTTCAGGATTTTCTCCATGTATCATGTTGCTTACTAGTCTAGTGGGGAGGGCTCTTGTTTTCTTTATGTTGAGGGGTTGTTCATACTGGAGTCTGTAATCTTCGATCTCCATCAGTAAGTGCTTTACGTCCCCTTCACCTTTAGCAACAGAGGCTGGGTCATCTGAATTATTATAGGTTGTTAATTATTTTTCCTTCAGTCCTGATGCCATGTTCTTCCTACAGTTCAGCTTCTCACATTATCTGCTCTGCACACAGACTGAATAAATACGGTAAAAGCATACAACTGACACACAGCACTCCTAATTTTAAACCATGCAACGTCCCCTGGTTCTTTTCAAATGCCAGCCTCTTGGTATAAACAGTTCTGGATGAAGGCAAGGAAGTTTGCTGCAGTTCCCATTCTTTGAAACATTGTCCATAATTTATTATGATCCACACAGGGGAATGCCTTTACCCAGTTAACAGGACACAAGTAAACATCGTCTGTTATTCTCTGCTTTCAGCTAAGATCAGTTCGATGTCAGCAATGCAAACCCTCATTCCACGTCCTCTTTAGAATCCGGCTTTGTTGTCTGGCGGTTCCCTTTTCATGTACTGCTGCCACTTTTTAAAATGACCTTCCACAGGATTTTACGCTGGGGTGCTGTCAGTGATATTGTTTGATGATGTCTGCATCCTGCTGAATGACCTTCATTAGTAGTGGGCGCTTGCAGGAGCTGTAAAGCATCTCTTCCAGTAGCCTGGCCAGGTGGTTGTCTTTCCAATTTCTTTTCTTTTTTTTACATTTAAATCATTTTATTGGGGGCTCTTACAGATAACAATCCATAAATCAATTACATCAAGAAAACGTGTACATGTGTTGCCATTATCCTTTTCAAAACATTATCATTCTACTTGAGCCCTTATTATCAGCTTCTCTTTTTTCCCTCCCTCCCACCCTCGTGAATCCTTGATAAAATATATATTATTATTTTTTTGTATCTTCCACCATCTGCTGTATCCCTTCACCCACATTCTGTTGTTTTCCCCCATGGGGGGCGGGGGGGGGGCGGAGGGGTTGTCATACATCCATCACTGTGATTGATTTCCCCTGTGCCCCCTCCCGCCCCTCATGGTGCCACTCTTCCCATTACTCTTTCTGAGGGGTTGATCTGTCCTGGCTTCTGCGTGTCAAAAGCTCTAATCTGCACCAATGTACAGTCTCTGGTCTAGCAGGATTTGTGATGTGGAACTGGGGTCATGAGAGTGGGGGGGAGGAAGCATTCATACAAGAGGCACGTTGTATGTTTCATTGGTGCTAAACTGCACCCTGGCTGAATTATCCTTTCTAAGTGACTCTTCTGTGAGGGGATGTCCAATTGTCTACAGATGGGCTTTGGGTCTCCACTCCGACCCTTCTCCTTCACACTGATATGACTGTTTGCTTTGGGTACTCTGATGTCTGATACCTGATCCGGCGACACCTTGGGATCACACAGGCTGGTGTGCTTCCTCCAGGTGGGCTTTGTTGCTTCCCTGCTAGATGGCCTCGTGTTTAACTTCAAACCTTTAAGACCCCAGGTGCTGCATCTAATAGCCAGGCACCATCAGCTTTCTTCATCACATTTAGTTATGCATCCATTTTGCCATCAGTGATTGTGTTGGGAAGGTGAGTAGCACACAGTGCCAGCTTATTAGAACAAAGTGTTCTTGTGTTGAGGGAAGACTTAAGTAGAGGCCCAAAGTCTGTCTGCTTCCTTAATACTTTGACATATAAATAAAGGTACATAGGCCAATATCCCATCCTCATATATTAATATATGTACATGTGTACATGCTTATATTTATACCTCTCTATATAGCTTTTGCTTCCTAGTTCTTTCCTCTATTTCCTTTTACTTTTCTCCTGTCCCACTATCATGCTTACCTTTCATTCGGCTCTCAGTAATTCCTCTTGGTTACATTACAATTGATCAAACCCCACGGGATATTCTACACCCTCCTCACCATTGAGTTTAGATCCCCTATTGTTCCCTTGTCCTTGAGTTTGTTGGCCTTTCACTCCCTTTCCCGCCATCTCTTCTCCCAAGCCCATCTCTCACCCCCTGGGACCATAGCTCCCCCCCATTGCTTTCTCCTTGAGATTTTTATCCTATCTTATACAGATACATATCTAAAAGATAAATTTTAAAATTTTGAAGTAAAAAAAAATAATAAGGGGGACATTTTTTTAAAAAGCTGACTTCTATGAATGTCTTCCAACCAGGTCTGATGAGGTGCCAACTACTGCCCCGTAAGTCAGAAGTCTATTTTGGGAATTTCTCCAGAACTTCATTGCTTTGCTTCCCTTGCTGTTCTGTTGTGCTCCCTTCGTGGGTCGCCCCACTGTTGGGGGTCAGACTGGCCACACTTCCTGCCCTGTGTCTCCAGTGTTGACCACCGTAGAGCTCTGGGCCGGTGAGCGGACATCATGGTTCCTGTTTGGGCTGGCCCTCCGGTCCTCTCTGTGTACTGGCTGCTCCAAGCAGGGATGTGGTCCTTGAGGTTTGGTGGACCAGGATGAGGCTCTCCTCTCTGTCTTTCTCTCTTTGCCTTTTAGCTTGCTTAGGTGTGTGGTCAGGACAGACCAGCCACTCTCCTCACGCTGTATCTTCAGTGCTGTCCTCTGTAGTACATTCTTCCAGGGAGGGGGGTCAACGTAACTCGGATTGGGGCCAGCCCCACAGTCCTCTCTGTTAATGCGCTGCTCCAAGCCAGTATGTTGCTGTCAAGGCTTGGCGCACCATCAGTTCCTGATCAACAGTAACTTCCTGAAATGGATGAACCCTGAAAAAATTCTTTTTTGGTACAGTGACTTTATATGGTCTATCTTCTCTTGATATTTCCTGAATTGTTCGATATTTTGTCCATAGAATATTTTGTCTTCAGTTCTTTTAGCTTGAGAAATACTGAATATATTCTTCCCTCTTGATATTCTACTTTCAAAACAAGTAGATGTTCAAAGACTGTATTTATGAAACCACTGATAATAAAAGGCAATCATAATGGAAACTAGAAAAAAAGTCTTTTTGACTTAAATTAGAACTGACTTTAAATGGAGTTGTCAGACTGCAACCCGTCTGCAAGTTGGGGGCTACAAATACTTTTTTTTAAGTTTGCATAACACAATAAAGAAATGTATTGTAGAAAGCCCTCCCTAAACTCAGTATATTCAGTATCCTTCCACCATACTTATTCAATCTGTATGCTGGACAAATCATCAGGGAAGCTGGTTTATGTGAAGAAGAATTAGCATCAGGATTAGAGGCAGGCTTATCAACAATCTGTAATATGCAGATGACTCGATCTTGCGTGCTGAAAGGGAGGACTTGACACATTTGCTGATTGATGGTGATGAAGGACTGCAGCCTTCAGTATGGATTGTGACTCAGGGTGAAAAAAGACCCAAATCCTCACAACAATAGTTATCATCATGATAAATGGGGAAAGGTTGACTTTGTCTGTTATCTTGCTTGGATTCACAATCCGTGCTCATGGAAGCAGTAGTCAAGGTGTCCTCCCCGCCCCCCCCCTAAGCCGTGGTATTCCCGATTGCCTTATATGCATGTGAAAGGCGGACCTAAATAAGGAAGCCTGCATCTGCATCTAGTGCTGGAGAAGAGCACTGGAAGTCGGAGGAGCGCGGAAAGCACCATCAGATCTGTGCTAGGAGAAGCTCAGCCAGAATGCTTCTTAGAGAGGCCGGATGGCAAGACCTCACCTGACATACTTTAGTCATAATGTCAGGGGAGACCAGTCCCCGGAGAAGTGTATTGTGTTTGGTAGGAGGGCAGTGGAAATGAGGAAAGCCCTCAAGGAGATGGATTGACATCTCGGCTACAATAATGGGCTCAAACATAGGAACAATTGTGAGGATGGTGCAAAGGGTCACTGTGGGTCAGAACCAACTAGATGGCACCTAACAATAACAGTGAAACTCAGTAAAAATGAAAATTTATATGAATCCATTAAATGATATATTCTATAGGGGTCTACTGAACAGTTATTCATTTAACAAACATTGCAACCAGGTGTTGGAATCACAGTCGTAAAGAAAAAATAAGGTAATTATCCAGGCCCCATGTAGGTTCCCTTCCACTGGATTAATACAATTATTTCAATGCTCTTATTCTTTGACTCCCAAAGAAGGCTTTCTTTTCTACGCACATGCATCTGGGGACTCGGGCCTACCTTTGAGGCCGTGCTTCAAGCAGTGCTCCATCACCACGAAGAACTGCTGGAGAGGTGCGTAGTCGGAGTCCAGAGTCCTCCCCAGGTTGAGCGCTGATTCAATCAAGCCCTTGATACTCAGCTTGGCCATATTCATCAGGTTCATGCGTTCATTAGCCATGAGATAATTTGGATCTGCAGCCAAATGAGGAGGGGGTCAAGTCAGGCTACTGGAATGAGTCTATTTTATAATTCAGTATAACTTCCCCGTGTTGGCATTTGCACAAAGGCGTGAAAGAATGATGGGTAACATTGCTGTCTTTTTGCTCAACCGTTCCTGTAACCAGGAACACAATTCATTCCTGCACTGTCCACAATAGCCCATCAACAGATAAGTGAATAAACAAAATGTGGCATCTACAAACAATTGAATCCTACTCAGCTACAAAAAAGGGGAGCCTTAATACGAGCTTCAACATGAACCTTGAAAATATTACGTTAAGTAAAATAAGTCAGTCACAAACGGACAAATGGTACATGATCCCACTTATATAAAATATCTATCTGGAATAGGCAAAGGTATAGTGACCAAAGTTTCTTAGTGGTTTTCAGGGGTGGTAAGGACAGGTAAGGGGGAGTGCTTCCTGGGGGATAATGAGTTCCTGCTAAGGGCGATAGAAAATTTTGGAAGCAGACAATGATGTTAGTTACACAATATTATAGAGTAGCTAATGTCACCCAATTGTACCAGGGAGCTTCAGAAAGTTCGTGGGGGAAAAAAAGGAACTACAACATCATGGGCATTTTCCATAAACTTTTTGAAGCCCCTCTGTATTTGTAAAAAAATGCTAAAAGGGCAAGTGCTTTGTTATATACAAGAGGGTTTTTAAAAGCTCATGGAAAAATGAAATCGAAAAGCAATGCAATTTCTCCATGAACTGTTTGAAGCCAGCTGCTTATCTTTTTACTAGTAGCACACACAGGACCACGCAGAATGCAGTGCTCACTGGCACGAGTCTTGGCAGTGGCATCACATCACACTATTGCCTGCTGTGTGCTTTTCCCTGTAGACATGCAGTTTAAAAAAAAGGAAGCAGTTCCCTCAAGCCTGTCTTGATGAGGCAAGAGAGGACTTTATCACTTCCCAATCCTCAAGTACGCGTCTTTTCATATTCTTCCCACCGCCCCTCCCACCACCCTACCCTGGGCTCCCAACCTAGTTTACGGGGCACCACAGCCGTCTGCCAGCTTCCACTCTTGCCCTGTCCCCCCACTGTTTACAGAGTGCTCTCTGCAGTGTTCTAATAGTAAAGCCAAGCCAGGAACAACAGAAACAAGCATCTAAACAACACATCCCAAACTCATTGGGTCTACCACTCCCTTTTCAAAAAACCGATCACTCAGTGCTGTGGCCCCACCGCGCCAGGGAACCCTTGGTGCTCTGGCTCATAACCCACGATAAGTGCAGCCCAGTCACCATTTTGTCAGCGGCCCCCAAAGGGTTGTATTGCCCACTTTGGGAAACACTGAACTAAGCAAACTTTTAACCCTAATTTAAACAGATTATTATAGTACTAGAAGTTGATCAACTCGCAAATTTTAAAGATTTACAGCATTTGTGGTTCTTATCAACCCAGACAGATAAGCTTTTGAGGGAAGGCCAAGTACAAGGACAGAACTCACAGGGTGTAGGCACTCACTACTTTCACTCATTAGTGCTTATTCTGCGTACCACTGCTTACAGCTGCGGCCTCAATCTTTCCTCACAACACAGCGAGAGGGTGATGGGATTGTCACCATTTTACCAGGGACGAGATTTAGGAATAAAGTAGTTAGTCCATGGATACTGACTGCAGTCAAGTTCACTCCAGAGCCAGAGTCCAGATAGTGTTTGTTCATCCAAAGCCGTACCCTTGACCACTAGTATAAATTTGCAAATGAGCCAACGACTCCAAATGATGTTTATCTTTCCCTCTGGGTGACCACTCTTTTACATGACTTTCTTATTAATTATCAAGACTCTCTTATCTAAGTATTATCCTTTCTTTTCCAGTAATGAGATAGTTAAGGTTTATTGTGCCAACCTGGCCTATAACATGTGGGAGTACTTGAAGGACTGAGAAATAAATGGCCCAGTGAGCCTCCCCTTCTAGTTCTTGGGTCTCTTGCTTTCTGGAGCACCCGTGTGGAGACCCCTGCCAGCGCTGAGAGGCTTACATGCTCACTGACTCGGCTTTCCTCCTGCAGTCGGCATCATTGCGTGTGTTTTGTGAGATGGAGGAGGGCTTTGTAGATCGGAGTCGGACTTATGGGCTAATGTTGGACTTATGGGCTTGGGCAGCACTGGGTTGGGATGCTTTCTTAATGTACATTTACCCTTTATATAAAACTCTCTCTTATATGCATATGAGTTTCTGTGGATTTGTTTTTCTAGTCTACCCAGACTAACACAAGTAATAAAACAGTTGCATAAAAGCAGTCCAAGGCTCAACTGCTCACAAGTGCGAGAAAATGAACCTGAGGCTAACAAGAAGCCTAATAAGCCTTCCCCTATGCCATGTGCCTTCTTTCAAAGTATGACATTTCTATTAAATTTTTAAAAATCTGTGAAACAGTTCAATTCCTCTTAAAAGAGAAAAACCTCACAAAAAGCAACAACTTAATGGTTGTCAAGCTGAAACAATTTGACCATTGAAAATCTGTGCATGTCAGAGTAGGAACTGTGTTCTACCAGGTTTACAATCGCATATTTTTCAGAAGTAGATAGTCAGGTACTTTTCTTCCAAGGTGCCTGTGCAGATTCAAACCTCAAGTCAAGCAAATTAACTGTTTGTTCCACCCAGGGGTATTAAGAGGAGGCTTGTTAGCATAGAGGGTTATGATTTGAACTGCAAGGTCAGCAGCTTGAAACCACTAGCAGCTCTGCTGGGGGAAACTGAGGCTTTCTACTCCCAATGAGATTTACAGTCATGGAGAACCACAGGGCATTTCTACCCTGTCCTACAGGCTTACTGAGAGTGGGAAGCAACTTGATGCAGTGAGTTTGAATTTGTTTTTTTGAGGTAACTATTAATAAAACTGTGCTTCCATAATACAAACAAGCCACTTAAAAAGTACAAACAATCCACCCATTCTTTATAAAACATTACCCTCAATCTTAGCACTACTGGTGTTTTGAACCAGGTTAATTCTTTGCTGTAGGAGGCTCTCCTGCCTGTGGTTTATAGTATATTCAGCAGCAACCAGGCCTCTACCCACTAGATGTCAGTAGAATCCTCCTATTATGAAGCTAAAGTTTCCCACTCAGTGACCATGTAGGACAGAGTCTCTGAGGCTGTGCCTCTTGCAGAAGTAGAGAGCCCGTCTGTCCCCCGCGCCGAGTCTCCAGATACTGTCAAATGTCTTGGGGTTGGGGACAACTCCTTGAGCTGCAGAGAAGGAACAGAGTCTACTGGGAGATGTAAGTGGTTCAAGTTCTGAAGGCTGAGCACCAGTGGGGAGACAGTTGCACAGAGAACTCCACAGGAGAAAGATGATTTCAATAATCTGAGCATCTCAAAGGGGCAGTTCTACTCTGCCCTACAGGGCTGCATGGATCTGAATTGACTTGGTGACAGTGCGATCGAGGCTTTGGGGTTTTCATACAGATGTGCGGCACGTGAGCGTACCGAGTGTGCGAGTTCATGGAGCCGAATCCTGACAACATGTGATCTCATCTGTGTGCTTAACATGCTTAACTTTAGAAGAAGGAGAGGGGAAAACAGAATTTACAGTATGTAGGCTAGAAGATAATTTTTAAAGATAATTTCATTTTGACTTTCAAAATATTGGTAGCCATACTTTTTTCTGAGAAAAAGAACCAAAATTTTAATGTTTTACAATGACAGCATTTACACCATTCCAAAATTGAACTTTTCTTCTTTTTCGAATCAATACGGAACACTAACTCTCTGTTAGATACTGAATTTAATACTGGGAATACAGAGCTAAAAGATCTTGTTTCTGTGATTGAAGTACTTATGATCGATTGGGAGAAGTAGACAGAGAAATAAATGATAATGCTTTGCGCTTCCCAGCTTGAGTAACACGAGTACAGATGCAGCCTTGGGGAGACCAGGCCATGTTTCAGGAATACTTGAAATTTCAAGCTATCCATCACCCTTGGGAAAGGTAAATTTTATTCAAGAAAAAATAAGTTGACATATTTTAACATTAAATATATAGTAGGAAACAGAATGCCTATTTTCCATTTTTCAGAGGTGAGGATAGACCACATTTGTTTAGTCTTTCCAGTGGGCTGTGAATCTAATACGCTTTCCTCTGCCATCCGTGCACTTCTGCGGACAGCCTTGAGAAGGACTGTCTACGCAGCCGTAAGGGCTCTAAGGAAGTGTGGACAAAATACCATGGGAAGATGCACAGAAGAAAGGAACTTGACCTGGCTCCCCCTTTCTTCCTTCAAGTTTAGGGGAAGGGTGTGTGTTGTGTACACATTTTGCAGGGCGTGACTTTTCAGTGGGTCTGAGGGACGAGCACGAATGGACGCCCACGGCACCCTCTCGAGCAGCACCACCAGGAGTTTGGAAGGCACTGAATAAACAGTCAGTGTTGAGGAGGGCGCCCTGGTGGCACAGGGTTTGTAAAGTGCTCCGCTGCTGACCTAAAGGCTGGGTACGCATTCTGTGAGAGAGAGATGCTGCAGGCTGCCCTGGAAACCCCGATGGGGCACTTCTAGTGTATCCTGCAGGGCTGCTATGAATCGGAATCAGCTCAAGGACAAGGGGCTTGCATTTTTGTGGTCTCTTCTGTCTGTTACTTGGATGGGTTCCTATGTTCCCAGGGGACAGAGGGTGGAGCAGTGGCTACTCTGTGAAGCAGTGAGTTCGTTTGGAAAGATATCCTGGGGTTTAATGTTGGCATTTTTGGGCTCACTGATCAAGCAGATGTGAGGAAATGGGGACAAGGCATGTTTCTGGTTTGGGGATGAGGTGGGAGTTATGAATGTGATCACCTTGGTGGGGAATAAATAGGTCGGAAACACTTGACAAAAGAGCCACCTTGCAGCCATTTGGCAACTCTCAAACCCACAACCATTAAGTGGATTCCAACTCTTAGGATAGAACTGCCCATCTGGGTTTCTGAGACTAATTCATTACAGGAGTAGAGAGCCTCATCTTTCACCTGTGGAGCGATGGGTGGTTTCAAACCGTGACCTTGAGGTTAGAAGTCAAATGTGTAACCCACTACACAACCAGGGCTCCTCTTGTGGTAGTCTATCGTTAAAATAATAAAATATATGATTTGGTTTTTAAATCAAAGTTCTTTTAAGAGCATTGATCTTTTCATTATATCTCTTTAAGACTGCTAGTTTCCCATGTGGGGTTACTTTAATATACTTTAGACACATGTGACTCTCTTAGCTAACAGCAAAGGATGGGGGCTAAGACTCACAATGAGTCACACTGTTCTGTAAACTAATCATCTGACCAAGACCTCATTTTATCTCTCCAAAGTGAAATGACTAATATTCATACAGCATTATCTTGAACTGTTTCCTGAACAAGCAAGGCAAAAACAAGGCCCATTATTTTTGTATTAAGATACATGGTACCTAATTTTTTTGGAAAGCAGAAATAATCTATGTGCAACATACATAGTATTTACTTTTTAGGATGCCCTAAATTTTCAACAGATCAAGGCTTTTATCCTATATGATCGACAACAGTTATAAACCAAAGTTTATTAGTGGTTATTGGGGTGGGAAGGAGTGGGGAAAAAGGAATAGCTATTTACAAAGTATTGAGCTTCTGCTTATGGTACTGAAAAACACGTCCGTGGATGTTTGATGATGATTACACAGGATTAATGTAATTGCTATCACTAAATTGCACATGTGAGAAAAATGCCAACTTGGATAGGAGTCCTACTGGCACATTGAGTCATATATGAAGCTGCTAAGTGCAGGTCAATATTTTGAACCCACTAGCTTCTCTGTGGGAGAAAACTGAGGCTTTCTGCTCTCGTAAAGATTTAAAGCTTAAAATGAAGAGCCTTGCTGGCACTGTAGGTAGGTGCTGGACTTTCAACTGTAGAGTTGGCAGTTTAAACCATTAGCTGCTAGGAGTCGGGGTCCACTTGAAGGCAGTGAGTTTGAGCTGCTACTCTGGACAAACACCAGGCGATCTGCTCCCATACAAGATTTACAGCCTCCAGAACCCTATAGAAGGCTTCGATAAGGTGGAGTCAACTAGATGGCAGTGGGTTGATACGTTTTTCGGAGACCAGGTGTTGCTGTGAAGGTAGACAACAGAGTGCTAAGCACAAGGTTGACAGTGTGAACCAACCAGACACTCTGGAGAAGGTGAGGTCGCTATGAGTCAGAATCAGCTCGTTGGCAGTGGTTTGGTTTATATGTATTCTTACAACTAGAAATAAAACAAACCAAAAAACAGTGTCACACAGAGATTTTCAATGGTTCTTAATGGGAGACTAAAAAGAACAAAATTAATAGCAACATACTAGAAAAAAAAAAGCTTACTTTATGTTGGAAATGACCCACGATGGCTCCCAGGGCACAAAATTAGACATGAAATGCGTTGTCTTTGTGGATCACTGCCCAACACTTAATCACTATGCCACCGGGGGCTCCGTGAAACGAGTGTCTTTGATCGAAGGAACTTACTATAAGAACTAACTTTGTAACTAGTATGATCACACATTTGTTAAAGTGTATCATGAACATTTACTTAAACCTCGTTTACAACTAAAATAATTAGTTTTAGAAACCTTGGGTTTTCTCAATCAATAATGCTATTCACCACCTATTTGGTCCAGTTACCCTATTATATGACCCTAGGCAAGAAATCTCACCTCTTTGGAACCTCAATTTCCTTACCAGAAAAATGAGATACCTGCACTCACTCGCTACTTCTTTTTGTGGCTCCCTTTTCCGATTCTGATGGAAGTGACACATACCCAGGGAATTTGCAGGGACGCACTGCAGCACTGATTCGCAAGGGAGAAGCATAACAGACACCCTGAAAGGGGCTTAGAACCCCCCACATGTGATTCTGATAGCTATAAACTACTCTATGGGCAGGCCTGGACCATCAGCAATGGTATCAACACGACATCTTCTCAGAAACCGGAACTCTTAGACTATGCAGCCCCTGCTAGATGAGGCTGAGCACTTCAGCGCGTGCATTAGAGCTTAAGACCCACTGAGCTGGATGACTCTTCAAGGAGTAGCACAATCACAGTCTGTTTCCCCCAGGACAAGGAGTAAATACACAAATCAATGGAAAGTCCACCAGTCCATCTCAGGCTACGTTTCTGCTTTCTAAAGACAGCTGTAGCTGAGAAGTTCAATAGGCAAGTTGACCAAAATTGTTCCCAGAACTTGACACTCAACACACAGGATTCTCATGGGCGGAAGACGCAAAATGCACAAACCTCTATATAGCCATGAAAAATGGGGTCCTAATCCTCCTATGCTGTTTATTAAAAGTAGTCCTACAGTATCTCTCGGAGGGCATCGATGCACACCATTCTTTGTTTCTGTCCTATTTCACTCCTCCGTTCCTTATCAGCCACATCAGACTAAGTTCCCACAATTAAACCTCTCTTGCTACTGAGAACAAGCTGGACTACATTCACTTTGGCAGAACTCTTACAGGATAACATGCAATCTCAAGGTTCGAAAGAAGCCTTGACCTAATTTTGTTTTGTTGCAGCATTCTACTTCATAGTCTGTCCGACTATGCTTGACCTCTGAATATGGTGAGAGACTCACTGCCAAGATTGAATGCAGAACTAAAATATACCCCTGGAATGTTCACTGGCTTGTTCTATGTAAAACGACGCTAAGTATTTGCCACACTAATGTGCGATGACCTCTACGATGCCTCATAAACTTTTGTCAAGGAATAGTCCAGTGTTCTTCACGTGGCTTTGTCATCGCTCCAGAGTGACCTAATCACAATACCCCTTCAAGCACAATACTCAGTCATCCATCTTGGCTGGCTCCAGAGTGACCTAATCACAATACTCAAGCACGATACTCAAATATATGCAACCATGCACTTAAATTGACCACATTGCACTGCTGAATCTTATTAAATACCCAACAGGAGAATCTCAGATTGTGGCAGTTACACAACCTCCTGTCAACTTGAGCGAAGGGGAGGAGTCTAGCCGGTCAATCAGGTCATAGCCAATGATGGCTTTGTGTGCGTACGGCCTTCCCCTGAGGATTCTGGAAACTGCTGTCTTCCTCCCTGAGGACAGTACACACATTCTCTCTGCTTCACATTCCTGTTGACAAGCCACATGGAGCTATGCTGATGGCAGCCAGAGCCCTGAAGCTGGAGGAGCCACGTGGAGACCCACGTGAGTGCTGAGATGCTCCTACTACCACTTGATCTACAAGACTTCCCCCACTGGCCTGTGATCTTCCTGCATTCAGCATCATTGCATGTATTGTGTGAGTCTGAAGAGGAATTTATAGACCGGTATTGGACATATAAGATAATATCAGACTTATGTACTCGATCTGGACTGGGCTGGGATGTTTTCTCATATACAATTAATCTTTGCTATAAAGCTCTCTGTTACACACATGAGTGACCCTGGATTTGTCTCTCTAGTCAACCTGGACTAACACGTTGATTATCTAGAAGAAACTGACAGAATTAAAGGCAGAAAGTGAAATTTCAACAATAGTTGGAGACTTCAATGCCCCATCTTTAGAATAACTAGGTAGAAAAATCAATAAGGAAATACAAGGCTTGAACAATAGCACAACCCTTATATTCTAAAAATGCTCTACCCAGCAACAGCAGAATTAACATTTTTCTCCAATGAAAATGAAATATTCTCTGGGCTAAACTACATGTTATACTACCAAACAAATCTGATATAAATTACACAAACTATGCTTTCTGTTTTTAATAGTGAAATACTGAGATGCGGTATCAGTAACAGAAGAACAATTATGAGAGTCACAAGTAAATGGATATTTAAAAACACACTGCTGAATAATCAGTAAGTCTAAACAGAAACCACAAAGGAAATAAGATTGAAGTGAAGGAAAACAAAAACACAGATACTAAAACTTCTCAAACGCAGTGAAAGCAATGCTTAGGAAGAAATTTAGTTGCACACCTATTAAAAAACAACATAAGGGAGCGGGAGGGCTAAAAAAGAAAAACACAACAAAATATTGTCCTCAAATAAAAAGAATGTATTTGGAAAAACAAAACAAAACAAAAACAAAACAAACCCAAAGCAAGTAGAAGAAAAAAAATTGAGCAGAAATAAATTAAAAATAGGGAATAAAGAATTGAGAAAAATTTTTTTAAAGATCAAGAAAATTCAGGGAGGGTAGAGGGAGAGTGGGTAGGAAAGAGGGACCAATTACAAGGAACTATATGTGACCTCCTCCCTGGGGGACGGACAACAGAAAAGTGGGTGAAGGGAGACGTCGGACAGGGCAAGATATGACAAAATAACAATTTATAAACTATCAAGGGCTCATGAGGGAGGAGGGAGCGGGGAGGGAGGGGAAAAATGAGGACCTGATGCCGGGGATTTAAGTGGAGAGAAAATGTTTTGAGAATGATGAGGGCAATGAATGTACAGATGCGCTTTGCACAGTTGATGTGTGTATGGATTGTGATAAGAGTTGTATGAGCCCCTAATAAAATGATTATAAATGGAAAAAAAAGATCAAGAAAACTGATAAAACATTTTGTTGTACCAACAGAAAAAAAGTAACAACATTCAAATGATTAAAATTAAACATGAAAGAGTAACTATTGTTTCCTCCCCGCTCCCACTACCATGACTCGAATTCTATCTTGCAAGACTGGCTAGACCAGAGGAGGTACACTGGTACAGATAGGAACTGAAAATACAGGGAATCCAGGACGGATGAGCCCTACAGGACCAGTGGTGTGAGTGGCGAAACAGCGAGGGTAAAGGGAGAGTGGGTAGGGAAGAGGGAAACGATTACATGGAACTGTGTGTGACCTCCTCCCTGGGGGACAGACAACCGAAAAGTGGATGACGGGAGATGTCGGACAGGGCAAGATATGACAAAATACCCATTTATAAACTATCAAGGGCTCATGCGGGAGGGGGGAGCGGGGAGGGAGGGGAAAAATGAGGACCTAATGTCGGGGGTTTAAATGGAGAGAAAATGTTTTGAGAAACGATATACAAATGCGCTTTACACAATTGATGTGTGTATGGATTGGGATAACAGTTGTATGAGCCCCTAATAAAATGTTTAAAAAAAAAAAAAAGAAAGAGTAACTATTACTGTGGCAAAGTGAAATGTTCTTTTTTTTTTTTAAGTGAAATTTCTTAATAAGGTTCTTATAGCCATGTCTTTGTAACTCCCATCAAAAGACTGGCTGGGACTATGAAAATAGGGTATGTGAAATGTTAATAAAGGGGATTTGTTAGTTTAAGTTGCTATTCTTCTGGGTAAAAGTGCGCCATCTCAGAACCAGGAAGCAAGAGAAATGGAATGAGTTTTGTCACATGAATGAAATCTGAAAGCATTATAGCAAAGAAAATAAGCCCAAACACAAAAGATCACATACGATTTTATTTCCATGAAATGGCAGAACAGGCTAGTCTAGAGAGAGAAAGGAGAACAGATGTTATCAGTGTAAGACAGAATAAAATGTCCTCAATTCCATTAATGCAGGCTATTTCAACCCTCAGAGAGATGGGCAATAATCTGAGTGACTGAAAATTGCAGATCCTGTTTCAAAGTAGTATAATAAACTCACTATTTATTGGGAAGCTAAAGATAATTTTCATTATTTTATCTCATCTTCATAATTTTTCTAGTGAGTCTTGAAACATTTTTAGACAGAAATTACATTTAATGACATAAGATCCAAGATAACTGATCAATGTTGTAAGGATACAATTTTAATATAAAAGACATCTCATATGCTACTAAGTGAGTTATAGACACATAGGATGTGAAATCAATTAAAGGTCTTTTCTACATAACTATAAGAAATCAGTTCATGAGGGTACCAAATGTACAAGTGTGCTTTACACAGTGTGATGTATGTATGGATTGTGATGAGTTGTATGAACCCCCAATAAAATGATTTTTTTTAAAAAGAAGAAATCAGCTCACCAGGAAAAGCTTCAATTTTTTGCCAAAAAATAAAATAAATAAAAGCTAGCAGTTCAAATCTACAACCACTTGAAGTCTTCTGTTTTAAAAAGAAATTGCTCAGGAGACAGGAAGCCAGTATCAACACTTGTATTTTTAAAAGCCAACTGCTGTAGCATATCTATAACGGCTGTAGCATGTCTGTAACGGCTGTAGCATATCTATAACAGCTGTAGCATATCTATAACGGCTGTAGCGTATCTATAACAGCTGTAGCAAATCTATAACAGCTGTAGCATTTCTATAGCGGCTGTAGTATATCTATAACAGCTGTAGCATATCTATAACAGCTGTAGTATATCTATAACGGCTGTAGCATATCTATAACGGCTGTAGTATATCTATAACAGCTGCATCATATCTATAACAGCTGCAGCATGTCTATAACGACTGTAGCATGTATAAAATGCCTGTAGCATGTCAACAACGACTGTAGTATAACTGCTGTAGTATATCTATAACAGCTGTAGTATATCTATAACGTCTGTAGCATGTCTAAAACGGCTGTAGCATATCTATAACGGCTGTAGTATATCTATAACAGCTGTAGACTATAACAGTTGTAGCATTTCTATAACGGCTGTAACATATCTATAACAGCTGTAGCATATCTAAAATAGCTGTAGCATATCTATAACAGCTGTAGCATATCTATAACAGCTGTAATATATCTATAACAGCAGATTAGGATTGGAACAACTGAAACAGTGCAGCTGGTGACAAGTCTTCTGAAAAGACCAGAGACTACGTATCATCAACTCTGTCAGAGCCTGAGTGACAAGGAAGAAATCCTTAAGGATATATAGATAACATTAGCTCTTAGGTAGCATTGTTTATGTAATATTCTAGGCAGCAATGAAATGTAAGTTTTAAACCTATGACTCAGAATGCGCCAAACACACTGCCATCGAATTGATGCTGACTCATAGCGACTCTATAGGACAAGACAGCACTGCCCCTGTGAGTTTCAAGACTGTAACTGTTTATGGGAGTAGAAAGTCCTGTCTTTCTTCTGAAGAGGGGCTGGTGGTTCGAACTGCTGACCTTGTAGTTAGTAGCTCAATGTGTAAACCTTTATGGCACCTGTTAAAAAAAGGGTGGTGATGTTACCCAAAGGGGACGGGGTATTGTTTATATCTCCATAGGGAAAGAGGGACCAGACTTCAACCCAGTGCTCCAAGATGTGAATGCAACATGCTGGCATGAATCAGGGAACTAATAGAGAGGTCTGAGGGGCTGGACTCAACTCGCAACTACATGGACAGTTCCCCCCACACCCCTCCAACAGAAGAATTTACTTCAGAAGACAGCACTGAAGCTACAGCTCAGGGAGAGGAACATGTGTGATCAGAGCACACAAGAGCAAATGAAGGGGGAACAAATGAAGGGGGAGGAAGAGAGACTGGAGCACATCCTGGCCCACCAAGCCTTGAGGACGATATCCCTGCTCAGAGCAGCCAATGCACAGAGAGGACCATAGGGCCGGCCCCACTACGAGACACGACATCCCTCACTGACCCATAGCCCCTATGGAGGACAACACTGGAGACAGTGCGGGAATTGCTCCCGATCTGATCCCACTACACGATCTGACCCCACTACACCAAGGCAAAACACTAAGGTTGTGCAACAGAACAGCAAGGGGAGCAGAGCAAGGATATCCAGAGGGAATACCAAAAATAGACTTTGGGGCCATGGCGTAACTCCCCATCAGATTCTACTGAAAAACACTCCTAAAGGTCAATGAACAGACCTTGAACTATTTACAGACTTTTTTTTTGGGGTCATTGGTATGTTGTTGTTGTTGTTTTGTTTTCTTTTGCTCTGTCTTGTTTTTTGCGCATATTATTATCTCTGCAGGTCTATCTAGATAAGATAGGCGGGATAAACAAGCTGGAGGAGAAAACAACGGGGCAGACAGTTCTGGGGGGACATGGGAGAGGGGGAGGTGGCGGAAAGGAAGTGGTGTTAACAACCCAGGGACAAGGGAACAAGTGATCCAAAATCAGTGGCCAGGCGTGTATAAGAGGCCTGGTAGGGCTTGATCAAGGGCAATATAAACGAGAGGAATTACTGAAACCAAAATGAAGGCTGAGCATGATAGTGGGACAAGAGGAAAGTAAAAGGAAATAGAGGAAAGAACTAGGAGGCAAAGGCCATTTATAGAGGTTTATATACAGGCATGTACATAGGTAGATATATTTATATATGATAATGGGGAAATTGATCTATGAGCCTATATTTATAGGTTTAGTATTAATGTAGCAGATGGACTTTGGGCCTCCACTCAAGTACTCCCTCAATGCAAGAATACTTTGTTCTATTAAATTGGCATTCCATGATGCTCACTTTCCCGACCTGATCGCTGAAGACAAAGTAGGTACATAAGCAAATGTGGTGAAGAAAGCTGATGGTGCCCGGCTATCAAAAGACATAGCGAATGGGGTCTTAAAGGCTTGAAGATAAACAAGTGGCCATCTAACTCAGAAGCAACAAAGCCCACATGGAAGCACACCAGCCTGTGTGATCACGAGGTGTCGAAGGGATCAGGTATCAGGCATCAAGGAACAAAAAATCATATCATTGTGAATGAGGGGAGTGTGGAGTGGGGACCCAAAGCTCATCTGTAGGCAACTGGACATCCCCCTATGGAAGGGTCGTCGGGAGGAGACGAGCCATTCTGGGTGCAGTGTAACAACAATGAAACACAACTTTCTTCTAGTTCTTTAATGCTTCCTCCCCCCCACTATCATAATCCCACTTCCACCTTACAAATCTGGCTAGACCAAAGTATGTACACTGGTACAAATAAGAATTGGTAACAGATAAACCCCTCAGGACCAATAATGAGAGTAGTGATACCAGGAGGATAAGGGGAAGGTGGGGTACAAAGGGGAACCAATCACAAGGATCCACATATAACCCACTTTCTGGGGGATGGACAACAGAAAAGTGGGTGAAGGGAGACCTCAGACATTTTAAGACCTGACAAAATAATAATCATCTATAAATTATCAAGGGTTTGAGAAGGGGAGTGGTGGGGAGGGAAGGGAAAAATGAGGAACTGATACCAAGGGCTCAAGTAAACGAAAATGATGATGGCAACAAATGGACAAATGTGCTTGACACAATGGATGGATTGTAATGAGTTGTATGAGCCCCCAATAAAATGATTAAAAAAGAAAATATTTTGAGAATGATGATGGCAACAAATGTACAAATGTGCTTGACACAATGGATGGATGTATGGATTGACATAGGAGTTGTACGAGCCCCCAGTAAAATGATTTTAAAAAGAAAAAAACGGTAGTGATATTGTTGACAATGATAACAGTAGCTACTCTAATATTCAACATTCTAAGAAATAAATTTCTTCTTTCTTTTTGGTTTTGTTTTGTGCTATGAAGCCCTCATGGTGAAGTGGTCACACTTTGTGCTACAATCCACAAAGTAGGCAGTTCAAAACTACCAGCTGCTCTGAAGGAGAAAGACCAGTCTCTACTCCAGTAAAGAGTTACGCTCTTGGAAACCCTCAGGGGCGATCGGAACCCTGTCAGCATGGACTTGATGGCAGCGAGGTTATTTTGGTTTGTGGTCTAATGGAGCCCTGGTGGTGTTGTGAGTCAGGCATTAGAGTACTAACCACAAAGCTGGCAATTCGAACGCACCAGCCATTCTGCAGCAGCAATATGGGCTGGCTACTCTCACATTCTTGGAAACTCTTAAGGAACAGTTGTGCTCTGTTCTACAGGGTCACCCGGAGTCAGAATAGACTTAAGAGCAGTGAGTGGTATGTGATTTTATGGTTTAAGGGCTGTCAATCAAATAGATAATACTACCGTATATACTCGAGCATAAGCCGAGGCACCTAATTTTTACCACAAAAAACTGGGGGGCTTTTTCAGCCTAAAAAAATGTGCTCACATGATAAAAATACAACTTTCCTCTAGTTTTTTAATGCTTCCTCCCCCCAGCTATCATGATCTCAAATCTACCTTAGAAATCTGGCTAGACCAGAGGATGTACACTGGTACAGATAAGAGTTGGAAATACAGGGAATCCAGGACAGATGAACCCTTCAGGACCAGTGGTGAGAGTGGCGATACCAGGAGGGTAAGGGGAAGCTGGGGTAGAAAGGGGGAACCGATCACAAGGATCTACATATAACCCCCTCCCTCGGGGATGGACAACAGAAAAGTGGGTGAAGGGAGATGTCGGACATTGTAAGACATGACAAAATAATAATACTTTATAAATTATCAAGGCTTCGTGAGGGAGGGATGGTGGAGAGGGAGGGGGAAAATGAGGAGCTGATACCAAGGGCTCAAGTAGAAAGAAAATGTTTTGAGAATGATGATGGCAACAAATGTACAAACGTCCTTGACACAGTGGATGTATGTATGGATTGTGATAAGTGTTGTATGAGCCCCCAATAAAATGATTTAAAAAAATGTGCTGAAAAACTCAGCTTATACTCGAGTATATATGGTAATTTATGGGGATTTTTTTTTGAACTGTATGTAATCATTTATATGAAAAGCAGAGACAAACATGGGATAAAGAGCTAGCTTGCATATAGGAAATAAGACAAAACCTAGGATCCTCATTTGAATCTTTATTCAACAGCAGTGCTGACAAGAAGCTACTGCCAGACATCATTAGAGAGAGAAGGCTGCCTTGGTTCTTTCTGTCTAGCCCACTGCCAGTGAGACACGTTCTCACAGGGACCCTCGAGGGCAGAGTAGGGCTGACTGCCCCATAAGATTCCCAAGGTGGCACATCTTTAATGAAGCCTCTGGATGGTCTGGTGGGTTCAAACTCTGAGGTTTCAATTAGCAGCTGAGTGTTTTGGCCCCTCCATCACCAGGGTACTTTTCCACATCTCCCAGGGCAGTATCTTATCAGAAAGGAGGCAATGCATGACAAAGCTTTTACTATCATGGGATTCTACGAATCAGAGCAACATTCCGCACCAAAACATTAGCTTCCTGGGATCTACAGTTGTTTTGGAGTGCTGTGAAAATCACAGAACTACATCTACTATTTTTTCACAAGGATAAAAAACATTCCCACCTTCCCAGCAAATCAGAAAATAGCCACAGGGAGAAAAGTGGATGGAATGTCCCTTTTAACATGTAGTTTAAACATTCTAAAAGTGTAACATAAACTTACATTAATGCTACTTTATCAGTAACCACAGATTAAGCACTCAGGACTCTGAAAGAAACCCACTACTGTACAAAGTACTTGCATTAAAAAAAAAAATCAGACAAATGTGCTTAATCCAGTAACTGCCTTGGGAAATAGAAACTAAAGCTGACACTCCTTCTTACTGAAAGCAATCAAAAAGCAGTTAGAAAATTGAGAAGACAAAAAAAAAAAAAAGCTGAAAGATGTTGGTGTGGCACGCACCTTCTGCATCATCACGCATTTGCTCCACCAAATCTGTCAAATCCTCCCAAGAGTCTTTGCAAACGGCAAAAAGAAAGGAAAAGAAAGATAAAATGTCATGCAAGCCAAGAAAGAAAAGACCTATTAAAAACAGGTTTCAAAAGAAGTAACAGAAAGGGGGGAGCCTAGAACATAGAACTCTTTGTGCTTAGTCCGTAAATTTACAGTGAAAAGGGCTGATTATTTACCCAAGGAGGAACAGGGCACCACGCAGAGATGTCTCAAAACTACTGTTAGTAATTTCATGGTTTCAAACAAAAGGAAACACAGATGCACACATAGAAAAAAAATATTTTTTTCCTCCTACAGAAAACCAAAATTAGGCTGTATTCTAAGCATACTAATCTTTATTGAGATTTATTTTGATCATTTCAGTGAAGCTGACAGCCATGTCTGGAATATTTAAAATCAAGGCAAATATCACGATACACACTAGTGACTTTTCATGAAATCATAAAATATGTAAACACCTTTCCTGTCCCTCCTGCTCTGCCAATTCTCCTTCCCAGAAATTAAAAATAAAGGGAAATATACTTCTTCAAAGATAAGATAGATCAGCTAAAATTCAATCAAGTCAAGTGTTTAGTCCTTGGGATTTACTGAATTATAACTGATTACAGAAAGTACTACAAGTGTAGTTCTGCCTCTTACTATAAATTCAATGTTCTGGCACACTGAATTTGACATGTGAGGCAAAAGGTCAGGAAAGAATGCAAAAGTTATGAACAACAGATATTCCTATTTCCATCTCTTTTTTTTTATTTTAATTTTTTAACATTTTATTAGGGGCTCATACAACTGTTATCCCAATCCATACACACATCAATTGTGTAAAGCGCATTTGTACATCGTTTCTCAAAACATTTTCTCTCCACTTAAACCCCCGACATTAGGTCCTCATTTTTCCCCTCCCTCCCCGCTCCCCTCTCCCTCATCAGCCCTTGATAGTTTATAAATGGGTATTTTGTCATATCTTGCCCTGTCCGACGTTTCCCTTCACCCACTTTTCGGTTGTCCGTCCCCCAGGGAGGAGGTCACACACAGTTCCATGTAATCGGTTCCCTCTTTCCTACCCATTCTCCCTTTACCCTCCCTGTTTTGCCACTCACACCACTGGTCCTATAGGGCTCATCCGTCCTGGATTCCCTGTATTTTCAGTTCCTATCTGTACCAGTGTACCTCCTCTGGTCTAGCCAGACTTGCAAGATCGAATTCGAGTCATGGTAGTGGGAGCGGGGAGGAAACATTTAGGAACTAGAGGAAAGTTGTATTTCTTATCATTGTTACATCGCACCCTGACTGGCTCATCTCCTCCCCGAGACCCCTCTGCAAGGGGATCTCCAGTGGCCTACTAATGGGCTTTGGATCTCCACTCCACACTCCCCCCATCATTCACTATGGTAAGATTTTTTGTTCTGATGATGCATCTCTTAAAGATACAGATACAAATCTAACCTGTAATAGATTTTGAGAACCCATGAAAAGTTAAAAAAAAAAAAAAAAAGCCTTAACCTCCAGTAACTCAAGCTATAACTTTACACAACTAAACAGTTCACACTTACTTTCACAAAGCTATGTGATGTTCTGGGGAAGATGAGACTGTCTACTCATAAAGTGACAGTCTTTGGAACACACAGGGGCAGTTCTACCCTGCCCTAGACGTGTTTGTGAGTCGGACTGACAGGGCAGCGAGTTTTAAAGCATTCTCTAATGTGATGGTCACATGTGAAAATTGCTACTGAATACAGGGAGGTTCTTAAAAAATGACTAACAAAAAAAGAACAAGGGCAAAGAACATTGCCCGGGATATTCTTCTGTCTTGAAAAATATGTAACAGAGGGTATAATAGGATGTGAAGTGATTAATAACTTGGACTCATCATCTAGGAAAATAATTTGTCTTCTGTCCTAATCCCACTCATTGATGAAGCTGTCTGATGTGACACAGTGATTTACAAGCTGGCTGTACGGGTGCACACTACACAAATGGTGTTGTGAGGTGCCCTCGAGTTGGCTCTGACCCATAGCAACCCTATGCACAACAGAATGAAATTCACAAAGAAATTCAAATACATAAAAAGTTAAATATAGAACACAAGGAAGCGTTAAGGATTCAGCAGTGTTATGTACAATTTTGAAAACTGGATGGACATCCATTTTCTCTGGTTGGCTCAGCCCTGAGGACGAGGAACCCAAACCTGCCCTGCTGCCGTCCAGTCTCCTCAGCTCCTGGCGCTCCCGCAGGACCGAGTGGAACTGCCCCGCGGGGGTTCTCAGACTGTGACCTTTACTGGCAGACTGCCACGTCTTCTCCCAGGGGCGCTCTGGGTGGGTTTAAATGGAGCCAGCAGGACTGCAGGATGAGGGTCAGTACGACAAAAGGAAAGCAGGCTCTCCTTAAAATTACCCAGTTAAAATACGATGCACAAGAGGACATGCAACATGGAAACCAGGATTAGATCCCTAACTCCTATAAAAATCCCAAACAAATCACTTTATAAACAGAGGTAGGAGACTATGGGAGTTGAGCGAGCAGACCGAGGTGTTAGAAAATTTAGGCTCCATCCAGTGCCACCCCTTTACCAGCTGTACGACCATGGGCCAATTATGACATTTCTTTTGCTCAAATTCATCACCTGCAAGAGGGGGCTGAAGACAGTACCTACTGTACAGCACTGCTGTGAAGAAGAAAGGAGGGAAGGCAGATCCGAAACGTGTTATCTGAATTTTTCCCAAACAAATTTTTTAAAAATTGAGAAAAAAAAAAAGGTAACATGGTACATATATAAATATTATGTATTTCCTAGTAGGGTCTGAGACAGCACCCCATAATCCAGCATATTAATATTCCTGTAGGGAAATAATGAATATTCAGATCAAATTGGATATGTATGTAAATAAGTTAATAAGAAATAAATAACTTCAAGTCTGTTTAGGTTAGGTTTTACCACCAACTGAGTTCAGGGAAATTTATGAAAAATGTTGTGCTTTCAGGTCTTTTCGAAATTTTCACATTGAAGACCTGTATATATGAAGTATCTCACACAGAAAAGTAAGGGTTAAATAAAAAAGCCAAAAACCAAACTCACTGCCCTTGTGTCTATTATGACTGGTGGTGACCTTCAAGGACAGGACAGAACTGTCCCTCTGCGCTTTTATGACCATTACTCTTTATGAGGGTAGAAAGCCCTGTCTTTCTCCTGCAGGGCACCTGGTGGATTCAAACTGCTGACCTTGTGGTTAGCAACCCAATGCAAAGTCACCACACCACCAGGGCTCCTAATCTTGGGGTTGGCCACTGTTACTTTACAGTAAACTATTGCTCAAATGCATCATCTGCAGATCTGTTTACAGTGCCACTTGGTTACAACAGAGTCATCGAGTTTCACACATCATGTAGGATGATACAAGAGATGGCTTGTACTCTTCAATAGTGTTAGGCAGTTCTATAGACTTGTTAAGTAAACTTCAGGAAGTTTATTTTCGTTGGCTAGAAAGTATTTATTAAAAAATAAACTAAAGGCTTCCCTTATTAAAGAGTGAAATGTAAAAATCTTCCAAGATTTGGCAGAGAAGAGCTCTGGAAGGTGTGGGTACAAGGACGGATCCTCTATGTATGTCCCGTCTAGAGCACTTTTCTGTCCTACAAGACGTCGTTGACAGCAGTCAGTTTGGTGTTTTGGAGTTAGTTACACAGATCACAGTGATGAATTTAATTGAATAGATTGCTCCTCCCATGAAAGACAAAGGTTATGTATTTTGTGTTTTTTTAAATTAAAGTTTTTCTCTATTTCCCTCAGCATGATTAACATTTTGTTGTAACAAAGAATGGGTACCATGGCACCGTTTTATAACCCAAGAGCGATCTGTAAAAGCTGTTTTAAAATGTGCCTGCGGCCACTCACAGGGCAGCTCTACCCCGTTCTATTGGGGTCACCGTTAGTACCCCTCGATGGCTCATGGTTTGAGTTCTTGTTTTCTGAAGTAATGTCAAAGTCTTTGAGAAGAAAAGGTCTTGTTATATCTATTTTACCAAAATAAGAATAAATAAACAAAAAATGTATCATACATTAGTCAAAGAGGTGGAAGGTGGCAGGGACAAGTCTTGCCTCTTTCCCAACACATTAACAGTATCTGGCCCTTAATGTGTTTTCTCTGGACTAACATATTTGCTGCAGAGCATATTAAAAACAAAAATATCAGAAAAACCACATTAAGTTATCAATACTTGACCAATTCATAAATACTGAGAACCAATGATGATCAAGCAATGGCGTTTGCAAAGAGGAAGTATTCATGCCTAATTCCTTTGAGGAAACATATAACTGTGACACACAATAAAAAGAAGTTGTGATACGACAGGTTTATAGCTCATAGTCCTAAATCTGGTGAGTAACTAGGTGAGTCTGGGATATCAGGAAGGGCAAGGCCTGATGGGAAGTGAGGGGATGAGAAAAAGAGTTCCCCAATCAGTGCTCTTCTGACCTCTTCTTGCCTGAAGGTCTGCACTGACCGAATTTGGACCTCCGACCCATCTCAGCTACGACGCTGCTACCACTCATGATTATCCTGGTGACCCTTTGGGGCACAGTTCAAAAGCCCTTTTGAATTTTCAAAGCTGTAAATCTTTACTGGAGCAGAAAGCCCCATTTTTCATCAATGGTGGGTTTGAATTACTGACCTTGAGGTTGGCTGACTACATCACTGCCATAGAGTCAATGCCAACACATAGTGACCTAATAGGACAGGGAAGAGCGGCCCCTTTGGGTTTTCAGACTAACTCGTTCCGGGAGCAGAAAGCCCCATCTTTCTCCCTGGCAGCCCATACACACCCTGCTTTAAGGCTCGAGAAGAAAAAGGAATGAACAAACAAATGAAGGAAAGAAGCAAAGAACAAATCCTAGAAGTCTTTTTCTCCCAGAAAACAAACGCTAGCAATCTTAGAAAAGTCAGAAATTTCTCATTGCATAGTTAAAAGTCATATGAGCCTGAATGAACTCGAAGATGGTGGTGAGTTTGTTTTGAGAGCTTTAAAAAAGTAGAAAAAACATTACCACACAGTTGCCAACCACTTAACCAAGTGTTTTACAAAATCACAAATGTATCCTTCAGAAAGTTTAGATTTTAACACAGTGTAACAAACACAATCAACCACAGAGGCAAAAGACAAAATCCACTTGAAAAAAAATGAGCAGTGAGCATGAAAGTTCATGCTATGAGGCTATTCACAAATATTTAAAAATTATTATTTTTTAAATAAAGCAATTTGGTAAAATGTACCTAATTTTAAGTATATTAATATTAGCCCCAGATTTGACTTCTGGAAGTGCAAATTGGGAAAGTGTTCAAGTTACACGAAAAATAAGCGTTCAAAACTGTGCTAGCAAAATTTAGAAACATTTTACATGTCTGTGATGAAGGAATGGTTAAATTAATAAAGGCAGATCCAAACAACTAAAAACACTCAAAGTGATGATACAGATTTCGATTTACTAATGTGGAAAGAGATTCCAGAGTACAAAAGGTAGGGTCACAGGCTCGGTACGATCTTACTTGTTTAAAAATGTGAACTGTTCTGAGCCAGGGAGCTGGATTAATACCCACCCCCAGCACTAAACACTGGTGTGCTGAGATAATTTTTAACCTTAAACCAAAAATATCTGGGTAGCGGGGACACCGGGCACTAGCCCACCCAAGTGGAGGGTATTGTTTATATTTTCACAGGGAAAGAGGGACCAGACTTCAACCCAGTGCTCCAGGATGTGAATGCAATATGCCGGCGTGGAGTAGGGAACCAGTGGAGAGGTCTGGGGGGGGGCCGGCCCCAATCCCAACTACTACGTGGATACCTGCCCCTCCCCACAGAAGAATTCATTTTAAAGGACAGCATTGAATCTGCAGCTCCGGGAAAGGGACATATCTGATCAAAGCACACTGGAGCAGATGAAGGGGGAGGAGGAGAGACTGGAGCACAACCTGGCCCAGCAGGCCATGAGGACGATGCTCCCAATTAGAGCAGCCAGTCCACAGA
>NW_022111369.1:49753710-49759127 GCF_000313985.2 Echinops telfairi
TAAGCAAATGTGGCAAAGAAAGCTGATGGTGCCCGGCTATCAAAAGATATAGCATCTGGGGTCTTAAAGGCTCGAAGGTAAACAAGCGCCATCTAGCTCAGAAGCAACAAAGCCCACATGGAAGAAGTACACCAGGCTGTGTGATCACAAGGTGTCGAAGGGATCAGGTATCAGGCATCAAAGACCAAAAAATCTTATCATAGTGAATGAGGGCGGGGAGTGCGGAGTGGAGACCCAAAGCCCATTAGTAGGCCACTGGACATTCCCTTACAGAAGGGTCTCGGGGAGGAGAGGAGCCAGTCAGGGTGCGATGTAGCAACGATGAAAAATACAACTTTCCTCTAGTTCCTAAATGCTTCCCACTTCCCCTGCCCCACTATCATGATCCCAATTCTACCTTGCAAGTCTGGCTAGACCAGAAGATGTACACTGGTACAGAGAGGAACTGGAAATCCAGGGAATCCAGGGTGGACGATCCCTTCAGGACCAGTGGTGTGAGTGGCGAGACTGGGAGGGTAGAAGGAGGGTGGGTTGGAAAGGGGGAACTGATTACAAAGATCTACATGTGACCTCTCCCCTGAGGGATGGACAACATAAAAGTGGGTGAAGGGAGACATCGGACAGGGCAAGTTATGACAGAATAATCATTTATAAATTATCAAGAGTTCATGAGAGAGTGGGGAGTTGGGAGGGAGGGGAAAAATGAGGAGCTGATGCCAGGGCATTAGGTGGAGAGCAAATGTTTTGAGAATGATGAGGGCAATGAATGTACAAATGTGCTTTACACAACTGACATGTGTATGGATTGGGATAAGAGTTGTATGAGCCCCTAATAAAACGATTAAAAAAAAAACAAACCAAAAATACCGTGAGGTCTTCTTAATAGTCAAATGCTACTTTAACTAGTAAGGACTGTCCCTGCCTTGAACATTCTGCTCTTTCACCAAGGTCCATGTGGGATCAAACCGAGCACAGCGAAGTGCTAAGAGTAGACAGGCGCTGTTGTGGTCAGAGGGTTTGTATTAACCATGGAGGGACAAGGACAAGATGGGTGAGAACGCTGCCTGACTGGGAAACGGTCACAGATGTCCCTGAATTGTACATGCAGAGACTGTTGAATTGGTGGGGGGTTCATGTGTATATTCTTAACAACAACAAAAATTTAAAAATGTGAACTCTGTGTACATTAAAAAAAAAAAGCAAACACCTGGAAAGATAGTTTTCAATCTTAGCTGTGGTTAGATGTAGGTGCTAGATGCTTAGGTGAATATTACTTAGCTACGTTACACTTTTCTGTATTCTAGGACTCTAACTAGAAAAATAAAGCTGTTTCCATTTAAAATACATATGTATAACGATACTAAAGACAGTTCCCAGAAAGAATTATTTTCACCATATAAAGTATCTTATTTGCAGATGATTTAATTTTGATGAAAAAAAATTTACTTAGGGGTTATTTGATAATAAGTTCTAAAGCTCACCCAAATCCTTTTGCTTGCTCTCTGGAAAAGTTCAAATATCAAATATTGCCCAGGACTAGATGCTAGTATCTACTTTCCATGAACACACTGCACAGAAATCACAGTGACTGGCAGAGGTGTAAGGAACTGGGCTGGGATCATTGCTCCATCATACTTTCCACCCCAGCCCCGGCGCTCCCACCACAAAAAAACGCCAGGACGGAGCAGCAAGATGAGGCTGCCAATGAAGAGCAGGGAAATGAAAGCATTTGGTCTTTCCCAGCCCGGCTTCAACAGGTCTGGGAACCCGACAAGCTGAATGCTAGTCTGAGTATTAACTATCTGATCTGGTACCGCAGTTACCGCTGGAAAGTGATGAATATTTCAGTGATCTCTTTAAGACAAGTGGCTTTTTAGGCCTAACACGCAGATTAGCCAGAATAGCTCATGGGGACTTCACTAGGAAGACACAAATTCAAAGTTAAAGCAAAAGCGCCAGCCTAAGGCAGGTTCAGAACAGGTTCACGGAGCGATCCAAGGAAAGGATGATTAACGAGCGTACACTCCTAGCGACCCCACGCACGCCCTCATTCCGAGAGTAAGGAGTCGGGAAGAAACCGAAACAGACCAGAACCAGGAGGAGAACGCTGGATTCTGGCAGAGAACGGATTACAAGCAGTCTCAGAGGCATAAGACGCAGTTTTGTGGTTTAAGATTAGAGTATGCCTGAAAAATCTGTCAATGCTTCTCATTCAAATTAATGATTTTCTAGAATCTTGGGGGGGGGGGGGCGAGGTAGATAAGACTTACCTTAAAAGGTGGCCAGTCAGGTTACTTCCAGGGCAGAGAAAGGGCTCTGCTCGGCAAGCTTCCGAGATGGTATTAAAAGCTGCGATCTTCTCACTGTGAGAAGTTCACAAAGACTGCCTTGTGCGCAGGGAATCACAACCCAGAGAACCGGGCAGTAGGAAACCTCGGTCTAGCCGGGCTGTGGGAAATTCCAGTACCTTCACCAAGGGCAGGCTAGGCTACAGGGTGGGAGTCCCAGCAAGAACAAGCAGCAGTAACACGGTTCTGTGAGAAAGACAATCCTCGTGACCAAGGTGTCATTTGCTGGACACTTTGGAACTGAACAGATCAAGTGCGGGACTGAATGCTTCGTGGTACACACCTGTGAAACCAGCCCTGCACCCCACGTGGTATGTTAACAGCTACGGAAACAACACAGGAACGAAACCACGTGGGAAAACTCGAAACGTCTAAAAGAAACAGTGGAAATTCTAGGACAGACCCAATTTGAAGCAGGAGCACTTTCCAGAGACGACTGCTTGCTGCTCGGTGCCCTCCAGTTGGCTATGAATCACGGAGACCCCGCACAACAGAAGAAACACCGCTGGCTCGGTGCCATACTCACACCTGCTCTTATGCGTGAGCCCATTTTTGCAGCCACTGTGCCAATCTACCTTGTCGAGCGCCTTTCTCTTTCACTCTCTCTACCAAGCATGATGTCCTTGATCTCTCCTGAGAAGACATCCAAATGACATGAGACCAAGTCTCACTATACTGGCTTCTAAGGAGCTGTCTGTCTACTTCTTCTAAGAGAAATTTGTTTGTTCTTCTTCGCAGCACCGTAATTCAATCACATCAATTCTTTTCCAGTCTTCCTTATTTATTGTCCAACTTACACTTGCATATGAGATGACAGAAAATACCATGGCTTGGGTCTGGCACACCTTAGTCTTCAAAGGGATAGCCTTGCGCTTAAGCACTTTTAAGACACCTTTGGGAACATTTACCCAATGCAGTGTGTCCTCTGATTTTTTGACTGGCTGCTTCCATGAGTACTTAAGGTTTGTGCTTGTGAGTACTTATTGAGTCAGATGGATGAATGATTGTAAACATTTAGCTTTCATAAAGTTTTTCCCTTTAAAAATTGCAATCTTAGGGAGGGAGAGAAAAAAGAAGAGCTGATACCAAGGGATCAAATGGAAAGTAAATGTTTAGAAAATGATGGCAACATATGTACAAATATGCTTGATACAAATGATGTATGGAATGTTGTAAGAGCTCCCAATAAAATGATTTTAAAAAACAACATTTTTAATAGTACTATTAGAGACAATTTGAAGGTGTAGAGAAACATGAAGAATATAATAAAAACATATATTTCCATTTAGAGATAACCAGTCTACTTTTGGTACATTCCTTTTACTTGTGTACACTATAAATAAACTCAGAACCAAAATGTATGGAGGAGGGCTTCAGAAAGTTCAGGGAAATATGGGATTAAAAGATAGTGTAATTTTTCCATGAACTTCACATATGTGAGTTGGGTGCCAGCTTTTAAAATTTATATTCTAAACATTATGCTACAGTATGAAAACTTATATAACATGATGTTTAATGGATGCTGTACTGGCACTGTTAGATAAATAAGTACGAGGTAGGCCCTTCCCAGGAGAAAGATGCAGCTCCCTGCTCCCAGAAAATGGACAGCCTTGGAAAACCCATAGAGCCGCTATGAGTCGGAATTTACTCAATGACAGTGGGGTTGGCTTTTTGGTATAGGCGGCCTACATACAATTTAGTGAACAATTTTCCTGTTAGGCTATTTACATTGCTGTCAAGTGTTTGCTACTATAAATCATAATATGGTGACAAATATGCCTGTGTAAACTTTTCTGATCATGTCATTGATTACTTTCTTAGGGTAAATAATCATTGGAAGTTATTTAAGGCTCTAAATGCATATAAAAAAAGCAAAGCTGTAATTAAGTACAAGGGGCACGGTTATTCATTAAACTGTGATGTGAAAACCAGCAGTTTGAAACACCAGCCGATGATCCACAGGAGAAAGATAGGACTTTCGACTCCCATCAAATATTAGTCTTGGAATCCCCAGGGTGACTCTGTCCTGCCCTATAGGATCAGCGTGAGTTGGGACCAACTGGGTGGCAGTAGGCTGGGGTTTTGGTTTATAAATAATTTCCACTCCTGCTAGTAGAGCAATCAGCAAAAAAATCTGACTCAGAGATAGATTTAAAAATAAAATCAGCTATTTCATATGAAAAAGCCAAATGAAATTACTGTTTTCCAAGTAAGATACAATTATTCTAGAAAATGAGATTGGTCATAATAACAAAAGAAGAAATTAAAAACAAATAGAAACTATGAATCAAACTGCATCTCATTCAAAATATCAAAAGAAGGCATTCCTCTAGTTTTCCTTAATGAACTATGCTTAGGGATTACAGGGCATGATTGCATTCACCGACTCTGTGGGGCACAGACCATAAGCAGTCCACAGTACTCAGAGGCCCTCTGATGGATACAAACGAAAAGACCTGCTCCCAAGAACTTCCTATACACGTCGTCAAGTGACGTCTCAAACAAACGACTAATAATTGAAACAAGCGACACACACATTACCCCATTATATAAGGGTGAAGAGAGCCGGGTTCTTTCTGTTTCCTGGTTTAATGTCAGTGTAAAAAATTTCAAGAGGTCTACTTGTGACCTCCTCCCTGGGGGACGGACAGCGGAGAAGTGGGTGAGGGAGACGTCGGATGGGGTAAGATATGATAAAATAATGACAATTTATAAATTATCAAGGGTTCAGGGGGAGGTGGGGAGGGGGGGAAATGAGCTGGCACCAAGAGCTCGGGTGGAAAGCGGGTATTGTGAGAATGATGAAGTCAACATATGTACTAACGTGCTGGACACAAATGATGTATGTGCGGATTGTGATGAAGTTGTATGAGCCCCTAATAAAATGATTATTTTAAAAAAATCTCAAGAGGGCATGGTAAACAAAAAGAATAATCAGGGTTTTGGTGAAGTACAGAATCAACAGCAGGGCAGAAATGAGGGAGGGAGGGAGGAAGCCTGTCAGAAAGGAGTTTGAAGAAAATGTGGGGTAGATAAAGCCACTTCGATGAGGTGTTTTTTTTTTTTTTT
>NW_022111369.1:49759578-49776844 GCF_000313985.2 Echinops telfairi
TTGCCCTGTCCGACTTCTCCCTTCATCCACTTTTCGGTTGTCCGTCCCCCAGGGAGGAGGCCACACACAGTTCCATGCAATTGGTTGAGGGTTTTTTTATGATGATGCGAGACTCAAGAGTTAGGGACTTGATGCTGCTGCTACCTCAAGCAATCCCAATTATGAACATGTTGCTAGCACAAAAGGTTTCCCACATCATTTACATTTAGAACACAAGAACACAGAGGGACCGTCTGTTGGGGACAGGTTAATTGCAGCTGTGTACTATGCTTGATGTTTGAACCATCAGTCTCTGCAGGAGCACAAGGCTTCTTCTCTCTCCCTGGGCGTGGCTGCTATGTTTGAACTACCGGGCTTGCTGTTAGGAGCCAAACGCCTTTCCTACAGTGCCACCAGGAGGCTGTGAATACAAAGTGTCTTCAAAAGTTCTTGGAAAAATGGAATTAAAAGTTAACGGACTTTCCCCAAAAGCTTTTTGAAGCCCCTTTATACATGCTGACAATTTTTCAGTCCTGTCCTCTAGGGTCTTTGCATGTGCTGTTTCCCTACACTTCGGCCTCTAGTTTATGCCTAGACAACATTTGTACATTTTCTAGGTCTTGGCTTAAACTCCTATTACTTTCACTGCACATCTTCCCCCAAATCCCCTAACACAATTTCCTGCTTCTCCTCCTCTGTGTTCTCATTAACAAAGTACACAAGGAGCCTTGGTGGTATAGTGGGTTACATGGTGGGCAGGGAATAGAAAGGTCAGCAGTTCAAACCCACCAGTGACTTTGCAGCTGATAGATGAGGCTGTCCGCTCCTCTAAAGAAACATGGTCTCAGCAACCCTACGGAGCAGTTCTACTCTGTAAATGGGAACTGACTCAATGGCAGTAGGTTTGGCTTGGGTTTTGGTTTAATCAGTGCATTCCAACAGGATTGTCACTGTACTTGTGTGAAATATCCCTCCCTGCAATTGTCAATGAACTCACATCACTCAGAAGGCCAGGCATGTTCTTGTGTTGTCACCACAGGGCCTAAAGTAGTGCTGGGAAAAAAGTAGGCTTCTTAAGGTTTGTTGAATTAAGGGGGAAGGTCTGATATTTGAAAGATAAAAAACTCTAAACTCACTGCTGTTGAGTTAATTCTGACGGAAGCTTTAGCAGAAAACAAGAAATGTTTTAATTAACATGCAGCTTGACAAAAAGGATTTTTAAAAAAATCATTTTTATTGGGGGTTCGTACAACTCTTACTACAATCCATCCATCCATCCATTATGTCAAGCACATTTGTACATTTGTTGCCCTCATCATTCTCAAAATATTTTCTTTCTATTTGAGCCCTTGGTATCAGCTCATTTTTCTCCTCCCACACTCCTTCCCTCATGAACCCTTGATAATTTATAAATTATTATTATTTTGTCATATCTCACACTGTCTGACATCTTCCTTCACGCACTTTTCTGTTGTCCATCCCCCAGGGAGGAGGTTATATGTAGATTCTTGTGATCGGTTCCCCCTTTCTACCCCACCTTTCCTCCACCCTCCCAGTATCACCACTCTCATCACTGGTCCTGAAGGGATCATGTCCTGGATTCCCTGTGTTTCCAGTTCCTATCTGTACCAGTGTACATCCTCTGGTCTAGCCAGATTTGAAAGGTAGAATTGAAATCATGATGGTGGGGGCGGGGGCAGGGGAGGAAGCATTAAAGAAATAGAGGAAAGTTGTATGCTTCATTGTTGCTACATCGCACCCTGACTGGCTGGTCTCCTCCCCGTGACCCTTCTGTAAGGGGATGTCCAGTTGCCTACAGATGGATTTGGGTCTCCACTCTGCACTCCCCCTCATTCATAATGATATGATTTTTTGTTCTTTGATGCCTGATACCTGATTGCATTGAGACACCTCATGATCACACAGGCTGGTGTGCTTCTTCCATGTGGGCATTGTTGCTTCTGAGCTAGACGTCTGCTTGTTTATCTTCAAGCCTTTAAGACCCCGATGTTATGTCTTTTGATAGCTGGGCACCATCAGCTTTCTTCACCATATTTGCTTATACACCCGCTTAGTCTTCAGCGATCATGTTGGGAATATGAGCATCATGGAATGCCAGTTTACTAGAACAAAGTGTTCTTGCATTGAGGGAGTACTTGAGTGGAGGCCCAATGTCCATCTGCTACCTTAATATTAAACCTATAAATATATGCACATAGATCTATTTCCTCATCATCATATATAAATATATTTACATGTGTACATGCCTGTGTTTATACCGCTATAAGTGCTCTTTGCCTCCTAGCTCTTTTCTCTATTTCCTTTTACTTTCCTCTTGTCCCACTATCATGTTAACCTTCATTTGGGTTTCAGTAATTCCTCTCGGTTACATTGCCCTTGATCAAGCCTTACCAGGCAGGCCTCCTACACCCTCCTCACCACCAATTTTGGATCACTTGTTGTTCTGACACAAAGGATTATTTGCCCTTGAGGAAAAGGAAAGATGTCAGAGGCTGCTGTACAAGTGTGAAGGATTAAGAACAATCCACTTCCTATGTACTGGGGCATGGAATTCAAAGCAAGGTAGTGCTTAACTGGGCAACATTTCCCAAAGGATAGTGTGGGTGCTGATATAGGGGGTGGGGTGGGGAATGCACAGATACAGAAAGTCCTGAGTTAGACTGTAATGGATTCAAGCTATGAAATCTCTTGGCTTTGATGAGCAGTCATTTGGCTCTGCCTGCCAGCATGCTCACAAGGAATTGCACCTTAAGCATATGCAGTTCCGAGACAGGATGCAGTCGTACTGGTGAGCTGTGATTGTTAATAAGTAAAAGCACATCCGTAAATGTCAGTAGGGATTTTCCCTGCATCAGACATTCCCATGGTCACCGAATGACAAAGACATTCCATTTCACCTATAAAGGTTCTTTCCTTGCTGATTATATCTCTGTTCAATAGACTATTCCCTATGAAATGAGAATACCTGACCTAAACTGGCACACACACTATCCGGGGAATGGTGTTACTTTAAGCACTACCTTGCTTTGAATTCGATGTCCCAGTACTTAAGATGTGGGACTGTGTTTTGGCAACCAAATAATGCACACTTGTACAGAAGCCTCTGTCATCCTTTGTTTTATTTCTCTACCTTGCCAGTAAACACATTGAGGGAAAAAGCTATTTATCTAGGAGTGAATTTTATATTAAAGGATGCCTAACAAATATTCTTGTCCAACTCACAAATCAAAATGCATTCCTTGCATATAAAGCATTGCAATTACTATACCTGTGGATGCTTCATAGAAGCTACCTCTTTACAGTAAAAGAAAAGAAAAACAGGAAAAACAAAAACAACCTACCCCAAACCCATTGCCATCGAGTCGATTCCAACTTTGAATGACCTGCCCCATAGGGTTTCCAAAGCTGTACATCTTTACAGAAGCAGAACGCTACAAATGTCTCTCATGGAATGGCTAGTGGTCTAGAACTTCCAACCTGTTGGTTATCTCTTTACATTCAGAAAGTCCAAATTCACTGCCATCAAGTTAATTCTGACCCATAGCAACCCTTTAGGACAGGGTAGAAATGCTCATTAGTTTCTGAGACTGTAACTCTTAATGGAGTAGAAAGTTTTATCTTTCTTCTGTGGAGCATATAGTGGTTTTAAACTGCTGACCTTGTGGTTAGCAGCCCAACGCATGACCACTAAGCCACTAGGAATCCTTCTCTTCACACAGTACATTATAAATGCCAGCTAGTCTAACTGAATACCAAGCAATGTAACCAAGTACCCGAGAGAAACTGCAGTGTGATACAACAACAGCATGTGTGACTTCTGCACCACCACATGCAATTCTCTACCCACATATTGCCATGAAGGCGATCCCAATTCAGAGTGACCCTGTAGGACAGAACAGACAAGCTCCATGGGATTTCTGAGATGATAAACCTTTATGGGAGCAGGTAGCCTCAATTTTCTCCCTTTGAGTGAGCTGGTGAGTTTGATATCAAAATAGGAATGTAAATTAAGATTAATATATTTAAGAATGTGACATCAACTATTATAGCTTAAAGTGCTGCTCTATGAATAACCATGAGCACAAACAGCTACTTTTACGTAAATTACAAGGAGCCCTGGTTGTGCAGTGGGTTAAGCACTGAGCTGCTAACTGCACACGGTTGATGACTCAGACTCACTAACAGCTTCCCCGGGGAAAGATGAGGCTGTGTGCTCCCATAAAGCCTTCTGTCTGGGAAACCCTCAGGAGTGGCTCTCCTTGGTCCGACAGGGCTGCTGGGAGCTGGAATCGACTCAGTGGCAGTTGGTTTTCGCTTTTGATTTTTAAAATATATATTGCAGGAGAAACGTGTGAATCTGGTTCCACTAAGATTTACAGCCTTAGGAATCCCTTGGGGGCAGTTCCATTACGATCTCCAGGGTTTCTATGAGTAGGAATCCACCTGATGGCAGTGGGTCTAGGCTTACATAAACCCATTTACGTAAACGCTCTTTTAACTGCTGCCTCCCAGCCTAGATGAAGCTGTCCATTTAAAAGATGAGGACAACCTGGGCAAAGATAAGTCCATTTTGCAGTCACATAGCTGAGGGGTAAGGTAAGGGATGGACTCCAAATCCAAGATACAAAATAAATGCCTTTAAACCACTATCCTAGATTAGCTCTAAATTAATGTCCACCCTATCAGCTGAAAGCGCCAATAGCTAAATCAATTCCAAACTGAAACCTATAAAACAAGATGCCTTAATTGACTTAAAACAATGATAAGCTGACTCTTGGAAGCAGTTATCAGAAATCCTACTTTGTTCTTTGTTATTCAGGACTGACTAAATAATATTATAACAATTTTCTAAGCCCAAATGCTTGCTAGCATTTTAGACTTAATTCTCTACATAAAACAGTAGCTCCATTTAGATTCAAGGCATGAGTTTTCAAATATATCCCTATATGGAGAAAATTAGTCTTCCACCCACCTAATTTTAAAAAGACGTATTAAGTAGTTAGTGATGTTTTTATGATCCTCTGGATTTTATGCTACAGTTGTACTTACAATTTCCAAGCATCCTGCAATGAACACCCTTTCATAAGCAGAAAAAGAAATCTTAAAATATTCAGCACAGAACCATTTTAATCAATACTTGAGAGAAATTACTTACTTTGTGTTATTAAACGTGCCTATCACTCAAGACATGTAAATATTCTAAAAATTATAAAGGTGAGTAGGGATATGGGGTGGGGTGGGAAGACTAAATATGGGACATTTAGTAGAAAAACAAGCAAGCAATCTCAGACAATAAAGCCTATTTTTTAAAAATCTGTGCACGAAATAGATAGTAGAGATAATACAGTAAAACCTGTGAGAGCCAGATACCATGTAAGGTATGATGGAAACTCGTCAGCGATGGGAAACCGTAGAGACTGTCCCCTGAAATGAGTGGTAGAAAACGGTCAAAGGCAGACAATTTGCAAGACCTGGAAAAACAAAGCAGTCCTGCTGAGTTCCAGTGCCCACAGGCTGTCCTGTCTGTATAAACCAGTCCTCTGAAATACAACATTGCTGCGAGCTTTAGGCTAATTCTGACTTCATCACGAGACAAACCTTGAAAGGATCAGAACTCCATTCTTTAAAAAGTTTCTTAAGTGGCAAAACTTTTGTATTAAAATACAATTTACAAGTTGAACACTGGACTTTAAAAAAACCATAAATAGGTGCTCGGGGTTAGTAGTTCCTTTCAATTTCTGCTTCTTTTCCTTCAATCAACTCCATCACTAAAGACATTTGATTTAAACTCAAGAACTAAAGAATGAATTTACGCAAAGGAACACATTCTTCATTTTTTAAAAGGCATAAAGTCATGAATAACATAAATACCTGTGTGGAAATTTGTGCAATTTGTCTTTTTATGTAGTATTTCCTATTAATATTCTAAAAAAAAAAACCATAAATGAAACCTCAATAGTGGAATCATTGCTGAAATTATTATAAGGATGATTAAATGTCTAACTGAGGTGTTTTGTTCCACTCTTGTGAACATCAAAAGGCCAATATTCTCTAAATATTCAATGGTGTTGTTGACTTTTACTGTTCTTTCACCTTAAAATTCTACTATGTCCTCAGAAACAAAATATATGGAAAATGGGCTCAGAATCTGAGAGGTCACTTCTTACACAAGGAAAATGAAAAACAAATTGTACATAAATAAAGCAGTTCTTATTGTGGTGATATGATTTTTTAAAATGGAGCTCTGTTCACAAATCTGAATGCCCATGTAAATTTTACTAGCTGACCCTTCTAACTAAGTATGAGGATTCCAATTTTTAACAGAAGTGGGTATACAGACTACACCCTGGGTATATAATCTGGGAAAGAGTAAATCTGATTTATACTTCTGTTGGGGATATGTGGAAGGCTAATTTGATAAAAGTGATATTGCCTAGTTAAATATAGTTAAGCCATATTGTTAGCATCAGGGACTCGGCCCCTCACATCTACTCTTCTTTTTCTATTCCTTGGTGAGTGGAACCCAGGGCTGGAATCCCAAAACTCAGGAGTCATCCTAGGTGCCTCCCCACCTTCACCTTCCATCTCTTTCTCCTCCTCCTCCTCCTCCTCCTCCACCACCACCACCACCACCTCCTCCACCACCTCCACCACCACCACAAGGTTGCATCTGGTACAGTCTACTTCTCCAGTAATTGTTAGCTTTCATTCTTTCTTCATTCCAGCTACCATTTGTTTGAAATAATCTCTTTCTAGAACCATTTAAATAGGTAAAAAGTTCCTGAAGGGCTTATCTCCTTCTTAACTATCCTCCACACTTCACACTGTGTGACCATTCCACAATATAAAAATCTATTTTCATGTTATTCCCAGATGATAAGCCTAGATTTGGCCAGATGTCACAGGAAGCCTTCCTCAATTTGGGGCCTACCTGCCTTCCTAACCTCAGACCCAGTCGTGCCAACCACAATGATGCTGCGCTTCTTCTAGGAGCTTGCTGTTCCTCGTGCACTGTTGGAAATGCCATTCTCATTCCTTCCTGAGGGTCACTGAATTCTCTCTCAAGGTCCAGTGCACACCTCACTGAGCCAACGGCATCTTTCCTGGCCACTCTCCTCCACTGCAGAATGTTAGGCTCTTGTCTTTGGGGGAACAAATCTACTGATAAGAAAAGGTCTCTGTTTGTTAGTCTAAGAAAATGGTGGCCGGTGGTGTGTTACATGTTGGACTGCTAACTGCCAGGTTGGCAGTTCAATGTCATCATCTACTCCTTGGAGGAAAGGTGAGGCTTTCTGTTCCCATAAAGGTGTCCAGCCTTGAAAACCCACAGGGGCAGTTCTAGTCTGTCCTACAGAGTCAGGATGAGTCAGAACAGACTCAATGGCAGTGAGTGAGTCTAAGAAAAAGTGTCTGTGTATATGTATATGAAGATCGCTCCACTGACCAACAACAAGCACTGACATCGTGAAGTGACTGCCTTTGATCCCATGTAAGCATGACACTAGGTAGAAACTCCAGGTCTAAGTCTATACTGTGGGTTGCACAGGGAAGAGCAGAAACTTTGTTTTCAGAAAACAAACTTGGAAACCACTCCGCTTCACTACTGCTGGGAACACATCCTGCTAGTCTGTACCATTTTAAGTAGGTAAATACTTTTGCCCATGTTCTCCGTGGGAATCCACACCCCACTGCAGGATTTGTGCAGTCAGATTTCTCTATTTTCCTCCATGTCCTCCTACAGTTGATTCGCATAGTCTTAAGAACTTCCTATTTGTTTTCTTAAAGCAAAGGCTGTATCATTTACACCTTAAATTGAAGCTCACATTAGAAATTCACTGAAGAATTCAAACAGCCCTGCTACATATGCTTACATGACTAAGAGAGTGCGCTTTGGCCTACCCATAGGAATCTTGCTCAAACTCAAAAGGGTATTGATAAAAAATAAAGTTCACCACGACTGAGTCGATTCCAACTCATAGTGACCCTGTAGGGCAGGGCAGAAATGTCCTTGGTGGGTTTTGGAGACTGTAACTCTTTGCAGCAATAGCACCAATAGTGTGTGGTTTTGAACTGCTGACCTTGTTGCTAGCAGCTTTAACATGTAACCACTGTGCCACCAGGTTTTGTTTATAATTATTTTTGTGATTTATAAACTGGATTTTATAATTATGAGTATTTCATATTGCATGATGTTCAAAATGGATTTTTTTAAAGTAAAATAACAAAGGCAAGCATTTGCTAACCACTTCTTGGTAGCCTTCCAAAAACGTATTTTTCTTCCCCGAAGCTTCTGAAAGCTTGTACGCAGTACTGGTATTGTACAGAATTTCAGCTGATGTTCTGTGATCCTTTGGCACTTTGAAATTTACGGTGAACGAAGCTGTACAACTGACAAATGAATTGTCACAAGGTTCAAGAGGTCTTAAAAACTACTTACAACACCTTAAGACATACCCTACCCTACCCTACCAAAAAGAAAAAAAAGACATACCCAAACTACTGCATGGGGGTCTGTGGTGTTCACCTTCTCTAAAACTTTCTGGCGGTGAAGTCTGACTGGGAAAATAAAATCTTTAAAAGACACAGAAGGTGAAATCTGAGTCATGATAAGATTGCGGCCCAAGGTCCAGGACAAGGAAGCACTTTCCCTGATCAGTCAGCTGAGGGCCCTCTGTCTGACAGCTATGCCGGAACATCTGCCAGATGCTTATAAAGCCTTGCTTCTCACACTGGGCAGCTCTGTCCTCATTATTTTATGGGTAGAGAATACATACCAGTTACTAGCATATTATATATTTAAAAATAAACCAAATTTCAGATATGACTCAAACTCTCTTCCTGTAGTACTGAGTGAATATAATTTAATGTCCAGAAGTTTAAAATTCCTCTCAATTTAAAAGAGGTTTCTAGGAAAAAGTCCTGTCACCAGGCCTCAATGGTACTGACAGTGAAAATTTCAAATAGCTGATAATCACCACAAACAACCTCTAAAAAGCAGTGGGCGAGGGTAGGGATTACAGCAATTGGGTTGAACCCTTTCAAGACATTATACTTATGTTAGATGCCATATTCATTAAAGAAATACACATGTAAAACTGCTTTCTCATTTAACCTAATTCTCCCTTAAACAAAATAATCATGTTTCACCATATATTTCTTATAGGTTGTAGCCTATTTAACATTATACTTGATTACAGGATATACTTTAGGCTTTTCTACTAAGTATATACAATCCTAGAATTACAGCTTTGTTGTCTTCTAAGGTACTGCTCAGAATCACTACAATTTGTATATTTTAACATATGAACAAACTTGTAGCTTTATCATTAGGATGATTAGGCTCAGGTGTGATAAGTGACCTCAACCATTCTTCTTAGAACTTAAAGACAAAGAGGTTCAACAAACACAGCCTCCTTTGCATGGCGATCTCAGGGGACAGGGATTCCACGCCCCCAGCCCCAGGAAGTGAGAGGTTGCTCTCAGCTGGCAGTTAGAGATGAAGGGTTTTTCCGGAGCACTGGCAAGACTGCATGTTCTTCCTAGCTTCCCTCCCGGGGCCCTCCCAACCTCCTGTAACAAGGAACATTCTGTGAGGTACTAGCGAGGATCTGACCATACCTTCCTGGGTAGGTTCTGGGTCAGGTGTAAGTGAGATGTCATCCAGCTCTCGCAGGCAGAGCCATTCGCCGTCCATAGACACTCGGAATTTGCAAAGGTAGATGGTCTCCATGGCGGCCTGCGTGATCTTGTCCGTGGTGGGAGTGGGCATATCGGTCGGAGGCGTCAGAGCAGACATGATGACTCAGCTGGGACCACAACACGCACAACCCACACACCACACACAAACACACACCCCAAATAAATAAATAAAACCTCCTCACCAAACAAACCCCAAGACCCAGGCCTAAAGCTCTGAAACAAAGCTTTTAGGAAAAGGGAGGAGGGAGGGTTGAACCAAACAAACAAACAAAAATATCTTCCAGTTTAGGAAGCAACTGGATAAGATAAACAATTCTGTACTCTTCCCTTAGATGCAGGTCCTACCACGAAGCAAAATCAAACGAGGCTTGTCTTCTCCCGGCTCCCTTGCCTTGTTCCTTCTCTTCCCCCCTCCTCTCCAGCGGAGATGCCGGAGATGCCGGCTTCAAATCGCCCAGCCGATGCTGCCTGAGCTGGCTTCAGAAAACTGGCTTCAGCAGGAACAAGCGAAAGATCCTTGTTCTTTGTGCAGGAAGAAAAGGAAAGTAAACCTATTTTTTCAATTTAGATTTTAAAAATTCCTGAACTGTAGAAATCACTTCCAGGATCTGCTCAGATAAGCCAGGATGCTGAGTTCTAATAGGATTGGTTGTGCGCAGTAAGCAGGGTGTTGACCAAAATGGCTGACTAATGAACTGAGCTGAAAATTCAGGCTCATGTGACCAGCTGCTCTGAACGTAAGGCAAGCAATTCCCAGGATGCTTTATAGATGCTGCTGATGCAGGGAGAGCAATTAGGCTGTGCTTGCTCTCCTCCTGCACAACCCACTTTCAGACCGTGCTAGTCAAACTGTGATCAGACATAACACAATGCACCTAGCTCATCAATTCCCCTCACTCTGGGAAAGAACTGAGTAACAGGAGGAAAATTAGTATTGGAATAATAGCAAAGATGAGAAAAGTGATTTTTAAGAAGAGCCATGCAGATTTTCAATTTAAATAGTTTACTCTTAGGTATTTGCAATTTCCTTCTTCACGGTTCAAAGACCTTCTTTTTACAGTGGGCAGAAGTGAAAGAAAAAACTTGAAGTTAAAAAATAAAATCTTTCCTAATTCATCACTTCCCCTTTGTTTTAAAGGTTTTATTGTAGTTACCAAGTTTCTGCACTAAGCATACACTATGTTTCCATTTGAGAAAAGCACAAATACCAAGTTATATTTTTATGTTTCTACCCAGCCTGGAATATCCTGAGGACATATTATATTTCTTTTAGACAAGTCAACATATTATCAATATTATCCAATATTGTGACATATTCTTACAACATACAACAATGAGTTCATGAATAAATATGAATACTCTGCGATTGCCTTGTCACAAACCATGCCACTCTTCCCGCCAAACAATACGCATTTAACTAGCTAGCAACAACCCTAAGTAAGTAGCTGCAACAATGGACGCAGACACACCAGATCCGGAAGGTGGTGCAGGAAGCGGCAACAATGCAAACATTTGGATTTTGGAAGCTAAAGAGCAGGTATCTACTTTCCAAGCTACATTATGAAGTGTTAAGGAGTATGTTTTGGTTTTTTAAAAAATGTTATAGACAATTGAAGACGAGTTTTTTAAAGGCCTTGGTTTCAAGTATGTACAACTTCAAGACATCGATTCCAAGATTGTTGAACCCATTCTAGAGAATTCTTATCAGAATGATATCTTGATTTATCCACAAAATTAAAAGAAAAAAAATCCTTTGAAATTTTCATTATTAACAGTTTAAAAATTACCTCACCCTACTTTAAGATTTGGCTCAAAGCAAAATGCCAAGAACCAGATTGCATCATAGGTAAGCAGACATTGTCATATGGTTAAAGGGATAGTTTGCTGGTACAATGTAAGAATGCATACATACAAGGGAACTTCAAAAACTGTATGGAAAATTTCCATTACCTTTTAATTCCATTTTCCCACCAACTCTTTGAAGCCCCCTCGCATATGCTTATTTATAATCAGAGAGGAAATCAGTAAGCTACTAAGGAAAATAAAATACACTAAGGTTATGTATTTTTTTATCTCAATATCTCCCAGCATTAACTTTCATTTGGAACCAAAGCTATTCATTCATTCATTCACTCACTCACTCATTCAATTAATCACTCATTTACTGCGAGCTTTCTGAGAGCGAGCTAGTGATTCAAAACATTAGGTTGCCCAGCGAGTAAGATAAGCTCACACTTTCAACGAAGTAGAGTTTACATATTTAAATAATGAACAAGTATTTTACACGTAATTACAGCTCAATTTCTTTTTAATCTTACATACTTCCACTTTACACACTGAAATTTAAAAGGATAAGTTTATAATAAACAGCCATTCCAAACTAATTGCTCTTGAGTCGATATCAACAGAAGAGAACCAAACCATTGAATTTTCAATGCTGCATGCTTCACCGTATCTTTCTCTTACAGAGCAGTTTGGTAGGCTCAAATGGCCCACCTTTGGAGTATTAGCCAAATACTTAACCACTGTGCCACCAAAGCTCCTTAAACTGAAAAACAAACAAAACCAAAACCAAAACCAAAACCCAACTCTCTGTCCTGGAATCAGTGCTGACTCATAGTGACCCCTCTGGGTTCCCAAGACCACAACTGTTTCTGGGAGTAGAAAGCCCAGTCCTTCTTCCTCTGAGTGGCGGGTAGTTTCAAACTGCCAACCATGTGGATCACAACCCAATGCATAATCTTAAGCAATTATTTAAAAACTTTAAATAGAACTTAACACTGTATAGTTCCTGGAACCACAAACCTAAACCATCCAGGTTATCTGTGAGATAAAGAATGAAGGTTAGTGACATATTCTTACAACATACAACAGTGAGTTCATGAATAAATATGAATGCTCTGCGATTGCCCTGTCACAAATCATGCCACTCTTCCCGCCAAACAATACGCATTTAACTAGCTCGCAACAACCCTAAATAAGTAGCTGCAACAATGGACGCAGACACACCAGATCCGGAAGGTGGTGCAGGACGCGGCAGCAATGCAAAGCTTCCTCTGTTAATCACAAGGTGGTTGTGAGTCACAGCTCACTTCATGACAACAAGATCACAGACTAGGAGATCTGGACCGATGACAAATTACCAACCCAACAGGAACATCTATGCTAATAAGCCAGGAAACACTCGTTCCAAAGGTCAAACCCAGCCCCTTTCCCTCCAGGTAGAGGATATGGGGAGGAACTATCAAAACAGCTAAAGCTTTTGCAAGGACAAAAAATACCAGCACAGGCGCACACAAACATGTCTGCACTGGTTACCCTGGAGTTTGCCATAACTATCAGTTTGAGGAGCGGCTAGCAATCGTCTCAGAAATAAGAACTAAAGGTGGGTAAGAAAACCAGTACTTCCACTATCTATTAAAACTGTTCTGCAGGTGAAAATAAGAGCCCTGATCTCATACTAGGTTACCCATTGGTCAGCAGATGGAAGCCACAGTTTCTCTTGGGAGAAAGATGAGGTTTTCTACTAGAGTAAAGAATTACAGTCTCAGAAATCCATAGGGGCAGCTCTACCCTGTGCTACAGGGACATTGTGAGTGGGAATTGATTCGATGGCACTGACTTTTTTCTTTTGATATGCTAACTGCTCCTTGGGAGAAAGATGAGGCAGTCTGCTTCCATAAGAATTTACAGACAAAATGGGTGCATAAGCAAATGTGCTGAAGAAAGCTGATGGTGCCCGGCTAGCAATAGATATAGTGTCTGGGGTCTTAAAGGCTTGAAGTTAAACAAGTGGCCATCTAGCAGAGAAGCAACAAGCCCGCATGGAAGAAGCACACCAGCATGTGGTTTCATGAGGTGTTGATGGAATCAGGAAGAGGGCACTAAAAGGACACCCCCCCCCACCAAAACAACAACAACAACAAAAAAACAAAACAAAACCCAACATATTGTTGAGAATGAGAGGAGTCCAGGAAGATACCCCAAACCCATCTGTAGACAATAGGACATCACCTCACAGAAGGGTCAAAAGGAGGGGATGAATCAACCAGGGCACGCAGTATGGTACCAATGAAACTCACAATATTCCTCTGGTTCTTTAAGGCTTCCTCACCCCACCATTATCATGACCCCAGTCCTGCCTTTCAGTTCTGGCTAGACTGTAGGGAGCATGTACACTGGTACAGATAAGAGCTCACGAGACACGGAATCCAGGTCAGATAAAACGCTCAGGAACAGAAATGGGAATAATGATACCAGGAGAGTAGGGGGAAGATGAGGAGAGGAAGGGAAGAAAGGGGAACCAATCGCAATGATCGACGCATAATCCCCCCACTCCAGAGGGATGAACAACAGAAATGTGGATGAAGGGAGACAGTGGTTGGTGTAAGATATGAAAACAATAATAATTTATAATTTATCAAAGGATCATGAGGGGGGGAGGGAGAGGAGGGGGTGAAACAAGAGGAGCTGATATCAAGGGCTCAAAGATAAAGTAAATGTTCAGAAAATGATGGCAACATATGTACAAATATGCTTGGATTGATGTATGGAATATTATAAGAGCTGTAAGAGCCCCCAATAAAATATTTTTAAAAAGGAATTTACAGTCTCAGGAATCTACTTTGCTCTATAGGGTCTCTGGAGAGAACTGAAAACTATAACAAGTAATACAGTTATATGTATTGTGAACACATGATCCATACAGAAGTAGGAGAAAGATAATGAAGCAGGTAATCACTTTCTAATATGATTCATTATAGAACTTCATTAAACAGAAAGCTTCAATGTACTTTATTATTAAAGTACTTCAGTTTACTTTATTTAAAAAACATAATCAAAATTCATGAAACCACTGCCCAAATGAAGAACTAGACCAACAATTTAAATTTGTGTGTTCCTTCTGTCTTCTCAGCCCGCCTCTCCTTCTAAGACAGCCACTTGGGAATTCTGTGTAAATCATTATACTAGTTTGAATTTTTTTTTTATTACACATATATGGAGCCTAAATAATATATTTCATTTTAGTTGGCTGTGTACTTCATCCAGTATTTTGTTCTCTAAGATTAGAATGTTTGACAGGCTCCCTACCATTTTTGTAGATATTAAATAGGCTGATAAGGAACGGTGAAATGCGTGTAACTGGAAAGCTGAGTGACCCTTTTGCTAGAAACAAACACCACCGGGAGTATTACAAGGCACGCGCTCCCTTTTCATTTGTTAAAGTTCACCAGCAGAGGAACAGAAGTGACTACTTTCTTATTAGTAAAGCCGATTTCATGGCTCAGTGGCAGTAGGCAATGATCTACAAATAGAAAGCCACAAACAATTTAGCAGATGACCTTGGGAAATTTACTCTCCTTTGGTCTCAATTTCCTCTACAATAAAATGCAACTAAACAATTAGCTTCGCCAGCGTCCGTGAGGAGAACCTTGCCTGTTTCGCACAGCTCTAGCCATCTGCTCAAAATAGTACCTCATCCCACTGATTAAGGAGACGGTTGCACAATGCCACTCCTGTCAATATGTTGTCACCTGTAAAAAGTTGAACTGGCAAAAGTTGTATGTCATGTTGCCAACCACCACCACCACCACCACAACGTAGCTCCCAAGGCTGCTTATGTACAATCAAGCACCTCAGGGGATTTGGCTCCTTGGAAGTTAGGGTTAGAGTTTCATGGGACGTTCCAGTTACTGGCCTAATAACATGGCCAGTGGCTCTACCTATCTCTAGTTTGTTGCATTGAACTCGGGGTCTTGAAAGCTTGCAAGCAGTCGTTCCAGGCAGGACAGTTGGTTTCTAGTCGCTCGGAAGAGCGGATGGAGACTCAGCACAGGAGGAGGATATGGAATGTGTCAATAACTGCAGGCAAACCTGCCTCTGGAGTCAAGAGATCAGAACTGGATGGTGCTTGTAGTAATAATTTCTTTTAGAAGAATTAATACCAGATGAGTCCCAAGGAGTTGGGGATTGATGATGTCCCAAACATCCAACTCTTCCATGATCCTACTGCGCTCCACTCCTTCACTCCCCATGCCTCTCTGGAGTAGACTCTCCCACGGTTCTAGGTTCTTCAAACTGCTGCCACATCCCACTGAACCTCACTAACTTGAGGAAGCATCTCACGTGGTGGTGGGTGCTGTTCAGTCCAATCCAAAGGTCAGGCAGGGGTAAGCCACTCTAGGCTCTTGCTGGTAATAAGATCACTCCTCCTGTTTCTCAGAGTGCCTCATTTCACACATAGCAGGAAGGCATTGCAGGGAATCTGTTAGCTAGAGGCAGAAACCAGGGGTTGTCCCCCTACATGACAAAGCCTCCCTCCCCCCTTTACAGGAAGTTGGAAGCCAATAAAGGCTAGAGGACATGCATGATTTCAGGCCTTTGAGTCAGGAAGCCAGTACACGGGGGTGGGCCCCAATAAAGGACAGGTGGGTTTAATTCAGCCAATGGGGTCAACCAGTACCATCGACCATGCCCCTGAATGGAGGGCCTGAAAAGTCAGAATCCCAAGCCCACGGCCCTCTTTTCCAGCGGCAACTGGGCTGGACTGCCGGTTTCTCTGACCTCAGGTTTCCACGTGTGACTGTGTAGTGTCCTGATGGTGCCCGTGTAAAACCTGGAACTCCTTCTATCCTTTATGAAAACTCACTTGGATCACACACCAGGCTTCAGCATGAATTCTTTCTCTTGCGAATCCAAGGACGGAGGTATTTCCACCCAAGAAACCTAACATTTTATTCACAATTACTGGCAGGAGAATCCTATTAGTACAGTGGTTCTCAACCTTCCTAATGCCACGACTCTTTAATACAATTCCTCATGTTGTGGTGACCTCCAACCATAACATTCTTTTCTTTTTAAAACCGTTTTATTGGGGGCTTGTACAACTCTTATCACAATCTACACATACATCCATTGTGTCAAGCACATGTGTACATTTATTGCCATCATCATTCTCAAAACATTTTCTATTTGAGCCCTTGGTATCAGCTACTCATTTTTCCCCTCCCTCCCCCATCTTCCTTCCCTCACAAAACCTTGATAATTCATAAACTATTATTGTTTTTTCATGTCTTACACTGTCCAATGTTTCCCTTCACCCACTTTTCTGTTGTCCGTTCCCCAGGGACATAAAATTGTTACTTCATAACTGTAATTTTGCTACTGTTATGAATCATAATGTAAATATCTGATATGCAGGATGTATTAGGTGACCCCTATGAAAGGATCGTTTGACCCCGAAGGAGTCACGACCCACAGGTTGAGAACCACTGTATTATTATCTCTCGCCCCTCCCCACCGTCTTACTAGACCCATGCAGGGAATGGTGGGTGGTGGGAGTTACATTACATTGAATAGCAATAGTGTAATCAAATTAACATATGACCCCACACCTTTTTAATAATACCCCAGTATAATTATCTATTCTCCATCCCTGAAACTGTGTTTTATTTATGCACATAAGATCTGGGGGCCCACTGGAGATCCCCTTGCAGAAGGGTCTTGGGGAGATGAGCCAGTCAGGGTGCGATGTAACAATGATGAGAAATACAACCTTCCTCTAGTT
>NW_022111369.1:49777969-49780818 GCF_000313985.2 Echinops telfairi
ATTGATGTGTGTATGGATTGGGATAACAGTTGTATGAGCCCCTAATAAAATGTTAAAAAAGAAAAACAAACAAACAAAAAAAACAAACAAAAAAAAGATCTGGGGGCCCTGGGGAGATGTTTCCAGTAGGTATTGGCTTCCTTAATCACTCAGGCTTTCCCCCAGACCACTCCAGAAGCAGCTTTTCTTCTTACTGCTGTAGCGTATCATTCCCTACATCTATTACAAGAACTGTAACCAAAGGTCAGTCAAACACCTTTCTATAGTCAATGGGCAGGAACACTTCATTGTGTTCATTCAGAACTTGTACATAGATCAAAAGGCAGCTGTGTAAATAGAAAAAGGGAATGTTGCATGGCTTAAAATCAAGAAAAGTATGCATCGGGGCTATATGCTCTCACCACACTTGTTCAATCCACGTGCTGAGCAAATCATCAGAGAAGCTGGATTATATGAAGAAGAGTGCGGTACCAGCTTTGGAGGAAGGCTTATCAACCTGCAGTATGCAGATGACACAACCTTGCGAAAAGTGAGGACTCAAAGCACTAATTAATGAAAGTCAAGTATTATAGCTTTTAGTACGGATTACAACTCATATAAGGAAGAACCAAAATCCTCACAGCTGGACCAGTAGGTAATATCATGATAAATGGAGAAAAGGTTAAAGTTATCAAGTATTTTTGTCTACTTGGATCCACAATCAATGCTCATGGAAGTCGTGCAATCAAAAGACATATTGCATTAGGTATATCTGCTGCACAAGACCTCTTTAGAGCATTGAAGAGCAAGGATGTTACTTTGAGGGCTAAGATGGGCCTGACTCAAGCCATGGTATTCCCCATTGCCTAATATGCATGTGTAAGTTGGACAATGAATAGGGAAGATTGCATAAGAATAGATGCATTTGAATTGTGCTGGAGAAGAATTTGAAAGTATTATGGACTGCTAAAAGGACAAACCAATCTGCATTGGTAGAAGTAAGGTCAAAGTGCTCCTCAGAAGCAAGGATGGTAAGACTTAGTCTTACATACTTTGGACATATTGTTAAGACTACTCCGGGACAAGGATACCATGTTTGGTAAAGTGGAGGGGCAGTGAAAAAGAGGCAGACCCTGGAAAAGAAGGATTGGCACAGTGGCTGCATCCATGGGCTCAGGCATAGGAACAAGTGTGAGGGTGGTGCAAGACTGTGCTGTGCTTCATTCTGCTGTGCACAGGGTCGATGTGGGTCGGAGCAGACTCAATGGCACCAGCAACAACGAAGGTCAGATTTTAATCTCATTCTATTCCTATTGTTATCCAACAATGCCCTCCAAAATGGCACTGAGCCACAGGCATTTGAGGTCCAGAATTATAAAATATCACATAAAAGAGTATGGCTGGAAGACCATATTAATTGACTATAATTCAATGCTAGGCTAAACCTGTACTGAAAGATTTGGCTCAAAGATTCCCCCAAATAATATTGGTTAAAGGCAGAAAATGCAAATAACATTTTAAAATCCTCATGGACTCTAGGCTTTCTGGAACTATGAAGGCTGGATGACCTCCTAAAACTACTGCCCTGTGAGAATCCTCAAACCTTACACCAAAAATATTCCCTGAAGTCTTCTTAAAAGCAGCAATAGTTTAGCCTAACTAATAAATAGTCTGCCTTGGGAATTATGCTCTTTTAAGATCTATATGAGATCAAACTGACGATAGTAGCTTGAAAGATTAGATAGAACCTTTAAGAGGATGGGTGTGAACTAAAGCCAATTAGGGGTAGAACAACTCAGAAAAGGAGAGTGAACATGTTCATCACTTGAAGAATATAATCAATGTCACTGAATTGTACCTGTAGAAACTTAGTTTGTCTATATTTTGCTATCTATATTCCTAACATTCTGAACATCACGAATAAAAAAAATTAAGTACCTAGCAAATATCAGACTCTTAATAGATACTTGTTGGCTTAGGTAATTAGCTAAAGCATTATCTGTGGATGACATTTAAAACATCTTGCTACTAGGGTTCCAGTTTATAGTCGCTTTGCCCAGCACAGCGCCTTTAACCACATCTCTACAACCAGTGCCCAGCTATAGACAGTTCTCTCACGAATACACTTGCCTAAGTCTCCTGTTGAAGGCCATTAAGACTTAGCCTTGAAACAGCTGAGATATCATAACCCAGGTGTCAGTATCTGCTGTTTGCTTCTGCGGTTTGACATTGAGATTAAGAAAAAGAACAAAGATGTATGCAAGTTCTGGGAAAACAGAATGTTTAATTTTTATCAAAGAATCCTTGACTTAGCAGAATATAGGGTTTCTGATATATTGTCATAATATACTAATTATAACCCCGGGTTGTTTCTGCATGTATAAAAGGAAGATGTAGAATAAACTCGGGGCTTCAGTATTCACTGTTGCCCTCCCAATACTTTCTTTCTGTCTCTCTTTTTTCCCTGAATTCTCACTCCCCCTTTCAGGCCCGTTCGATTCGTTGGCAGGCTCCGACAGTCTCCTTAGGGTACCTTCCCAAATAGAGCCCATCAAAGCTCCCACGGGCATGGGTTGGGTTCAATAAGTTCAAGATGGAGAGCTCAGTTCAAAAGGTTATGGCACCGTTTGGGGACTTTAAAGGGGAAATCTTCATAATTTTCTCGACAGACACAAGGCAATCGGAGGGACTTATTAGAAAGAACTTGAAGACATACCTTCCCGACACAATCGCTGAAGACAAATGGGTGCTGTATTAGTCTAGGTACTTTGGAGAAACAAATCCACAGCGACTCATGTATAAGAGAGAGTTTTATGTAAAGAAAAGGTGCATCACAAAAACATCCCAACCCAATGCTGCCCAAGCCCACA
>NW_022111369.1:49781678-49782700 GCF_000313985.2 Echinops telfairi
TGGAAAGGGGGAACTGATTACAAGGATCTACATATAACCTCCTCCCTGGGAGACAGACAACAGAAAAGTGGATGAAGGGAGATGTCGGACAGTGTAAGATATGACAAAATAGTAATTTATAAATTATCCAGGGTTCATGTGGGAGCAGGAAGCAAAAAAAAAAAAAAAAGAAAGAACTTGAAGACAAGTGAAAACGGAATTTGTGAGAAAATGTCCAGGAAAGTTGTGCCCGGGAATTTTTTCCCATCATGACAATGCATCTGCCCATTTTCTGAGGATAGTAAGGACCGTCCTAAGAGAATTTCATTGGGAAACCTTAACCCATCTACCTTATAACCCTGGTTTTACTCCCTAAAGCTTTTAGTATTCCTAAAAGTAAAACAATCTTCTAAAGGGTCACTATTTTAGTCCTTTGAAGATGTCCAATTGCAATTTTATATGGTATATGTGAATAAGCAAATAATATTTAAGGGGAGAAGGGGGAAATGGGGTACTGATAGCAATGATGACTGTATAACCCCATTCGAGAGGAATGAATAACAGAACTGTAGGTGAATGGATACATTGGATGGTGTAAGACACGGCAAAAAGTATATATATATAATAATAAGGGTTCTTGTGGGGCCGCGTAAAGGGGAGCTGATATAGAGTTCAAGAACGAAAGAACATGTTTTGAAAATGATGGTGAAAGCAATTGTACAGCTATGCTTGATCTAACTGAATTATGGATTATTAGAATATCTGCAAGATCTGCCAATAAAATGATTTTTTAAAAGTTCTTCAGGGAAGGGTTAGAGAGAGACGAAGCAAACAGCGCCAGAGAGAAGACACGTAGATCAACAGCAGCTTCGCAGTTTGCAATTTGTGTATAATAAAGGTTTCTATACGGATCACTGAAGACAAATGGGTGCATAAGCAAATGTGGTGAAGAAAGCTGATGGTGCCCGGCTATCAAAAAGTATAGCATCTGGGGTCTTAAAGACTTGAAAAGCTTGAAAGTGAACAAGTAGCCATCTAGCTCA
>NW_022111369.1:49783424-49785010 GCF_000313985.2 Echinops telfairi
ATGATGTACAAATGCGCTTTACACAATTGATGTGTGTATGGATTGGGATAACAGTTGTATGAGCCCCTAATAAAATGTTAAAAAAGAGGAAAATAAAATAAAATAAAATAAAGGTTTCTATAACTTTCATAAACTCAGAACAAATTCCTGCCACTGAGTTGATGCCGATTCGTTGCGACTCCACAGACTGGGTAAAACTGCCCCTGTGAGTGTCCAAGACTAACCCTGGACAGTGGAAAGCCCCAGCCTTCTCCCGCAGAGCGGCGGGTAGCTTCGAATTGCTGATCTTGTGTAACCACTACGCCACCAAGGCTCCTCTATGACATGACAGGAGTTTTTTTTTCATTTACCTCTGTATATTCTAGCAATATTTCCACCCTTTTGTTTTATTTCAATCCCCAAGTTCTCTAAAGTCAATCTACAGTTATATCCAAGTAAATACATCATTCTTTCACGGGAGTTCATGTGTGTATAGCGGATTTGCCCATTTCAGATGTACAAGGGCTCCTTTGTGATAGACACCATACAATAAAGACCCAATCCCAGACAAAAACACAGGTATTTTAAAAGTTCACACATGGAGACACAGTATGGGAATGGCGCCCGATCTGATCCTGCCACACCCAGGCAAAACACTAAGGGGTGCAACAGGACAGCAAGAGAACAGAGCGGCGAGGTCCTCAAGGAATGTTGAAGGTGGACTTTGGGGTCAGGGCATTGTGTCCCAACAGACTGGACTGGAAAACACTCCTGAAGGCCAACAAACAGTCCTTGAACAAACTATAAGCTTTTTTTCTTGTTGTGTTTTGTTTTGTTGTCATTGGTTTGTTGTTGTTTTGTTGTATGTTGTTGCTTGGTTTTGATCTGTCTTGTTTATGTGCATGTTATTATCTCCGCAGGTCTGTCTAACTAAATAAGATAGGCTGGATGAACAATCTGGAGGAGAAAACAATAGGACCGACAGTTCCGGGGGGACATGGGAGAGAGGTGGGGGGAAAGGTAGTGGTGGTTAACAAACCCAGGGACAAGAGAACAACAAGTGATCCAAATCGGTGGTGAGGAGGGTGTGGGAGGCCTGGTAGGGCACGATCAAGGGTAATATAACCAAGAGGAATTGCTGAAACTCAGGTAGGGACTGAGCATGATAGTGGGACAGGAGGAAAGTCAAAGGAAATACAGGAAAGAGCTGGGCGGCAAAGGGCATTTATAGAGGTCTAGATAAAGGCATATACATGTGCAAATATATTTATATATGAGGATGGGGAAATAGATCTATGTGCATAAACTTATAGGTTTAGTATTAAGGTAGCAGAAGGACATTGGGCCTCCACTCAAGTACTCCCCCAATGCAAGAATACTTTCTTCTATTAAATTGGCATTCTTTTTTTTTTAAATCATTTTATTAGGGGCTCATATAACTCTTATCACAATCCATACATACATCAATTCTGTAAAGTGCCCTCATATTCTCAAAACATCTCCTCTCCACTTAAGCCCCCAGCATTAGGTCCTCATTTTCCCCTCCCTCCCCACTCCCTCATGAGCCCTTGATAATTTATAAATTGTTATTTTGTCATATCTTGCCC
>NW_022111369.1:49786503-49789791 GCF_000313985.2 Echinops telfairi
TCCTCCCTGGGGGACGGACAACAGAAAAGTGGGTGAAGGGAGACATCGGACAGGGCAAGATATGACAAAATACTAATTTATAAAATATCAAGGGTTCATGAGGGATGGGGGAGGGAAGGGGAAAAAATGAGGAGCTCACGCCAGGGGTGTAGGTGGAGAGCAAATGTTTTGGGAATGATGAGGGCAATGAATGTACAAATATGCTTTACACAATTGATGTATGTATGGATTGTTATGAGTGGTATGAAAAAAAAAAAAAGAGTTGTATGAGCCCCTAATAAAACAATTAAAAAAAAAAGAAAAGAAAACCAAAACAAGCAAACAAAAAAGTTCACAAGTCCTGGTGGCAAAGATGGCCTTTCCATGTGCTGTTTACATGTGTAACTATTTTTTCTCTATAAAACTGGTGCCGTGTGAATTTCATTCATTCACTTGGTTTTTAGTATATAGGGCTTGAGTGAACAGAAAGAAACTAGGAGGTTACTGTCTAAAAAGGAGTCTCCAATCTCAGGAGAGGCAGTGAAGGAGTGTGAGCGAGCCTATGGAATCTGGAGTGACACAGGCCAGCGAGAATGCTAGCTCCACCACTCAGACGCTGGCCTGCCTTGGCCAATAGCTTGTCTCTATTCCTCCTTCCCCACTGGCTAAAATAAGACAACAATATATGCTAGCTCAGTCAGGAGGACGAAATGAAGCAACGTACGTAAAATGCTGAGCTTGGTCCTCTGCACAAAGTAAGTGGTCAGTGAATGTCAGGCCTTCTCAATCATTTTAAGTGCTTGTGTCCTCAATAGTTCCGAAAAAGCAATCATTACATGAAATGAAAAGTCCGTAAGGGTCAAATGTTTATGAAGCAGAGGCAGTATGAAGTAACGAGACTGGACAAAAAGCATACGTAGTCTTCTGAGCCCTGAGGAAAGAAGAAGAGAAACGTGTCCGAGCAGCACTTTTAACAAGCATTCAGATCAGCTGACCAGACTTCGTGGGTTCATGAGGTTGTGGGCGCAGAGGAGTATCTGGGGAAATTCCCAAAACTGAATCTAAAATTAGAGGAACCACACTGTTAATGTGCTAGAACAACTCCCCCTGTTTTCGATGGGCCTCCTGCTGTCCAGAGTCTGCCAACCTCCCCCTATGTAAAAGGTTCCTATACCTTGTTTTCAAGACACCCTGGTGGTGTAATGGTTAGTGCTCAGTTTCTAACTGAAAGGCATGCAGTTTGAATCTATCATCTGCTCTCCTGCAGAAAAGACCTAGTGATTTGTTCCCATAAAATTATTCTAGGACTAGTCTAGGATATATGGGCTAACAGAGAAATTATGGATTTGATCTGGACTGGGCTGGGATGTTTTCTCAATATACAGTTGCTCTTTGTTATAAAGCTTAGACACACACACACACACACACACACACACACACACACACACAGTCTAGGAAACCCTATGGGCAGTTCTGGGAGATGCAATTCACAGGCCTGGTGGTGTAGTGGTTACACACATTGGGCTGCAAACCACAAGGTCTTTGGTCCGAAACCACCAGTTGCTCCTTGGGAGAAAGATGAGGGTTTCTAGTGCCACAGAGAGTTCTAGTCTCAGAAACCCACAGGGGAGCAGTTTGATCTTGCCCTCTAGGGCAGTGGTTCTTACCCTTCCTAGTGCTGCGACTCTTTAATACAGTTCCTCATGTTGTGGTGACCCCCAACCATAAAATTACTTTCGTGGCTACTTCATAACTGTAATTTTGCTACTGTTATGAATCGGGCAAACTCTGTGAAAGGGTCGTTCAACCCTCAAAGGGGTCGCGACCCACAGGTTGAGAACTGCTGCTGTAGGGTCATTATAAATCAGAATTGTCTCAATGGTGGTGAGGTGGGGTTTTGGGGAGACGAGCTGGAATTGACTTGATGGCACCTCCTTTTTCATGGAACACCACAAACGTCTGAAAGCATATTTTAAAGTTCATACCTGAGCCAGTTTGCACACTAGGAAAAGGTTTCATTATTAATAAGGTCTCTGTAGATTACGACTCATGGGAACCAATAATCAGCATCATGTTAAATGGAGAAAAGATTGAAGTTGTCAAGGATGTCGCCTAGCTGGGATCCACAACCAATGCTTAGGGAAGCAGCAGTCAAGCGAGCACAAGATGCACTGCACTGGGTAAATCTGCTGCACAAAGCCTCTTTAGAGTGCTGGAAAACAAGGATGCTGGTTTGAGGATTACAGTGCTCCTTACCCAAACCATGGGATTTTCAATTGCCTCAAACGCATGCAAACGTTGGACACCGAGTAAGGAAGTTCTTGTGTTCCTTTCCTGGAGGCCTGGTGGTGTGGTGGTTACACATTGGGCGCAACCTCATTCAGTCATTTTATGGGAGTTACAAAGATGGTGGTTAGAAGAGCCATATTAAGAAATTTACTGTACCATATATATCCATACATATATAACTAATTTTCTCCCCTTACTCATCCCCGGGTTTAGACATAAACCTTTCCTCACATTCTGGAGTCTTTAGTGCATCTATGAGAAACAAATACGTCATTTTTGTCCTCGCCAGGGCTCAGCCATGGACTCACTCTTAAGCATAACTGACTCTGAAGTGGGTCGCCATAATATGCTTCCCAACGTTTTAAATTCTTTCTATTTCTCTTCTAGCCCCTCCCCTTGGTAAACGGGGCAGATTTGGGTAGAGTAGACTGATCTGATTGAGGGAGAAAAGGCACGGGCTGGGGCAATTTTCGTGACACTGCCTTAAACATGCATGTTGTAGCTTTGGGATCTGGAAAGAGGCAGAGAGTAACCATAAGTAGAAGCTGGTAACTATGCAAATGGCACAAGTGCCTCCTCTCTCCAGCACCACAAGGAAGCCATCTCTCATATATCCTGTCTGTCCAAAAGATGAATTCTAAAGTTAGGATGGAAAGGAAGGCTTTAAAAGTATTTTACTATAGCATGTCAGTAGCTTCTTCTCATACAGGTGATGAGAGAGTGGCATGAAATTCATGCCAAGGAGAAAAAAAATCAATAAATATGAAAATATACTTGGACATGCTAATGACCATATAAAAACGTTCTGGAAGAAAACTGACTAAAGTCAGCCAATCAGGGTGCGATGTAACAACGATGAGAAATACAACTTTCCTCTGGTTCCTAAATGTTTCCTCCCCGCTCCCACTACCATGACTCGAATTCGACTTTGCAAGTCTGGCTATGTACACTGGTACAGATAGGAACTGAAAATACAGGGAATCCAGGGCGGATGAGCCCTACAGGACCAGTGGTGTGAGT
>NW_022111369.1:49793164-49794701 GCF_000313985.2 Echinops telfairi
AAAAAAAAAAAAAAAAAGAACTGACAGAAGTGTCTTCACTTGAGAGCAAAGTGGTTAATACACACCGATTCCAGCAAATAGACAGTTTTAAGGAGAAAAAATTGAAGCTGTGTAAAAGTTATTTGTGTGTGTGTGTGTGTGTGTGTTTTAGGAAATGAAGAGTGGTACTAAGGTTGTGTTGATCTTCATCTCCTCGGTTGTTAGAAACTAATTTCTGCTATATGGTAGTTAAACGATCAGGATCTGGAGATGAGTACAAACCACTCACTCCAAGACAAACACCGGTTCACTACGTCTCTTAACTAGTTGGTTCACTTTCTGGGCAACAATGAAAAGATAAAATTAGACTACTACCACGCGAACCCAGTGGATCCTTACTTCGAACCTGCGATGTCCCCTAGTGTTGTCACTTACAGAGGATGGACCTGGTAGGCCTTAATCTGGGTCCATTCCATTCTTATTCTTTTTTCCCCACCCTGATTCTGAATGACTTGAGACAAATCATTAAAACATTCTGATCTTCAGCTTCAATTGAAAAACTCAAGTCACTCTGGCTCACAGAGATGTGAAGATTAACTATGACACCCAAAGCACACGATTGAAGAAACAGGCCAGACATTTTCGTCTTTTCCTAGGAGCTGGATCAAGGGGCAAAAAAGGCAAGTCATAGTTTCAAGGCAGTGAAGTCAAGGTTTCCTGGCAGTGCAAGGGCGTTAAAAGATTTGCTTTGGTGCCTTCAAAAATAAATCTCTTTTTTCTCTAGAAGGGAAAATGTCTTCCTGCATCACTTCAAGTTTCTCTCCCTTTTGGGAACCCATACAGCAATGTATTTGGCACTTTCTCATGCTTTCTACCATTGGTTACATTTTCCTTGAAGAAAACCGTCTTTTTAAATCCTCTTACCACTGCTCCAAGAGACTTCTTTTTATATACATTGCCTAGTCTAGGGCTTCCCTCACTACATGTGGCAACAAACATTTGCTGATTGATAATAGCACCAAGTGGGGTGTGCGGTATTCAGAGGGCTTGCGTGACAGTTTTAAGAAGTCCAGGCCTTTTCCTGCCCAACGGTCCAGGGCAGGTGTTATTCCAAAGCCACCCATTTTCTTCCCTTTGTCATCTTGCACCCCGAGACTTCTCCACCCATGCCAGGGACCAGATCTGTTCTATTTACGGGAATGGTGTCAACGCACGTTCGAACAACACAAAACAAAACCCCCCCACAAGTACAACTGAGGCCACGGGGAGGCGACGCTGGGTGCAGCAGCCACACCTACTGGGCTGCGGTGGGGCCTGGAGTCCGCTGCGGGCTCGGCAGCCAGGTAGGGGGCGCCGCCCCCGGCTCCACTCCTCCGGGGAAGTCTCCTAACTCGGGGCCCGGGCACCCCGGCGGGCACAGGTGGCCCGCTCCCAGCCCGCCGCCGCAGCACGTGGGAGGCCGAGGGGACGAGCGCCCGGCCGGGGGGAGGCCGGGCCAGCGGGGGTCCGCGGCCCGGGGCGGCTCAGCGGTAAGTCGGCGCGGTCCCCGCGGCCGCCC
>NW_022111369.1:49795512-49801171 GCF_000313985.2 Echinops telfairi
CATGAGCCCTTGATAGTTTATAAATTGGTATTTTGTCATATCTGGCCCGGCCGGGCCTCGGGTGCGCGCCTATCGAAAACCGGGGCTGGTTTTGGCGTGTTATCACTCGAACTTCACCGACCGCGGAAAAGCACAGGGTCTGGGACGCGGAGGAAGCGAACGCTAGTTGTACAAGGTTCCCACCCCCACCGCCCCCTGCGAGTATTAAACCGCACGATTATGCTTTCACACACTGCCACTTCAACCGTTCGTTCACGAGCTTTAACGTGAGAAACCGGGGCGGCGTCTTCTGTCGGCCACCTCTTTTGTTCCGCGTCGGGTGCGCGGCACCGAATGCTCCTATTTGCTTTCACTGTAACGCCCTGGTTTTCCAGGGCTCCCGGTATGTACCAGCGCATTTGAAGCCAAACGGCTTAGAATTTATATGCCAAATGTCTGTTCCAGGTAGGTAGTATAGTGTTGGTTCCATGTAGGTAGTATAGTGTTGGTGACTTGCTAGGAATTGGCCACCATTGCTTTATGTCGAACCTTTGAATTAATGATGCCTGATGCAACGTCACTATGAGGCAGAATCGACTTCATGGCGCTAAGTTTGGGTTTTGAGAACCAGTTAATTCTCTTAAGTAAGCATTTCTCCAAGACAACCTCCAGTAACTATTATTCTTTACCCTGGAGTCTGGGATTGTGCCCCATCTTTCCTAGCCTTGGGTTCATTTGCAATATGCTGACATAAATTCCACATGGCTTCTTTGAAGATCTGTTGTTTATGGTACCTGCTTTTCCCTCTTTATGTTACACTTACTTTTTGTAGATCAAGTAAAACATCTCAAAGGAACAGAACATGTTTTTATTGTTGTCATTGGACTTTTTAAACAAAAAATGTTAAAATGGGAATATTCACCAGATACTATCTTGAAGGATTTCTTAAAAGCTTTTGATTTCTGAAAATTCACTAACTTGTTGATCCCAGCACTAGTGTTTGTTACATGTCCTCCTTCAGCCTAATTTCCTCTTCTTTAAAATAAGGATATTACTTGTCACAAAGGTATTGTGAATGTAAAGTAAGTATAAGTCAAAGCCCTTTGAAGCAGTCAGCAGAGTTAATTATTTGATGCTTAATTGTTACTAATTTTTAAGGGATATTTTCTTTCATCTAATTTTCAGTATTTGGAGGTTTGTTGTAGGAATTGCAAACTGTATACTACTTTGAAGAGAAAACCTAAAATCACTTGATTTACCATATAGTTTTCTTTACAACTGGACCAATAAGCAACATCATAATTGAAGAGAAGTTTGAAATTAAATCTCCCTGGGGGACAGACAACAGAAAAGTGTGTGAAGGGAGGCATCAGACTGTGTAAGATATGACAAAAAAATAATAATTTATAAATTATCAAGGGTTCATGAGGGGTGGGGTGGGGAGGGAGGGGGAAAATGAGGAGCTGATGCCAAGGGCTCAAGGAGAAAGAAAATGTTTTGAGGATTATGATGGCAACAAATGTACAAATGTGCTTGACACAATGGATGGAGATATGGATTGGGATGAGTTGTATGAGCCCCTAATAAAATGTTTTTTAAAAAAGAAAATACCTTAGACGCAAACAAAAGATTAAAATTAACAAGAATTTCATTTCACTTGGTTCTGCAATCCACACTTGGAAGCAGCAGTCAAAAAATCGAGGCACATTGGATTGGCCAAATCTACAATTATTTTGTTTTAATATTAAAAAAATCATTTTATTGGGGGCTCATACAACTCTTACTACCATCCATACATCCACTCTGTCAAGCACGTTTGTACATTTGTTGCCATCGTCATTCTCAAAACTTTTTCTTTCTCCTTGAGCCCTTGGTATGAACTCATTTTTCCCCTCCCTCCCTGCCACTACTCCCTCCCTGCCTCCCCTCCCTCACGAACTCTTGATAATTTATAAATTACTATTTCTCTTACGACGTCTCCCTTCACCCCCTTTTCTGTTGTCCGTCCCCCAGGGAGGAGGTTATATGTAGATCCTTGTCATTGGTTCCCCCTTTCTACCCTACCTTCCCTCCACCCTCCTGGTATCGCCACTCTCACCGCTGGTCCTGAGGGGATCATCTGTCTTGGAGTCCCTGTGTTTCCAGTTCCTATCTGCACCAGTGTACATGCTCTGGTCTAGCCGGATTTGTAAGGTCGAATTGGGATCCTGAGGGTGGGGGGAGGAAGCATTCAAAAGGCCCTTTTTTAAGGTTAAAGAGAAAGCATGTCACCGTGAGGACTGAAGAGCACTTGACCCTAACTAGAGTATTTTCAGTCACCTCATATGCTTATGAAAACTGCCCAATGAATGAGGGAAGCATTGCTGCCTTTGAATTATGGTATTGACAAATATTAAATATACCGTAGACGCCAGAGGGATGAGCAAATCTGTCTCAGAAGAAATATAGCCAGAATGCTCCTTAGAATAGAGGACGGTGAGACATCATCTCACATTCTTTGGACATGTCGTCAGGAGGGACCAGTCCCTGGAGAGGGACATCATCTTTGGTAAAGTAGAGAGTCAGTGAAAGAGTCAGTGAATGAGATGGGCTGACATAGTGGTTGCAACAATGAGCTGAAGCTGCAATGGTTTTGAGAGCGCTACAGGATTGGGCACTGCCTTTTGTTCTGTCATTCGTGGGGTGGCTGTGGGTCAGAACCAACTCAATGGCATCTAACAATAGCAACTCATGGTTTCACTATGTTACTGCAATCAGAAATCTCTAAAGAACATTTTTGACAGGTTCCTTCATGGAGGTATTTTACAAGAATATATACTTAACCCATTATAGATAGAGGAAAAGAGAATGAATGATAGAACTGAAAGGGAATCCTCACAAATTAGTCCCTAGAAAGGTCAATAATAAGCCAAGGAAGTCACCAAGGTAACGATGCAGAAAAGGCGTATTTTCTCTTTTCTTGTTAGTCAAGATACATGTTTGTATAAATGTTGATAGGCTCTGAAATCCTGCGGCGTGTTGGCTCTTTTGTGCCTCTCCACTTTAAAAATATTTCTATTTATGGTTTATGTCATTAATTAAGTGGGCGTGTAATCAGTACAGAAAATCAGCTGAAATACAAGTCCTTTAAAATTGACAGACAAAGCTATGAGCTGTTCCTTTCAAGTTGGATGATACTCCAAGTTCCTGGTTTCTTATGCTTTTGGTATTTGGATCAATAAGATAATCACAGGTCTGCACAAGGTCTAGTGACATGAAGGGATGATTCAGCCAATGCACACATTTAAGTCAGCCAAGATTATAAAAACAAGTTTAAACATGTTGCTCTTCTTGAATCCAACATTTTCCTATGCTGTTTGAAAATAACAAAATCCAAGCCACTACAATGAAGACACCCCATTAATTTTCTTGTGAAATAAAACAGCACTTTTTACCTTTAATCTGCATTTTAATTTTGGTTATCCATATTTGTTTTGATATGCTTTGGTCACCTTTAGGATGGATACTTAGAATATATTACAGAACTTTCTAGAGCTCAGTGTTATGAATGAGAATGTATCTGTAGCCCAAGCTGCTGGGGGCTGTAATCAGAGATCTTCATTATGAATCTAAGGTAAGGGTTTTCATATGCCATTGTGTAGTAGAGAAAAGTCTTATGTGAAAACAAGATACTAGTAGTTAAAACTTCATATTAAGCCAATTTTAATAAATTTAAATAGAGTTTATATATTTTATTATATAAGCTCTCTTAAGAGTCCATTCTTCTTCTGAATTCATAGGATTTGGTAATTATTGTTATTGATTTATTTTTCCAAAACATTAACTACCAAAATACTTAGTCAATTTATACTTCTCTGCATATATTGTAGATATTTTAAGAGACATCTTTAAGTACTATATGTAGTCCAAATCAAACTATTAATACCAGTTTTCTGTGATTTGTAGAAATATAGATGTATTTTTCATCTGTATTTGCAAATACTCTAATATATGAGCTACTTTTATAATAGAAAACATATATGTTGAGAGTTACTTTGATAATGGTATCTTTTAAATGAAGATCTATTATCAGCAAAACATGTTTCTTGTGTATACTGTTGGAAGCAGTGAGCAGACAAATGGCTTGGGCTCGACTAATAACCTAAAGGTTAGTGGTTCAAAACCACCCATCAGTAGTGCTGTGGAAGAAAGGCCCGGCAATCTGCTTCTATAAAGGTGGTGGTGGTTGTTAGGTGCCACCAAGTCATTTCCAGCGCATAGCAATCTTCTGAATATTGCCCCACCTTTCGCCATCCTCACAATCATCACACTTGAGCTTGTTGTTGTAGTCACTGTGTGGAGGGGCTTCCCCTTTTTCATCATAGCCGTAAAGGAGGACACCCCGGGTTGGAATAGACACAGCTGCAACTTTCATTTGCATAGTCTAGGGGAGCTTGTCGTCTTTGGTCTACTTACATTCTTTTCTGAAATGCTCACCTTCTTGCACAGCACACCCAACCGTTTCTCTCAAATCAGTCATGTAATTTGCCCTCTGTTTTCATTTAAACCTTCATTTTTTTCCCCTTCCATGTATTACTACAGAGAACCTGGTCATTTCATCCCAGCTCTATCACTGGTCAGCAGCTAGAATAATTTGTTTTTCAAAGGTTGACCTAATAATATCATTCTGCGGTAGGATGGCTGTGAATCGGAATCAGCTCGATGGCACTGGGGTTTGTCTTGTTTTTTAATTAACAAATCACTTTATTGATGGCACTTATAACAATGCATACACGAATTGTATCAAACACATTTATACATAGGTTGCCACCATTATTTTGAGAACATTTTCTTTCTGCTTGAGCCCTTGGTATTAGCTCTTCTGTTTTTTCCCTCCCTCCCCAACCCCTGATACATTTAAATTATTATTTTCATATCTTACACTGTCTACTGTCTCTCTTCATCCATGTTTCTGTTGTTCGTCCCCTTGGGTAGGGGTGGGAACCAAATTCACTGTCATCGAGTGGATTCTGAGTCATAGCAACCATATAGGACAAGGTAGAGTTTCTAAGACTGTAACTCTTTATAGGAGTAGAAAACCCCGTCTTTGTCATGAGGAGTGGCTGGTGGTTTTGAACAGCTGACCATGTGGTTAGCAGCCCAAATGATAACCATTCCTCCACCAGGTGCCCTATGTGGTGGTTCTTAAAAAAATCCTTGATTGGTTTCTCCATTTCTGGGACAAGATAGAAGTTCCATAACCTAGTGCGTTCTTTCATGATGGAGTCCCTCCCCGCTTTCTGTTGCCTACAAGCTGATGCTGACTCCTCGGGAGCCCTTACGACTATGTGCTCCATGTGGATTCCAAGCTTGTACATATGATGAAGGGGGACTCTCATCTTTCTACCAGAGTAGATGTGTTCAAACCACCACTCTTCCTACCTTTCCATTGTGCTCTTCCTACTATGCGTCACCCCCACCCATACCCAAAAGTAGTTCTAAAATCTTGTGGTTTGGGGACAAATTTCACCACATATCTTTTCTTACCTGGCTATCCCTACCTCTTGTACCCAAGATTCTACTTAAACCGCTCTTTTTTTTTCTTTTCTTTTTTAACATTTTATTAGGGGCTCATACAACTGTTATCCCAATCCATACACACATCAATTGTGTAAAGCGCATTTGTACATCGTTTCTCAAA
>NW_022111369.1:49802458-49811062 GCF_000313985.2 Echinops telfairi
GCTTGTTGTTCCCTTGTTCCTGGGTTTGTTATCCCCTCTTCTTCCCTTCCCCCCTCCTACCCCTCTCCCATGTCCCCCTGGAACTGTCAGTCCCGTTGTTTTCTCCTCCAGATTGTTCATCCAGCCTGTCCTATCCAGACAGGCCTGCGTTAAACCACTCTTTTTAAGCGATCTCTGCCCTCCCTCAAACCAAAATTCACTGCCATTGAGTACATGCTCCTGGTGAGTCTCTGGACAGAACAGAGCTGTGCCGGTGGGGTTCAGTGGTTGCCTTCCCTACTAATGGGGTGGAGGACGGGAACCAAACCCAATGCCGTTGAATGAGTTTTAACTCATGATGTGTTACAGTGTAGAAACTACTCCAAGGGGTTTCCATAGGTGGTAATCTTAATTGAAGCTGTTTGAATTGCTAACCACTGTGCCACAAGGGCAGGGAGAACTACCGTATAAACTGAAATATAAGCCGACCCGAATATCAGCGGAGGCACCTAATTTTACTACAAAAACTGCATTAAAAATGTGATGAAAAACTCGGCTTATACACGAGTATATATGGTAAGTGCCTTCCTAAAGTCCTATTGCATTCTAACTGCTTCAGCAGTTAACCATTCTGTTTCTTATTTCTTCTACTTCATGAGTACAGAATATACTTTGATAATATATTCTGATAATTACCTTCCTAGTGAAGAGTCTGTGTCAGTGCTTAATAACCCTTTGTTAAATAATGAAAGCTTACATGTTCTAATTTTGTTCTCAAAACTGATGTCTTTAGGCTTTTTTTTTCCCAGTATACAATAGGTTTATTCCTCTTATAGTTCTCAATGGATCCCTCATGGCACAGTGGTTAAAGTGCTTGGCTGCTAACCAAAAGGAGAGAGGGTCAAATCTACCAGCCACTCTGCTGGAAATATATGTGGCAGTTGGTGTCATGAAAATTTTGACTTGGGAGCCCTATGAGGTAATTCTCTCCACCCCATGCCTTTTAGCCCATTCTGACCTGGAACTACCGGCCCCAAATAACAGAATTATCCCTTAAGATTTCCAAGAATGAAATCTTTATGGGAGCAGACAGACTCATCTGTTTTGTTTTGCATAGGATATTTCTACCCATTTTAGAGGCTCAGTTGGAATTCTGTGCACATCAAGGGACCTGAATATAAAGATAACTTAGAAAAGCTGAACTGCTTATGAATCCGTTTTAGGAATAACCTTATTTTGCCTCTATTTCTCCTTTTATACATGTTTAACACGATGTGATAAAAATATATGCATTTTCAATAATCATTTAAAACTGGGATAAAATTCTTGTTCTAGTCTACACACATTTTGGTGCCTCAAATGTTAAGATTTGTTTCTGGGAATATTTGATCTGCTGATTCTAAAAATGGCACCAGTTTCCCCCTATCAGCTTTAGTTTTTGTGGGGCGATGTAATCCCCTCTTCCTTCACCCATGGTAAAATAATCTTGTATTATGTAAACACCACCCATGTAGAACCTCCCGTAGGAGTAAAAAGCTCCAGGAAACCACTGAAGTCAGGTGTAAAATGTTGTCTATACTCACTGCCATTGAATTGACACCTATCATGGTGACTGTGTCGGACAGGGTAGCACTGTGAGTTTCTAAGACTGTACTCTTTCTGGGAGTAGAAAGTTCCTTTCTCCTGAGGAGTGGTTGGTTGGTGGTTTCGAACTTCAGACCTTCCAGTTGGCAATCCAATGTGTAACCACTGAGCAATCAGATGTCCTCTTAATGTTGTCTGTAGGCCAATGTTATTGTTCTGGAGGAAGAGTCCATTGCTTTCAATAGATTTGATGGGACTAACTAGTCCCATGCAGGTTAGGCACCTACTTGAGGTTTTATAGTCTGATAGGGCCATATTTTAGTTTTGCAATTAACTTCACTCAGCATGTATACTGTCAGATAAGGGAAAAAAAAACAAACAAGCTCACTGCCTTCCAGTTGATTCTGACTTACAGTAAGTAACACCCTATAGGGTTTCTAAGATTGCAAATCTTTTTTGTGGGTTTGAACCCCCAACCTTATGGTTAGCAGCTTAATGCCTAAACGTCTGCACCACTGGCTAACAGAAACTTAAAAATCAGTGGGCCCAGGAGAGTTTCCCAAAGTGTGTTCTGTAGACCACGTGGAGTGCCTAATAAAAACATAAATTTTCCCATACAAGGCTGGCTGAATCAGTTTTTGGATGTAAGATAAAAACATAAATCTTAGATTTTTCAATTGATCCTTAGATTCTGTAGTTTAAACTAGGAGAAAAGTCATTAATTAAGCAGAGTGAACCAATTAATAAATAGGTTAATAGCAAATAACAATTACTACATGGCAGGGCTTCCCTAAATATAGAGTAAGACCTGTGTAAAACAGAAACCTGTCAAAGAAGGAAAATGAAAGTATTTTCCATTAATAGTGATAGAAAAGTGCTAAGACTACACTCTGTCAAAGATGGGGTTTTGAGACTTGGGAAAACAGAGTTCTGACTTACCGGTTTCACTGTATATGGATTGCCCTTTAAAATGGTCACAACAATCATATTATCTCGTGAGGAAACTGGGGCACAGAGAGATTAAGTTGTACAAAGACACATGGTTAATGGAACTGGCATTTAACTCAGTCTGGCTTCAGAGGCTAAGATCCTACTCACTACCTTATATTGCCTCTCAAGGCAGGGCATTTTACTAGTTAATTACTTTCCAACTACTTTCATTCTCTGTGAAACAGGACAGTAATCATCTGTTATTGCCAGGAATAAATGAAGTAAGACAAAAATACCTGGGAGATACGTAATAAATATTAACCACTGATCATCTCAACACCTACAACAGTAACACTTGTTTATTCAGTGGATAAACAACAGTTGGACCTCCTTTAACCAGGCCTCCCATTTTCATCCTTGGCCTACTAGGCACCTTAAGTATTTAAAGAATTTAAAAGTCACTTTTAAATTCACCCTCTCATTATCCTCCCTCTGTAGCAATAGCAGAGAAACTAAGGAACAATGTAACGTCATTACTGGGAAGCTGTCATTTCCTCAGAATCATGCCATATTTTCAGCAGATGGAGCATGGGCACAAATACCAACCCCAAACCAAACTGCCCTATTGAGTCATAGCGAAGCTGTACAAGGATGACTGGCTGGGACACAGGCATGTAAGGCCTGGGTATCATCAAAGCCAGCTCCCATCACGTGCCCCACCAAAGAAAAGTAGTTGCAGCCATCACATCCTCATTCATTTCCTGCCATGGAGTTGACTCTGTAAGACAGAGACCTGCCCCCCTGGGTTCCCGACACTGCCATTCTTTACAGTAGAAAGTCTCAGTTCCCCCCACAAAGTGGCTGCTGGCTTCCAACTGCAGACCTTGCTATTAGCAGCGTATCACATAACCCACTGGTGAGTTAATTTTAGTTGATAATTATGTTATGTCCCAGGAATGATGTTATATCCAAGATTCCCCAACCCTGCTATACAGAAAAGAAAATGCAATTTTTTCATTATGAACTACTAGGAAATGCACAAAATTGATACAGTTCAGGCATTTTCCTGCCTGTTGACGCTTTTAACCAATGTTCCCTTTAATCTTAAAGTTGTACCACACAGGTGATAAATAATCCATGTTAAACCCCTTTATTTACAAGTATCCCTGTAGGCAAGTGAAATACATGTCACAATTACTTTATATCTTCTGAATAACATGATTAAAATGGTACATTTTCTTTGGTTTATGAGTATTGACCACTGCTCTACAATCAGCGGTGCTGTTTTTGTAGGTTAAAGGCAAACCAAACCCACTGCCATTGAGTTGATTTTGATTCATAACTACCCTATATAACAGTGGTTCTCAACCTGTGGGTCGTGACCCCTTGGGGGGGGTGGCGGCTGAACGACCCTTTGACAGGGGTTTCCCTATTCATAACGTAGCAAAATGACAGTTATAAAGCAACCCAATGTCTAACCGACAGCACCACCAATTGCTCTACAGCTATTCTGTGGTGGCTTCCAAAAGTTCGTGGAAATCTTTCATTTCCCCACAATATTTCTAATGACCCTTATATTTGGTAGTATATTACTTTTCAAAACACTCTTTCCAAGTGCCTCATATTGCTTCCACAGTTAATATTAGGATGAACAAATTGAACAATAACACAACCAAGTTTCCCACACAAGAAAATTTCAAATTTAAGTATTATGTAACAATGCAAATGCCTTAGCAGTTAAAATACCACAACGGACTCAAAATTAGTGTCAAAAAGAGTAAGCAAAATACTTTATTTAAGCTTAATGCTCTTTTTAACTCCCGCTCGGATGCCAGATAATTCACCACTGTAACGTTGCTCTTCTCTACGAACTTCACGAACCTGGCCTCTTCTGCGAATTTTGGCCCTTCTGAACTTTTCTCGGTGTTTCACTCTGGGATTGCGATCAATCTTCTTTCTCCTAGGTGTAAGTCCTCTATTCTTAGCAATCTGATAGGTAATGGCTCTCTTTGCCTTTGGATCTTCAAGAGCCTGCTCTGCAGTGCTTTCTTCTTTCTTTCTCTTCAACTTCTCCCTGTCTTCCATTTCTTTATGGTACTTCAGTGCAGTTTCATCAACATCAGAATCACTGGAAATATCTGTAGCACCAGACGCAGCAGCTAAAGCCTTTGGAGCAGACTTTGGCTTAGCCGTCATGGATTTTATTTTAAGACGCAGTTCCTTCTTTCCAGTCCCATCTTTGAGTTTGAGTAGATGACGGATTTCGGAAGATAGCCTCTGGTCGACACCAGACAGTTTGTTGATCAAGTTTCTGTAGGTAGCAAGCCTTTCTATGACAGGATGGTCATGCACAGGTGCCCTCCTAGCTTTCAGGATCAAATAAAAACTAATATTAGAGCAGTAGTTCAAGTAGAGGTTGTACTTGGTTCTCAGATACTGGCTTCCCTTTCTGGATGGAATAAGCCTTTGCTCCACCATCTGTAGCAATGGCTCCAGTTCATATTTCATCTCTGCCAACCTGACTTTCAAGTCTTCTATCAACTCTAAGAGCTCTGGTGCTTCTTTCCGCAACATCTTCAGCTTCTCTTTCACTGAAACTTTGGTCAGGTCCTTCACCACCCGTGTACCGACCTCATTCACCTGGGGCACTGGTTTTGCAAAGGCCTCTACCCAGGTGACTCCAAAATCATCTTCTTGCAGGGCTTGGGTTAGTCGTTCCTGGATGAGCTGTGCCTCCTCCTCCTCCTCTCTTTCTTCCTCCTCTAAGTCTTGTTGACTCTTCCGGCCTCGGGACTTGGGGCCATAGTCCGTGTCATAGTAAAGTTTTTTCCTCTGACCCCACGACAAACTGGGGTCCACAGATGCCTCAGTCTCACTCTGCATGGAGCTATCATCATCATCGCCATCTTCCTCCCCCACACTTTCCCCATCATCGTCATCGTCACCATCTAGGCCAAGCACCTCCTCCTCTTCATCACCATCCTCCTCCTCGTCTCCATTATCTATTTCATGCCAGCCCTTAGTCAAAGCGGCCCGGGATCGTGCCTCATGGAAATCATCTACCTGATCTTGGTAGTAGCTGGAGTCCCCAGGCGATGGTGGCAATTCGGAGTCGTCTTCCTTTTCGCCCGCAGGGTCGCGGCCTGAATTGGCTCGCACAGTTGCCCACTTGGCCGCACCGCGCCGCCGGGATCGCCCAACCATATTTCACACGCGGTATCAGGAACCACAACGGAAGCCGGGTTTTCGGCCACCTCTCGCCTGGGCGCACGCACCACGCGCTTCAGCAACAGGCAGGGAGCTCACCTCGCACGCCAAGTTCCCCGGCTCTGTGCTCCGGTTGCTTCCGGCTCCCAGGATGCTCTTTGCGCGAGGTAAGAACAAAGACTTCCGCTCTCTAGGCGTAGTCTCGTTAAGGGTGCCTCCGTTTCGCCCTGTCCTTGCTTCCGGTGACTTAAAATGCTCCGTCTAGGAATCGGACCAGGAGGAAGTTCCGTTCCGCAGAGTCCTTCCGGAGACTTCGTATTCTCGCGAGCCTGGGGGCTGCCAGGGGGCGGGTCCGGGCGGAACCGCAGGATGAGCGCTGCGGGACCCGTAGGCGGCGCACTCCCACCGCGTCTAGGCGGACCCGGAAGGTGTACCACGATCTTCCGCTGTTAGCTGTGGGTTGTAGTATATTTAATTTACCGGTTTATTGGTTTTGTTTGATCTCCTCCCTATAAGTCCGAATTTAATCTACATTTCCGCCTCCCGTAACATCTAAGGGCCACTTTTTTTGGGGACCGGCAGCGGCGCCGATGGGGTGACCAGACGTCCCGCTTTTGGCGGGACAGCCCCGATTTTTGGAAAGTGCACGACAAGCTAGGGAACGGTCTATTTGGTCCATAGAGACCAAATTTTTAATCAAGACACCACCACCACCACCACCACCCCCGTCAATGGTGTCCCGTTTTAAATCTGGCAGGCTTTGGGGTCTAGGTGTGTGGTGCCATTAGCTCATTTTCATTGCTCTCTCTGCCCCTTAGGCTTTGGCGACTCCAGGGATATTTGTCTTTCTTAGGGAGCCCTAGTGGTGTGGTTACGTGTTGTGCTGCCATCTGCATGTTCGGCAGTTGAACAGTTCGAAACCACCAGCAGCTCAGCGGGACAAAGACTGGGCATTCTACTCCCATAAACTGATGGCATTAAGTGAAGTTTCTGGGGTGGAGTTGTCCACCCAGCCTGACCTCAAGGTTGAGACATTTGGCAGACTTTTTGCCTCATATTGTTCATTGTCTTAGCAGGCAGAGTGTTCATTCTTAGCAAGCAGAAGGATTCTTCTGTTAGCAAGCAGAAATCCTTATCCTGTCCCCTGTCAATTATGTTGCGATAACAGTTATTCTGTAGTTTGGTCTGACTTAGGTTGACCCCCATGTGGGCCAGAGCAGGTTTTCAGTGGTCGATTTTTCAGAAGTAGATTGCCAGACCTTGTTTTCCAAGAGCCTGAGTGGAGTTGAACACTAAGTTTTCTGCTCAGCACCTGAGCTCCTTGACCATTTAGACCATTTTGACTATATCGAGATCATTTTAGGGTACAAAAGAGTACCCAATCTCCAAGACAATTTATAGAGAACATTTGTGAAGTTTTAAATGGGAAAAAGACAATACAAAGACACAGGACACAGACCACAGACATCTGGATGATAAAGGAGGCCATTAGCACAAGGTCTCATAATAGTATCCAAGGATTCACAGTCAGGATCCTAGTTAACAAAGATAACTCACAAGTTCATGATTGGTGGCAAATACAATACATGACAGTAATAGGTGGGACTACAGAAGTAGGAACAGAGCCATACTTAGAATACATGCTTTATGTTAGAAGAATTTACAAGATTGGTCTAGGGCTTTCCCACCCAGGGCAGTCAGGGTATGACTTATGACTAAGCAATTCAATACCATTCATCAAAGAAATACCCAGGCAAGACCTTAAAAGAGACTGCCCCTCCTTGGGCTAGTTGGAGAAAGGTGGAGGTAATCTGCTTTCTTTTTTTTAATCATTTTGTCAGGGGATCATACAACTCTTATCACAATCCATACATACATCAATTGTGTAAAGCACATTTATACATTCATTGCTCTCATCATTCTCAAAACATTTGCTCTCCACTTAAGCCCCTGGCATCAGGTAATCGCTTTCTAATACACTGCATGAGGGCAAGGTTGTCTATATTCTTGATTCAGTTGGATTTTTGGGACTCTGCAAATGGAGTGCTCAGAATTTAATCTCTAATACAGGATAAACCTTGTGAACATGAACATATACTGCCTGCCATCAGCCACTGAAACATTAACACATCTTTGATAGTGACTGACTTTGAAACATCAACACGTCTTTGATAGTGACTGGCTGTCTCTACTCCACTTCCCCTTGAACAGTCTCTGTTGCATTCAAGAGACAGCTTGACCTTCGATCTCTTCTTTAACTTCCTTATAGTTGTCCTGTCTTCAGTTCTTCCATATCTTTAGATATCTATGATAAATGATATCTTGAGCAACAGAACAATTATTGGCATGGAGTAAACATTCAATCAATTTTTTCTTTTTTTAAAAATCATTTTATTGGGGGCTTGTACAACTCTTATCACAATCCATCCATCCATCCATTGTGTCAAGCACCATTTATACATTTGTTGCCATTATCATTCTCAAAACATTTTCTTTCTACTTGAGGCCTTAGTTACACCTCCTCATTTTTTCCCAGCCCTCCCTGAATCCCTCCCCCACGGACCCTTGATAATTTACAAATTGTTATTATTTTGTCATGTCTTACACTGTCTGAAGTCTCCTTTTACCCACTTTTCTGTTGTTCATCCCCCAGGGAAGGGGTTATATATAGATCATTGTGATCGGTTCCCCCTTTCTACTCCACCTTTCCCTTCCCCTCCTGGTCTCTGTACTCTCATTATTTGTCCTGAGGGGTTTATCTGTCCTGGATTCCCTGTGTTTCCAGCTCTTCTCTCTACCAGTGTACATCCTCTGGTCCAGCCAGATTTGTGAGGTAGAATTGGGATCATGATAGTGGTGGGGAGGAAGCATTAAAGAACTAGAGGAAAGTTGTGTGTTTCATCG
>NW_022111369.1:49811602-49826508 GCF_000313985.2 Echinops telfairi
CCACTATCATGCTCAGCCTTCATTTGGGTTTTAGTAATTCCTCTCGGTTACATTGCCCTTGATTAAGCCCTACCAGGCCTCCTACACCCTTCTCGCCATTGATTTTGGATCACTTATTTTGTTCCTTTATTCCTGGGTTTGTTAACACCCACTTCCTTTCCCCCCTCTCCTCCTCTCCCCCTCTCCCATGTCCCCCCCCCTCCCCCTCCAACCCGTTGTCTTCTTGATTGTTTATCCTGCCTATCTTATCTAGATAGACCTGGAGAGATAATAATATGCACAAAAAACAAGACAGAGAAAAACAAAACAACAACAAAAAATGAATGACAAAAAAAAGAGAAAAGCTTATAAATAGTTCAAGGTCTGTTAGTTGACCTAAGGAGTGTTTTCCAGTCTGATGGGGTGCCACTGCTCTGGCCTCAGAGTCTATTTTTGGTACTCCCTTGGGTCTTCCTTGCTTTGCTCCCCTTGCTGCTCGGTTTCACGCCCCTAGTGTTTTGCTTTGGTGTGTTGGGGTCACATTGGGCGACCAATATTTTTTTAATGAGTAAGTTAAGTATTCAAATCACACTATTTGATTAATTGACTATCTAATTGTTGTTAGGTGACTTCAAGTCAGCTCTGACTCATAGTGATCATATGTATTAACAGACTGAAACACTGCCCAGTCCTGTACTACCTTCATAATTTTACTGTTTGAGCCCATTGTTAACAGCCACTGGGTCAGTCCCTCGTGAGGCCTTTTTCTTTTTGTAACCCTCTACTTTGCCAGGCATGATGGCCTTTTCCAGGGATTGATCTTTCCTGATAACACATCCAAAGTACTTTTTAAATTTTTATTTTAAAAGATCATTTTATTGGCAGTTCTTACAGCTCTTATAACAATCCATACATCAATTGTGTCAAGCGTATTTGTACATATGTTGCCATTATCATTTTCTTTTCTTTCAAGCACATTTGTACATTTCTTGCCCTCATCATTCTCAAAACAGTTGCTTTCTACTTGAGCCTCCTCATTTCCCCCGCTCCCCGCCCCCCCTTATGAACCCTTGATAATTTATAAATCGTTATTATTTTTGTTATATCTTACACTGTCTGATGTCTCAAGGATCATTCTGGCTGTCCTTTTTCCCAGATAAGATTTGTTTATTCTTCTGGCATTCCATGGTACTTTCAATATTCTTTGACACCATCACAATTCAAATGCATCAGTTCATTGACAGGCTTCCCAATTCATTGTCTAGCTTTCTATATGAGGTGATTGGAAATACCATGGCTTGGGTCAGGTGCACCTTATTTCTAAAAGTGACATCTTTGCTCTTTAACACTTTAAATCAGTGTAGTGCAGCACATTTGTCCAAGGCAATATGTCATTTGATTTCTTGCCTGTTCCTTCCATAAACATTAATTGTGGATCCAAGTATGTGAAATTCTTGACAATTTCAAATAATTTCTCAGTTTATCATGCTGCTGCTTATTGGTCTAATTGTGAAGATTTTTGATTTCTTGATGTTTTTTCCACCATGGAGTTGTAATCCGTACCGCAGTCTTTGGTCTTCATTCATGAGCACATCAGATCCTCTGTGTTTCAGCAAGTAAGCTTGGGTCATCTGCACATCGCAGGTTGTTGATGAATCTTCTTCCATACCTGATGCCATGCTCTTTTTCACGCAGTCTGGTTGCTCAGATTATTTGCTCCGCATGCAGATTAGCTAAGAACAGTGGAAAGGTGCAACCCTGACTCACACCTTTCCTGATGTTAAACCCTGCAGTACCTATTGCTCTCTTTCAGCAACTGCCTCTTGGTCTATGTACAGGTTTTATGTGAGTACAACGAAGGGCTTTCAGTGTTATCCAGAGTTTATTATGATCCACACAGCCAACCACCTTTGCATAGTCAACTACACACAAGTGAACATATTTCTCATATTCTTTGCTTTCAGCCGACATCCCATGCTGGCAGTGATATCCCTGCTTCCATGACTTCTCTTGAATCTGCCTTGAATTTATGGTAACTCTATTGTATTGCTGCAATTGTTTTAAAATTATTTTTATTAAAATTTTAATTGCATGTGATATTAATAAGGGTATTGTTCAATTATATCCTATTGTCTATAAAAATGAGTGATTAAATGATGAATAAGGTTGTAAACATCACTGAGGAGGTAACCTGAGCTGGATTCAGGAATCATTAATTCCAAAATTTTAAATATACATTCAGAAATGGGTATTACATGAACAAATCTGATATATAAACAAATGCCAGCAGACTTTTATAACACTCATCTATAGTCAGTCCATTGTCTCTTTAATGTGAATGTTCTAGATCTTTTCAAAGGTTGGATTTTGCTGATTGGATAAAAGAAACCTGGGGCATATACTAAGGAAATTAAACGTTTGAAGAAGTTTTCAGTGGAGGTGGTGGTGATAGTAGTAGCTGTAGGACTAAGAGTAGAATTAGTTAAACTTAGAAGTATGACTATGGCTAGAATATGAAAGGACTGTCTTACAAATTCTAGAATAATTCAATGTGTAATGCTTCAGATATTACATTTGATAGGTTCAGAATTTGAGAAAGGTAATATATTTGAACTCAATTATATTTTCAAGGGGTATAGCCTCAAGGGTTTTGTAGCCATCAGAAGATATTTACCAAATAAAATTTAATGAACTAAAAAAGTTATTAGTATAAGTCTTAGGTTTGACTATAAATTTTAATACCTTTGCTTACTCAGCAAATGCTAACTGCTTACTCTTTGTAGCATGGAATCACTAAGTGGCACAGTTACATGCTTGACTACTAACCAAAAGGTTGGCTGTTCAAGAGACTTACGTAAGCCATAAATAATATCAATGAGTTTGGGCTTACACTCAATCGTATCTCTAATCTAAGAACAATTAGTTTTTATGACATGACCCTACTAGGTAGTTGCCCTCATGGAGAGATCACCAGAGACATGGGTGCCGTAGCAAAGTGTGGTTATCACATCGAATGAAGCCTGGCTACCAGAAATAATGGTGTTTGGGGTCTTAAGAGACTTAAAATAAAATGATAAAAAAGACTTAAAATAAGCAACTATCTAAGTAAAGTGTGAACTACATCCACATAGACGAAGCACATCAGCCTGTGTAATCCACGGATCCAAGGTAAATAATAAAATCCAAATCCAGAGGAGAGAATGGTATCAGCTTAAATTCTGAAAATCCAGTTTGCATAAGGTTATGGCTGACAGTGGAAGCCCAAAATCCATTTTCAGGGTCCCCACATGGATGAAGCCTCCAGTGGGTCCCCTCTGGCCATAGACCCCAGATGTGAATAGCCCTGCTATCCAATAGAGAGCATTGTAAAGTCAACTATGGCAGAAGTAGTGAGGTTAAAGTATTAACACCTTAATCACTTGATCCCCCTTTTGAATCCATTTTAGAGTTGCTACAGTTTTTAATATTTTTGGCTTTCTTTTTGATTGAGGTTTTTATCATTTGTCATTGTTAATGATTTTGTTGTTGTTGCTTGTTTTTGTTTGTGTGATTTCCTGAATATGAAATCCTGGCTAGGTACATCTAGAGAAACAGTAACTGGATTAATAATTACCTAGGGGGATGGCGAGGGAGGGGTGGCTCAAAATGTGGAGCTAACAGAAATAAGTACAAGAAAGAAGAAAATGTTCTGAAATTGATAGTGGTGATGATTGTACAACTCTTATTAATATGATTGAACGATTAAATTATGTGATATGTGAGTTATATGCTAATAAACCTATTTTTTAAAAAAAGTTTGGTGGCCCAAAGTCACCTTGAGGTATTTCAGAGGAAAAGCCTGGTGATGTGCTTCCAACGACTCATGGCCTTGAGACCCGCACACCATTCAGTTCTACCCTGCACATGGTGCTCACCATGAGTCAAAATTGACTGGCTAACTAACAACAACAACAGCAGCAAAATCGGTGACAGAATACTACATGCTGTGCTAGATCCAAGGATGAATTAGCTATAGCCTTTCCCAAAAACTCTCTCAAAGAGTTTTTCATCAGGTAGAAAACAGAGAAGATGCACACAGAGTAGCTGAATGTCAAGGCATAAACTCAGGGTTGTCAGAGTAAAGAGGAGTGGGAGATACCACTTTTGTTACTTTGGGGATATTTCTTGATGAACAAAAACTCCCTGTCATAGAGTCAATTCTGACTCCTAGTGACCATACAGGATAAGGCAGACCTGCCCCTGTGCGTTTCTGACACTAGCTCTGCCATTGTGCCAAGAGTCATCTTTCTCTTTCAAAGCAGCTGGTGGTTTCAAAATGCTAACCTTGTGGTTAGCAGCCCAACGCATACTGTGCCACAGGGTGGCGTAGTGATTATACACTGGGCTGCTAACTGCAAGGTCAGCAGTTTGAAACCACCAGCTTCTCTGAGAGAAAGACTAGACCTTCTACTCCCATAAGGAGTTACAATCTCAGAAATCCACCTGGGCAATTCTTGAGGAATGTTGCATCTAAATTGGGACTGTAGTTCTATAATTGTTTTAAATATACTGCATTTTCTTTTGTTTTTCAAAGTAATCAATTTTAGACTTTACCATAGGAATTTGTTTTATCCTCACCAAAAACAATGTACCTCAACTATAAACAAAATTCACATTCTATTTAGATTGAAATAAACTGTACAAAATTGATTTTCTTCACCAAAAATACCAGTAATATTTCCTGTAATATTCCTAAATAAACCACAAAGCATTTAATCTTGTAGGTTTTCCCAGGTTTTCCTTATAAATCAGGACGAGGCAGTGGATCTAGACATGGAAAAGGCAAAAGGAAAAAGAGACTATCAGTTGTGTCCATGGCCTCTGTATATACTGCAGTTTCTTCTATTTATTTATTTATTTATTTATTTTTTAAATCGCTTTATTAGGGGCTCATACAACTCCCATCACAATCCATACACACATCAACTGTGCAAAGCGCATCTGTACATTCACTGCCCTCATCATTCTCAAAACATTTTCTCTCCACTTAAATCCCCAGCATCAGGTCCTCATTTTTCCCCTCCCTCCCCGCTCCCCCCTCCCTCATGAGCCCTTGATAGTTTATAAATTGTTATTTTGTCATATCTTGCCATGTTCGATGTCTCCCCTTCACCCACTTTTCTGTTGTCCGTCCCCCAGGGAGGAGGTCTATACTGCATTTTCAATGAAGTTTTATTTATATACAAAGCAAGCATCACTTATTCCATTCATTTTTATTGCATTTGATTAAAAATTTTATAGTCATATACCAGGACCACAATACATTTCATAAATATGGTTAGAATAATGTTTTAAATATTTTTTGTTGAGTGGGTCTCAGTTCCCTCCATAACCTTGAGACCAGAAAAACTAGATGGTGTCCAGCTACAACTATCAACTGCTCTGTAAAAAATCATATTAGAAGATTCTGGATAGAATGAGGGCTGGTGTGTGTGTGTGTGTGTGTGTGTGTGTGTGTGTAACAGAACATAAATCATAGAAGAGACCAGGCTTACTGGTCAGATTGACGAGTGGGACCCCCAAGACCACGGCCCTTAATTACCCTTCAGGTCTGGATGAACTCATTCCTGGGTTAGACTAATCAATGATGTAAGGTCAAAGGGCAAGCAACATTTACCCAAGTGCAGAGTGTTCAGAGTGTTCGGAAAGAAGTAGGAGTGGGAACAGGAAACATGGAAGGAGCAGGATCCGTGGAGATAGATACATACATTGAGGGCATTTCAATAGATGGGTTAAAACAAAATGTGAATGAACTGTTGAGTGTTAAGCTGATTATCGGCTCTGTAAAATCTCACCTAATTACAATAAAGGTAAAACAATAAGGTAGGGCAGGGAGGGAAAAATGTGGGAGTGACAGAGTACAATATATTTCATCTTTTGCCCCACAAAATTCATGTCATTGCTGTACATAAAGCACATTCACTCTAACATGCTAGTTGTCCCATTTTGTATCAACTCCGAGTCTATACATCTCACCTTTGTAATTATCCGTTTCCAACATTTCCATTACAAATGGCGGAAATTGGAGGAAAAAAGGGGGGAAATGGCACTAGCCATGTCCCGAACTCAGCAGAACAATTTATATTAGCACTTGTAAGGATTCTTTGGCACCACATGGGCAGGGGCTCTGCCTCTGCACTCTGATTATTGCCCATACCTGCTCCTTTCATGGTGGAGGCCTATCAGCCCTGGGCTTTGACTCAGAATGCCATCAGCTTTCAATCAAAACCAAACCCAGTGCTGCCAGGGCAGTTCCGACTCAGAGACTCTACTCATGGGACAGAGTAGAGCCACTCCCTAGGGATTCCGAGATGGTAATCCTAACTCGTCTTTCACCTGTGGAGCGGCTAGTGGGTTCAAACCACTAACCTGTCAGTTAGCAGCTCAGTGCTTAACTCACTGAGTCACTAAGGCTCCTTTCCATCTGCTTTAGGTGGCCTCAGTCTCCTAGTGTATCTGAGTGGTGACCTTACCCCCGAAGCCTTTAAAGCCCCATTCTTCTGCCCCTTGGGCGTGGTATATCTACCCCCTCAGCATGGGTGTGGGTTCATAGAGTACTCTGGGAAGATGGATGTGATGACGTGGCATCACATGTACCTCAGGTGAGCTGGAAATGAGCGGCACTATAAGGTGGCTGTGAGTCAGCATCAACTCGATGGCAGTGAGTTTTGGTTTTAGATTGAGGGGATATTTGAAAGCCACAGACGCCCAGATGGTGCTATTAGCTGTGCGTGGGACTGCTAACCGTGACCCACACTTCACACCCACGAGCTCTTCTTCAGGAGAAAGGTAGGCTCTCTGCTTCAGTCAAGCATTACAGCCTCACGTACTTCATGTAGGGACTCCGTGAGTTGGATTCGACTCAGTGGTAGTGAGTGTGGTCCAGAGTCCGGCTTGAACTCTGGAGCCCGATTATCTGGAGTCAAATCTATATCTCTGATTTACTAGCTTTAGGCTTTCATTCAAGCTTCCCGTGCCTCCATTTTCACACCTCTAAATAAGAGATTACCAAAAAACTTACCAAAGAACTTCCACATAGGGTTGAATGCCAAAGAGTTTTCAAGAGTGGCTGGCATATAATAACTACTCAGCATTAGCTACTACTATTACTGCTGTTGCCATAGTCATGAATAAAGAGCGAGCTGTTGAAGCTAACCTGGTGATAGAAAATCTTTATCACCCTGAACACCTGCCCTGGAGGAAGCGTTCTGTTAACACTGGAGCTATATTTGTAGACCCCTACTTCCACAGTAAGAAACTCCACGCTCACCATCATCTCGTCTATTCTGACTCACGGTGAGAGTAGAAAGCCTGAGCTCTCTCCCACAGAGCAGCTGGTGGTTTCACACAGCTGGTTTTGTGGTTAGGAGCCAGATGCATAACCATCAGAGCTGTCAGGGCTCCCGAGAGTCTGAGAGTTAGCCACAAGGGTGTTCTAAAACAAATCTGCTGTTTCTCTTCTTGTGTAGCTAGCTGACTACCTCCGGAGATGGACCTAACTACAGTGGACTGCTGAGAATTAGAATTGAAACAAATATGATAGTTAAATGTCAAATATAATTCAATAGTTATTTGCTCTAGTGATTAGGTTTATGATAAAGTAAAGCAAATAACTGATTATTTTCAGCAATACAAAGCTAAAAAAATTCATACCTAAAAGGTAAGGAATTGTAGTAGTAAACTATGCTCACATACAGGGAATGTGGGAGCTGGTAAAATTGAAGAATTGACTCCTGATCTGTTCACTATCAAAAAAATCTGAAAATATTAGCTTATGATCCTCCCTGAATACACACTGGATATTGCTACTCTGTTCTGGATCGGATAGGGAAACATAGGGAATGCAGTGTTTAATATAAACTCACTCATTGACAGAAAGTCCAACTCATAGTGACCCAACAGGACAGGTTAAAACTGTCGTCCCCCGCCCCCGCGGGTTTCTGAGACCAACTCTGTATGGGAGCAGAAAGCCTCTTTTTCCCTTGGAGTGACTGGTGGTTTCGAACTACAGCTCCTCGATGTGGAACCCACTGTAATGACTTATTAGTACTCTCTAGTTTATCTGGGTTCTAACTGCCACTTCAGGGACTACACAGAAGCTCACAGACAACATTCATGGTTAAAGGCTTTATTAAGGAAGTCAACCAGTTTTAATGCCAGTGAGAAATGCTCAGGGTGGTCATTTGCCAGGACATGCTACAAAGTTTCAGGTCTGCTAATGCCCAACAGAGTGTACCACTCTGCTGTAAACCTCAACCTGAAGGCATTAAACTCAAGCTCCATGGGTTAGTAAACCCAGCTCCCCGAATTAAGTGCCCAAAGCACTCTACTCCACTAAAGCTTAGCCCAAAGACAGTAGCTCCACTTCTGTGGGTCAGCAAGTCCAACTTCCCCAAGTTTGTGCCCAGAGGCAGCCTGTTGTGCAAGCCAGCCTCCTTTTTAAAGCACTGGTCCATGGATTGGAAAATCCCTCACTCTCTTCCTTGCTCTGGCTCTTGGTTCAGCTGCGCTTCCCTGATGGTATAGCTGTCATCAGGATCCAGGAGGCTCACTGTACAGAGGTCTCGGGGTCCAGAGGATGGGCTCTACTCCTGGATTTTGCTGATAATAAGATCCCTGCCCCTGCATCTCAGAGGGCTCATTTAGGATGATACTCCAGGGAATCCTGTTTATAATTACTCACAGGTGAATCCTATCAGTATCTTCCCCCACTTTCCCATGCAGGTAAAGGTCGTTTGGTGAGAGTTAGAGATTTTGGTTAAAAGAGCCACGTTAAACGGTACACTGTCTCTTCACCAGTTTTACTACCAGGGCTAACAAAGTAATATTAGAGCTTTCAGAAATATCTAAAATACTTTTAAAAACTTTTAAATTGTGAGTTAGGTGAAGGCTCATAGAACAGATGATCAGTCTTACATTCAATAATTCATATGCATTTTGTTTTACCTCATCCGTTGCAGTCCTCAGTGTGCCCTCACGTATCCCTCTTCCTCATTATGTTTCCTGTTCCCATTTGTCCTTCTCTCTTAATACTCTGAACTCTGACTCTGAGTAAATACTGCCCTTTTGATCGTAAGTGGTTGATTATTTTAACCCAGGGGTGAGATCCGTTCCAGACCTGAAGGGTAACAGGGTCATAGTCTTGGGCCCCCACTAGTGAGTGGCTGTAAACCTGGTCTCTCTTTTTTAAAATTAAATAATCATTTTATTAGGGGCTTATACAACTCATCACAATCTGGACATACGTCATTTGTGTCCAGCACATTAGTACATTCGTTGACTTCATGATTCTTAAAACACCCGCTTTCCACTTGGAGCCCTTGGTGTCTGCTCATTTTTCCCCCTCCTTCCCCGCTACCCCCTGCCCCCCGAACCCCCGATAATTGATAAATTATTATTATTTTATCATATCTTACCCCATCCAACGTCTCCCTCACCCACTTCTCCGCTGTCCGTCCCCCAGGGAGGAGGCCACATGTATACCTTGTCCTCTGTTCCCCCTTTCTCCCTCTCCTTCTCTCCACCCTCCTGCCATTGCCACTCTCTCCACTGGTCCTGGGGGTGTTTATCTGTCTTGGGTTCACTGTATTTCCAGTTCCTATCTGTGCCAGTGCACATCCTCCGGTCCAGCCAAATATGTAAGGTAGAATTGGGATCATGGTAGTGGGTGGAGGAAGCATTTAAGAACTAGAGGAAAATTGCATATTTCATCGTTACTACATTGCACTCCAATTTGCTCCTCACCTCCCCGCAGCCCTTCTGCAAGGGGATGTCAAATTTCCCCTGGATAGGCCCTGGGTCCCCACTCTGCACTCCCCCTCATTCACAATGTTATGATTTTTTTTTTTTTTTTGTCTTTGATGCCTGATACCTGACCCCTTCACCGCCTTGTCATCTTACAGGCTGGTGTGCTTCTTCCATATGGGCTTTGTTGTTTCTCAGTTAGATGGCCCCGTGTTTATCTTCCAGCATGTGGGACCCCAGATTCTGTGTAATTTGATAGCTTAGCACCATCAGCTTTCTTCACTGCATTTGCTTATGTACCCGCTTTGTCTTCAGCATTCGTATTGGGGTAGGCTGGTGTGCTTCTTCCTTGTGGGTTTTGTTGTTTCTTAGCTAGATGGCCGCTTGTTTGTCTTCAAGCCTTTAAGATCCCAGATGCTGTATTATTTGATAGGTGGGCACTATCTGCTTTCTTCACCACTTTTGCTAATGCATCCCTTTTGTCCTCAGCGATCGAGTAGGGGTAGGCTTAAACCTGGTCTCTTTTATGATTTTGAGCTCTGCTCCACATTCTGCCCACCCCTGCCCCCAGTCTATCTAGGACCTTCTAATGTGACCCCTTTCAGAACAGTTGGAGTGGTACCTGGATACCAGCTAGTTTTTTTCTGGTCTCACAGTTGTAGAGACTGATGTTTCTGTGTTCCATTAACCCATTAGATCAGCGGTTCTCAACCTGTGGGTCAGGACCCCTTTGGGGGTGGAACGACCCTGAAATAGTTAAAGTTTATTGTGCCAACCTGGCCGATAAACACATATGGGGTTAATTGAAGGGCGGAAAGATAAATGGCTCAGTGAGCCTTGCCTTACTAGTTCTCGGGTCTCTTGCTTTGTGATAGTCGGAACAGGGTGCAGCTCCCTTAGCGAGTTCCCTGCTTCAGCTGGCAAGGCTCACTTCCTGCAAGACATCCCCTTGGAGAAGCCACATGGACCTACCTTGATGCAGCCCTGGGTGCTGGAGCAGCTGTGTGGAGACCCCTGCCAGCGCTGAGATGCTTACACATTCACTGATTTGGCTTTCCTCCTGCAGTTGGCATCATTGCATGTGTTTTGTGAGATGGAGGAGGACTTTGTGGATTGGTGTTGGGCATATGGACTAATGTTGGACTTGTGGGCTTGGGTGACACTAGGTTAGGATATTTTCTTGATGTGCACTTAACCTTTATATAAAAGTCTCTCTTATACATATGAGTTTCTGTGGATTTGTTTCTCTAAAATACCCAGACTAACAGACCCTTTCAGAGGGGTGACCTGATTCATAACAGTAGCAAAATTACAGTTATGAAGTAGCAACGGAAATAAATTTATGGTTTGGGGGTGGTTCACCACAAGATGAGGAACTGTATTGAAGGGTCGCGGCATTAGGAAGGTTGAGAACCACTGCATTAGACTAATTGTTTCTGTGCATCTTGATTTTCATCACTATTCTTTTCTGTAGATGGGGAGAAACTAATAGCTGCTCACAAACTTTTACTTAAGGCACCGGTCCTTCACTTGCCAGAGTAGGATGTGGAACATTGACTTGGTGAATGGCATTAAGCTAACTGACTTTAGTGTACCCTCAGAGTACGGTACAGTCATGTAAGCCCAGAACTCATTCCCTCACAGTGTTTCATTGTGTCTGAGAAAGTTTTGTAACTTTGACACATTTATGCTCCACCATACAAGACCTCTTTAAAGTGCTTAAGAGCAAAGATGACATTTTGAAGATTAGGGTGTGCCTGACCGAAGCCAGGGTATTTTCAGTTGCTTTGTGTACATGTGAAAGTTGGACAATGAATAAGGGAGATTGGAGAATTGATGCATTTGAATCATAATGTTGGCAAAGAATATTCAAAGTACCAGAAGAAAACATAAATACATTTTCAAGGAAAGACAGCCAGGATGCTCCTTAGAAGCAAGCATGCCAGGACTTTGCCTCACATACTTTGGACATGTCATCAGGTGGGACCAGTTCCTGGAAAAGGACATCCTGCTTGGCGAACTAGAGGGTCAGGGAAAAATGAGATGCATTTGCTCAAACACAATGATTGTGAGGATGGCACAGCACTGAGCACTGTTTTGTTCACTTGTATGTAGGTTTGCTGTGAATCCAAACCAAACCGAATCTGCAGCACCTAACTACCACAGTACAGAAGCTGTGAGAAAGTACATTTGTTTGTTAAAGCAACTCAATTTTAGTATTTCTGTTATGAAACCTTGGGTTACAAAGGCAGATTGGGTCCTTTATTTAAGCGCCAGAATTTAGGTGAGTACTTTAAGGAATAAAATATATACACCTTATCTCTGTAAATAGCCTATATACATGTAGAATTTAGGGACCAAGTTAAATTCATTTATACATTTGTACATTATTTAGTGTTGTATTATGCAGGCAATAGGCAATCAGTACCCACCCCCCATTTTTAAAACTAAAGACTAGTTTTCATCCTATCAAGAAGCCCTTAGTAGTGCAGTAGGCACAACGTTTGGCAGTTCAAACTCACCAGGCTCACTCTCAGAGATAGATGAGGCTGCCCTGTAAACCTGGAGAGTCTGGAAGACCCCAAGGAGCAGTTCTACTCTGTCCCCTCGTGTAACTATGAGTCTGCATTGACTCCAGGGCAGTGGGCTTTGGGTTGAGTTTTCACCTGTCCAGCTATTTTCTTGTGTATGTAGGTCAGAATGAGGAAGTTAGAAAATAGCTGACGTCTTTTGGATGTTGGAACAGCAGCAAAGTGGAAATCTCTCATTTTAACAGGATGCCAGTTTAAACATTTCTATGGCATTGCAAGGGACATAAATTCTTGCTGGTCATGTTTAAACATCAGAAAACATGCCCGGATGGGGTTTGAGCCTCTGGGAAAGCGGGTAATGGATGGTGCTGAAACAGAGCCTCCACTGCCATCTGGGATTGGGACTAATCTTTAACTTCCACGCAGGGCGCATCTCACTAGGGCTCTATTACATCAAATGCCTTTCTACCAAGGGGCTGCTCCTGCTTCCCTACTCACCCACCCCCACCCCAAAGAAAGGTCTGAGAAGCCACCTTCTCTTCTTAATCATGGTCTGTGCTGCAAAATCTCTCATCGGTTGGCAGAACCTATTTGTCAGTTTTCAGAAATCCTTTCATATAACTTCGAAGCTGCCTTTTGGTAAGTGTGGGTAGCTTAGTGGAGAAAATGTCTTGAGTTTGCCCCACCCGCCCTATCTAGCCCTCTCCCACCTGCTGCTGGGAGGGATGGAGAACCACAAAGTAGATCAAGCCTCCCAGTCAATCTCTTTCTTTTATTAAGTTTATTGAAAATTGCTTTACAAGAAGCAGACTAAACATCTGCACACTGCTTTTCATTATGAAAGGCCCAAATTGCAGACCTAATTATTGCTAGTTCATCTAAAGATTTTACTGATTGAATTCTGCTGCATAGTTCCTAGTTTGTTAAGAAATGTAACTACTGGATAGGATTCATAATTTTAAAAAAATTACAAGGCTCCATCATTTTTGTCACCTAACACATTTGAGAGCAATTTGTTAAAATGAAACCAGCTGTGCCTGAGGCCATGGGTGGACATTTCTCATGAGCATCCCTTGGTGTGGTCAGGCCATAGCCCTGCTGGGCTTTTGTCTTCCCACCCCACCTGCCCTGTAGGACACATAGTGATGGGTCTGGGATGGGCAAAGTCCCCCTGACAGCTCCCTGTAGCTTTAGGGGATTCTTGACTGTGTTGGTGGGTGGATGGCATGGAGCTCATGTGGCCTGGAAATCCTTAGTTCTCATGTGAAAATAAAATTGCAGCAAGAAAAAAATAAAAAGAAGAGCTCCAACTAATGTATTGATTCACACCATCTCAGTGGCTATTTTAAAATAGCTGTGTGGACATTTTGACGGTCCAGAAACTGATAAAAAAAGAAAAGAAAAAGCCACCAACTAAACAAACGAGCAAAGAAAATAAACAAAATGCCACAATCAGGTTGGTTCTCTAGCTCTTCAATATAGGGCACTGAATGTGGCATGCATATGCTCTATCCCTGCCTCGCTTGTGCTGGCGAGGTGAACAGGGACGGTTTAAGTGCCGTCTTTCCCACGTGAAAGATAGATCTACAACCAAGATCAAATTTGGAGTCACAAGCTGTGATTTCTAAGATACACACAAAGTTCATTATCTTTAATTTATGTTTTAGGGATGAGTAGAAGATGTAGTCAATCCAAGCAAGATGTTTCTGTGTTCAGGGTCATTATCGCCCACCAATCGCCTTTTTCAAGGTTCTGTGTCTTCTGTACTAGAGCGTCATCAGCATGGATTAAAAAGATTAAAACAAACTTTTAAAAGAGAAAATATCCAATGTGTAACCTCTGCAAACATAATTTAGTAGCTGAATACATATTCACTTCTCATCTCAGGCATTGAAAACTAAGTTGGAATAACTGAAGATAGTAAAAAGAAATAGCTTTTATGTTGCTTTTTGGACTTTTGGATAAGATCAAATGTAGAAATAATATTGTTCATATTCAGAGAAGTAGTAATGAAAAATTTGATAATTATGAGAGTAATGATGGGAAAATGTATTCTTACTGGTATCTATCAACTTATTTAGACAACTTAATATAATCACAGAAACCCCCTGAACTATTTTGGGTTGCAAAAAAGAAAGAGAGATTATTTTCAGTTATGTGAAAGACAATGGTAGACAGATAGTTGCCATCTGCTTTCAGTTCTGTCAGAAACCACTTATTTTTAGACCATTCAATGTTAAAGATTCTCAAATAGGATCATTATCTATGTGAAGTCACAAAAATTCTAAAAGTGATTTGGAAGTGAAATAGAGAACATGTACTGAGATGTGGGATGACTACTTTAACCTTTCTAAGTTTTTAATGACAAAGGACTTAGTTTGGTAACCCCAACTGCAAAAATCAAGAGTTTACTCCAACGGACTCCTGACAGTGCTTCCCCTTCCAGACTCTGATCCAACTAAAAATTGAAATCTATTCTGAGCATTAAAAAAAAAAATCATTTTACTGGGGACTCATAGAACTCTTATCACCATCCATCCATCCATCCATCCATCCATCCATCCATCCATCCATCCATCCATCCATCCATCCATCCATCGTGCCAAAGACATT
>NW_022111369.1:49828343-49833229 GCF_000313985.2 Echinops telfairi
GAATGTACAAATGTGCTTGACACAATGGATGTATGTATGGATTGTCATGAGTTGTATGAGTCCCCCAATAAAATAATTAAAAATAAAAACAAGCAAAAAGAAAAAAAAACAGTTTATGTAGATTTTTTTGTTAACATTTCTTAAGGTCTTGACTTTTTCCACTTTTCTGTTGTCCATCCCCCAGGGAGGAGGTCATATGTAGATCCTTGTAATAGGTTCTCTCTTTGCATCCCACCCTTCCCTCCACCCTCTCAGTATCACCACTCTCAGCACTGGTCCTGAAGGGATCATCTGTCCTGAATTCCCTGTTTCCAGTTCCTATCTGTACCAGTATACATCCTCTGGTCTAGCCATATTTGTAAGGTAGAATTGGAATCATGATAGTGTGCGTGGGAGTGGGGGGTGAGGGGGGAGGAGGAAGCATTTAGAAACTAGAGAAAAGTTGTATGTTTCAACGTTGCTACATGCACCCTGCTTGGCTTGTCTCCTCCCCTTGACCCTTCTGTAAGGGGATGTCCAGTTGCCTACAGATAGGCTTTGGCTCCCTACTCCACACTCCCCCTCATTCACAATGATGAGATTTTTTTGTTCTTTGATGCCTGACACCTGATCCCATCGACACCTCGTGATAACACAGGCTGGTGTGTTTCTTCCATGTGGGCTTTGTTGCTTTTGAGCTAGGTGGCTGCTTGTTTACCTTGAAGCCTTTAAGACCCCAGATACTATATCTTTTGATAGCCAGGCACCATCATCTTTCTTCACCCCATTTGCTTATGCACCCATTTGTCTTCAGTGATCGTATTGGGGAGGTAAGCACACAATGATACTATTTTTTGTTTTTTGATGCCTGAAACCTGATCCCATCGGCACCTTGTGATCACGCAGGCTGGTGTGCTTCTTCCATGTAGGCTTTGTTGCTTCAGAACTAGATGGCCTCTTGTTTACTTTCAAGCCTTTGAGACCCCAGACACTGTATCTTTTGATAGCTGGGCTCCATCAGCTTCCTTCGCCACATTTGCTTATGCACCTGCTTTGTGTTCAGTGATCATGTCAGGAAGGTTTGCACCAGTCTTCTATGATAATGTTCTGCTAGATAGTTCATTGTTCATCTTTGTAACCCTTACAATGTTCAGTACAGTTACTTATCCATATGAGATCCTGATAAATAGCTGATCAAATAATGAGACTAAATTGAACCTCTTTAGATTTCAATAAAGTATTAGAAGTCCCTTAAAGAGCTCAAGGATTTAATAAACTGTTTGCAAATGTGACATTGATATGTATCTAGTTGTGGCTCTTAAGAAATAATTCAGACAGTGCTAATAACAAAGGGAAACCATTGGAGGGTTTTAAACAGGGAAAGATTGGAAAATTGAGGGAAGGAAGCGAGACTACAGATAGGAAGCTCCTGTAAAGCTGTTATTACCTAAATGAAGAATTTAGTTTCTAGTGTTCAGGGAGGAAGTAAATAAAATGCAGACATATTTAAGGACTATTTAGAAGATAGTATGACCAGGACTTCCAGGTGCTATCAAGTTGACTTCCACTCCTGGTAGCTCCAGGTGTGTTAGAATAGAACCATACTTCATAATGCACTTGGCTACTAACATAAAGGTTGGATGTTTGACTTCCCTCAGAGGTGTGTGATAAGAAATCCTTGGTGATCTAATTCCAAAATCTTAGCTATAGAAAATTCTATAGCACACAGTTCTATATTGACACATGAGGTCATCATGAGTCTCCATGGTAACTCCCCCCCCAATCATTTTATTGGGGGCTCATACAACTCTTATCATAATCCATACATACATCAATTATATAAAGCACATTTGTACATTCGTTACTCCATGGTAACATTACTTTATTATTATTTTTAAAATTATTTTTCTGACTCATAGCGCCCTCAGAGTAGAACTACTCTCCAGGGTTTCTGATACTTTTGATCTTGAAAAAATAAAATTAAATCATTTTATTGGGAACTCTTACAGATATCATAACAATCCATAGTTCAATCACGCCAAGCAATATTGTACAATTGCTACCACAATTGGTTTCAGTACTTTTTCTTTTCCTTGAACTCTTTGATTTCAGCTACCCTTTCCCCCTCCCTAGCCCCAACCTCCAGAAATCCTTATTAATTTTTCCCCTATGGTATTTTTTGCCATATATTACATGATCCAATATATCCATTCACATACAATTCTGTTGTTCAACCCCTTTGAGTGGGGTTATACATTCATCAATGCTATCATCCCTAACCCTCCCCCCACTTCTCATACCCTCAAGAAACTGTTACTCCTGTTACTTGGCTTTCATGTACAGAGTGATAAATATACAGATGAACATGATTAATGAGGTAAAACAAAAACCATAGCAATCGGGAGGAAATATTAAAGAACTAGAAGATTGTTGTGTGGTTCATCAGTGCCATACCGCACCCAGGATTTGTCATCTCTTCTGTGTGGCCCTTCTGAGAGGGACTCTCCAATTATCTTAGAGCTGGCTTTTGGGTCTCCACTACATCCATGCCCCTTCACATCAATTTGGTTGCTTGTTTTTGAACTTCTGATACCTCTTCCTGTGGACACCTCATGATTACAGGCTTGTGTGCTGCTTTAATTTGGGCTTTGTTGCTTTTCTGCTAGATGGCTACTTGTTTAACTACAAGCCTTTAAGACCCCAGACACTATATCTTTTAATAGCCGGGCACTATCAGCTTTCTTCACCACATTTGCTTATGCACCCATTTTGTCTTCAGCGATTGTGTCAGGAAGGTGAGTATCATATAGTGCCACATTATAAGAACAAACCATTCTTGAACTGAAGTAAAATTTAAGTAGAAGCCCAAGAGACTTTCAATCTTTACATGAGCAGACAGCCTCATCTTCATCCAGCGGAGTGGCTGGTGGGTTTGAACTGCTGACCTTGTGGTAAACAGCTCAATGCTTAACCACAATACTACCATGGCTCCCAATAGGACTTAGTGTCTGAGTAAATAGAAGAAATTAGGAATTACAGTGATTTATAGGTTTACTATACTTTTATCCTGCCCAAATTTCCATCCATCCTACAACCTTATTGAAAATAACTGGAGATGTTGAAGCCACTGTAACATCAGGCCTGACTTTCTGTATTTGGCTCTGTTTGTCCTTGCCTCTATGGTTGGGGCATAAGGCAGCTCTGTTCAACCCTCTTCCTGATCTGTTACCACTTTCTTGTGAAGAAATTCCCCCCTCACTTCAGATTCTCTGTTTCATGTAGCTACTATGTGAAACCGGGGGTTTTCACACTAATTCTCTCTATCCTTATTGGTTTTCCTCATCTTATTTTTTATGATAGGCTCTTAAACCAGCAGTGTATATGCAGTGTACAATAAAATGTAAGGTGTATTTTATTATACAAAAAATGAAATCAAATGTGTTGCATTGAGCAAATTTGCAGCATAAGACCTATTTAAAGTGTGGGAGAATAAGGATGTCATTTTGAGGACTAACATGTGCCATGGTAGTTACAGTCTCCTCATATGTATGTGGAAGTTGGACAAGGAATAAGGACGACCAAAGGAGAACTGATGTTTTTGAATTACAGTGAAGGTTACTGAGAATACAGTGGACTGGAAGAATAATCAGATCTGTCTTGAAGAAGTATAGCCTGAATGTGCTTTAGAAGTGAGGATGGTGACACTTTGTCTCACATACTTTGGATACGCTTCCAGGACAGGCTAGGTCCTGGAAAAGGGCAGCATGCTTGGCAAAATAGGATGTCAGTAAAAAAGAGGAAGACCATGAAAGAGACATACTGACACAGTGGCTGCAGCAATGGGCTCAAACGTAACCATGACTGTCAGAATGGTGCAGGACCAGGCAGTATTTCATTTTGGTGTACATATGAACAACATATGTAATAGGAACTCATAGGGGCACTATGAGTTGGAATTGACTCGATGGCACCTAACCACAAGAATAAACGCATGTTCTCATGCCTTTAGGATAAGCAAGGCTAAAGACCTTGATCATTAAAGAGTGGAAGCAGAAATAATTATGAGCAGAAAGTGTCTTATTGAATTATTAAGTTCAATATCTGCCTAGGCACTTTGGCATCTTTGTATTCAAGTCCTATAGAGGAGAGAAGCCAGTAACGGAGCCTGATCAACCGAAGGGGGTGGAGCTACTATTACACAAGAGGCACAAGAGGAGCATGCTTGGGATTCAGTAATTCAATGGGGACCCTCCTGCTACGCTTTTGACAAGTGGTGACCCAAGAAGGGTATACTTTCCAGGAATTCAGACCCCTTAAGAGTGAGGATCTGAGTCACACCACCAAACAGCCCCCAAGGCCTGATGAAGTGATATCTGAGAGTAAGGGAGTTTAGAATGGATATCAGGCGGCAAAGCAAAACCATCAATTACAATCTTGAGCCACCGATAGAAAATGAGATGGAAATAACTTAGCAGGGGGACGGGAAGAGGGAAAGATACATTTTAGACACATTGCATTAGAGGTGCCTGAGACTATGTTCATGTGTTTAGATTTTGTGATACTTACTCTTATGTGGCAAATAGGCTAAGCCACGGTTCTCAGTATTATGCTTTTGTTCTCCACTTTGTGATCTGACGTAAGGAGAGTTTCCTTGGAGGTATGACCTCCATCCAATATGTGAACAGGCTTAAAAAAATCTCATGGAAAATGTAACTGAAAGAATGGGGTTTTTCATTTTTTTGTTTTTTGTTTTTCCAGCTTAAGTCATTTATTTATCTATTTATTTTTATTTTTTAATCATTTTTAGGGGCTCCTACAACTCTTATCACAATCCATACACACATCAATTGTGTAAAGCGCATTTGTACATTCATTGCCCTCATCATTCTCAAAACATTTCCTCTCCA
>NW_022111369.1:49834102-49837600 GCF_000313985.2 Echinops telfairi
TCTTTTGATAGCCGGGCACCATCAGCTTTCTTCACCACATTTGCTTATTCACGTGCTTTGTCTTCAGCGGTTGTGTTGGGATGGTGAGCATCATAGAATGTCAATTTACTAGAAGAAAGTATTCTTGCATCGAGGGAGTACTTGAGTGGAGGCCCAATGCCCTTCTGCTACCTTAATACTAAACTTATAAATATAGGCTCATAGATCTATTTCCCAAGAATGGGGATTTTCTATGAACTTTAAAAACTGATTTATAAGGGAGATGTCGGACAGTGGAAGATATGACAAAATAATATAAATTATCAAGGGTTCACGAGGGAGGGGGCAGCAGGGAAGGAGGGGAAAAATGAGCCGATACCAAGGGGTCAAGTAGAAAACAAATGTTTTGAGAATGATGAGGGCAACAAGTGTAGAAATGTGCTTGACACAATGTAAGTATGTATGGATTGTGATAAGAGTTTTATGAGCCCCCAATAAAATGATTAAGTAAAAAAAAAAAAGAAAATGAAAAAAAAAACCACAAAACCATTTATATGTAGGCGTTCTGGCAAAGAACTTTCTCTCTGGATTTTGCATCTAAAATTTGTCATTATCTGACCTCTGGTTCTTGTGATGTGCTCCAGCACCCTGCTGCCTGATCCTGCTTTGGGACTTATTAGTGCCCGTAAGCATTTGAGTCATGACTCCAACCTGATGCTTGACAGATGGATATGTAACTTGCCAGCCTCCATGACTGTTTGAGCCGTTTCCTTGACATCTTTATCCAGCTACACTCCATTGGTTTTGCTGCTTTGGAGAGCCTAGAACAGATTTCTTCAAGACCGTGGGATCTATGAGTCAGAAACTCAAGGCAACATTGATCAACTAGAAATGAAGATTTAGAGAGAAACTTCCACATTAAGTTGGAACATGAGCCCACATTTGATATTTAAGTAAAAACATACAAATAAGGGGTTTGTTTTGTTTAGTTACTTAAGTAAATAGCACACACGAATGTACCAGCATTAGGGAGGTAGAACTAGTATTTGCCTGCTGCTATAGTTATGGTGTTTGTGGTAAAATGAGTTGCTTTTGTGGTCTTTTGCCTTGTTTTGTGGAGAAACAGCTTGGGAGAGTCTTCCCTTAAGTCACAAGGCGTTGCCTTTACCCTAGTTTTCTACCCCAGAGGGTCTGTTACAGAGGGTTTTGCTGGGTCAGTTGACATGTCCTGGAAAACCTATAAACAGTTTGGTTTGATATGGTCTGTGTGGTCCTTGGCCGCCACTTATCCTGTGATTGGTATGCATCTTGCAGGGATAGGATAGGTCAATAGATTATTCAAAAGAGTTAAATTGTAGCCTAATATGCAAATTAAATGTCTGGGGCCTACCAAGAAAGGATTGGTTTGCAGCCCCCTGTGGGGAGGGTCTTGTGTAGAAATTGGCATGAGCATGTACATTTAGGCAAGTAGCCTCACCGAGGTCTTTGGAGACAGAAAGAAGCTGGAAGAAATACAGAAGAAAGAAGCCTCAGCAATGGAGGGAAAGCAAGCGACCTCCTGAAAGAGCTGTGATGTGGGTGAAAAGTGGTAGCCGTAGGCCTGGCAAGGGGGACAGAGTCACAGTGATAGGCCTAGAAAGGGCCTCGCAGTAATGTCAGTGGTGACAGAGAGCATCATCCAGAGGAGCTAGGCCTGAGGGAGCTAAGAAAGGCCAGCAGGAGCTGAGGGAGCTATCCTGCGCTGATGAAGGGAGACTGCCTACATGCTTCCTGATTCTGATCCTGACCTAGAGCCGATTGCTCTTGATCCCAAGTATCCCGCCTCTTAATAAAACACTTAGCTATAAGTATGATCTGTGCGTTCTCTGTGGCCAACACAACGGGTTATTGAACCCAGCAGGGAAGTAGAGAGTGCTGTGGGAAAGATGGCTGCTGTCAGAATTGGTATAAAATAAAAGTGGACTCCGGAAGTTGTCTGTCTTTCACCTCAAAGGGATCAACCTTGGATTGATTTGCATTATGTTCTCTGAAGTTGGACAAGTTCTGGTGCTACTATTGATGCACTTTATAGTGCTGTTGATGCTGTTAGATACAGCCGAGCTGATTTTTGAGGCATAATGTCCCCATGTGACAAAGTACAACTGCACTAGAGGGTTTCGTGGCTCTAATCTTTATGTGAGAGTGTGGTAAAGTGAAATTATTTGGTATGACTCTTCTAGCTGTACTCTTCATAACTCCCACCAAATGACTGGTGCTTGTTAGGTACACTGAGTTGGTTCTCACTCATCGGGATCCTGTGTACAGCAGAACAAAACACTGCCCGATCCTGTGCTATCTCACAATTGTTGTATTTGAGCCCATTGTAGCCAGGGTGTCAACCCATCTTGTTGAGGATGCGCCTCATTTTCTCTGACCCTCCACTTTACCAAGCATGATGCCTTTTTTCAGATACGGGTTTGGGTGGGAACATGGAAATAAAGTGTAGAGGGCTCGAATTTGGAGATTGATGTTTTGTTATTACTCTGGGTGTACCGTGAGCCGTCTCAGACTGGGAACAGAGAATCTCATGACCACCAAGAATGAAGAGCCACCAGGGGAATGCATGTGAGGTACTTGGGTGAAACGATAAAGGCCCTATTGAAGTGGTGGCAGTTACAGAGGGACCAGAGGCCATGAGATGGAGTGGTGGGCTTCCTAGTCCACTGAACCAGTACAGCTGAGTGCGTCTGGTAGGAGGCTGACTTGTAGAATGGTGCACTTTGGGTAATTAATTATCTTTCTCTTAGGAACTTTGAAGGGCGTGGATGAGCAGAGCAGAGATCAAGGAGCCGTGTGGCTGAAAGGCTAAGGATCAGAGAGAAGTGTGCTGGCCTGACTGAGACGAGGCCCTGGACAAGAGGACTGCATCCTTTATGTTTTGGAGAAGATAAGGAGTTATGTTCTCCTTCCCTTAATGTAGCCAGAGGAGGTCAAATGTGGTCCCCCATGCCATTTCTTCAGAGAGGATTATAAGGTGTCTCTCCTTCAGATCTTCTGGGTGGGGTTGAGCCACCGATATTTGGGTTAGCAGCCAAACACTTGACTATTGTGCTATGGAGTTCCTTGTTATGGGACGCTTCCCAAATGCTAAATGGAAAAAAAAGGTTTGGAAATGAACTATATGCACTTAAATATATAACTTAAACCTATTCAAGTTCGTTGTTGTTGGTAAGTTCTCTTGAGTTGTTTTGACTGAATTAAACACTACCCATTCTGCCCTCTCCTCACAATCATTGCTGTGCTTAAGCCTATTTGTTGCAGTCACTGTGCTAATTCACCTTGTTGAGGCTCTTCCTCTTTAGATCGTGCACTTTACTCAGCATGATGTCCTTCCAGTACTGTTCCCCCTGATAACATGTCCAAAGTAAGCACAATGAAGTGTCACCATTCTTTTTTTTTTTAACATTTTATTAGGGGCTCATACAACTGTTATCCCAATCCATACACACATCAATTGTGTAAAGCGCATTTGTACATCGT
>NW_022111369.1:49839023-49854507 GCF_000313985.2 Echinops telfairi
TCCAGACAGGCCTGCGGAGACAACATGCATAATAACAAGACAGAGCAAAACCAAGCGGAAGTGTCACCATTCTTGTGTCCAAAGAGCACTCTGGCTGTACTTCTCTCAGGACAGGTCTGTTGGTCCTTCTGGAATAATATGGCACACTCAGTATTCTTCACCAATACTACCTTCAAGTTGAAGATTTAAAAAATTATTCTATGAAATTAAATAATAAAAAATCACTGCTATGACAGACATTGGGCCTCTACTCACGTCCTCCCTCAATGCAGGAACACTTTGTTCTAATAACCTGGCATTCTGTGATGCTCACCTTCCTGACACTATACCTGAAGGTAAAATGGGTGCATAAGCAAGTGTGAAGAAAGCTGATGGTGCTCTGCTATTAGAAGATAAAGCATCTTGGAACTTAAAGACTTGAAGTTAATCAAACGGCCATCTATCAGGGAAGCAACAAAGCCCACATGGAGGAAGCATGCAAGCCAGTGTGATCACAAGCTGTTGATGGGATCAGGAATCAGGCATCAGAAGATCCAAAATAATCTTATTGATGCAAATGAGGGGGGTTGGAGTGGAGACCCAAGCCCATCTATAGAAAGTTGGACATCCCCTCACAGAATAGTAACAAGGAAGGGACGAGTCAGCTAGAATGTGTATAGCACCAATGAATCACACAACATTCCTCTAGTTTTTTAATGCTTTCTCCCCCTCACTATCATGACCTCAGTTCTACCTTAAATCCACCTAGACCTGAGCATGTACACTGGTATAGATAAGAGCTCTCGATACACAGAATCCAGGACAGATAAGCCCCTCAGGAACAATAATGGGAGTAGCAATACCATGAGGGTAGGGGAAAGGTGTGGGGAGAAGTGGGTAAATTACAATGAACAAGGTTTAACCCCTTCCCAGGGGGACAAACAACAGAAATGTGGGTGAAGGGAGACAACAGATGGTGTAAAATATGAAAATAAAAATAAATTATAAATGATCAAGGGTTCACGAGGGTGGCAGATGGAGGGGAAAAAAGAGGAGCTGATTGACACCAAGGGCCCAAGTAGAAAGAAAATGTTTTGGAAATGATGATGGCAACACATGTACAAATGTACATGATACAATTGATGTATGGATTGTTATAAGAGCTGTAAGAGCCTCCAATAAAATAATTTATATATTTAAAAAAGCATTGCTAAAACAATAGGACTTGATTAAAATTTTTTTCTTCTTTTTAAAAAAAAATTCTCAGTGAGATTTACTGTATTTTGTTTTTAAGGGAGAAATAAGCAACATTGTAAATGGTTTATTAATGGACACAGATTTTTTTTTTTTTTAGTTTTCTGGGATAAAAAAATCATTTTATTGGGGGCTCATACAACTCTTATCACAATCCATACATATATCCATTGTGTCAAACACATTTGTACTTTTGTTGCCATCATCATTTTCAAAGCATTTTCTTACTACTTGAGCCCTTGGTATCAGCTCCTCATTTTTCCCCTTCCTCCTTTTCCCTCCCTCATGAACCTTTGATAATCTATAAATTATTATTATTTGTCCATATCTTGCACTGTCTGAGTCTCCCTTTACCCCCTTATCTGTTGTCCATCCCCCTGGGAGGGGGTTATACCCTCCTGGTATGCCTACTCTTAATATTGGTCCTGAGGAGTTTATCTGTCCTGTATTCCCTGTGTTTCCAGCTATTATCTGTACCCATGTACATGCTCTGGTCTAGCCAGATTTGTAAGGTAGAATTAGGGTCATGATAGTGGGGGTGAGGAAGCACTAAAGAACCAGAGGAAAGGTATACGTTTCATTGGTGCTATTCTGTACCCTCATTTGCCTGTCTTCTCCCTGTGACCCTTCTGGAAGGGGTTGTCCAATTGCCTACTGATTGGCTTTGGGCCTCCACTCCGCACCAACCCCCCCATTCACATTGACATGATTTTCTGGGTCTTTGATGCCTGATACCTGATCCCATCAACACCTGATGATCACACAGGCTGTTGTGCTTCTTCCATGTGAACTCTGTTGCTGCTCAGCTAGATGGCCGCTTGTTTATCTTCAAGCCTTTAAGACTCCATTTTTGATAGCCAGTCACCATTAGCTTTCTTCATCACATTTGCTTATGCACCCATTTGTTTTCAGCGACTGTGTCGGGTAGGTGAGCATCTCAGAATGCCGGATTATTAGAACAAAGTGTTCTTGTGTTGAGGGAGCACTTGAGTAGAGGCCCACTGTCTATCTGCTGCCATAATACTAAACCTATAAATATATGTACATAAATCTATTTCCCCATAATCATATATAAATATATTTACATATGTACATGCCTGTATTTAGATCTCTATAAATGCCCTTTGCCTCCTACTTCTTTCCTCTAATTCCTTTTACTTTGCTCTTGTCCCATTATCATGTTAAGCCTTCATTTTGGTTTCAGTAATTCCTCTCAGTTGCATTGCCCTTGATCAAGCCCTACCAGACCTCCTACACCCTCCTCGCCATTGATTTTAGATCACTTGTTGTTCTCTTGTCCCTGGGTTTGTTAACACCCACTTCCTTTCCCCTGCCTCCCCTCTCCCATGCCTCCCTGGAACTGTCGTACCGTTGTTTTCTCCTCTGGCTTGTTTATCCTGCCTATCTTATCTAGATAGACATGCAGAGATAGTAATATGCACAAATACAAGACCTAGCAGAACAAAGCAACAATAGAAAATAAAACAATAACTCCAACAACAACAACAACAACAAAAAGCCCGCGACAAAAAAAGAAAAGCCTATAAATGGTTCCAGGTCTATTTGTTGACCTTTACAAGTGTTTTCCAGTTGGGACTCATAGATTTTAAAAGTGAAAAAACCCCAACCTCTCAATATTAAGAAGAATAAAAAGATAGCAGTATTAATTCAGCCTTATTCCTTTGTCCCAAGGTCTGGTTTCCATAGGGGTAATACGCCACCAACTGTGAAAAATATTGCATCTTGAGTTCTTTGAGTGTATCTCCCACAACTTTTCTTCCAACTTTGAGTGTTTGAACTTATTCATTGATGGCTAATTCCACATACACTTATAAAGATGCTATATTGTATCTTTTGATCTAATATTAAGAAAATAAATCAAAGCGCTTGTATCAATGATGTCTCATGATATACTTCACATCCCTTTGACCAACACTAACATACAAATAGTTTAGACCTCCTTGATTGACCTTTTCATCATGTTAATACCTGTCTGGACTTTCCCCACTTGTTATTTTAATATTTAGCATTTATTAATGTTTAGTATTTTGGAAGTTATTATGTGCCAGTACTATTCTAGGTACTTTAAGTATATTAATGAATTCTCACAATTTACCTATGAGATAGGTATCATTATTATCCTCTATTTTTATAGATGAAGCCCCAAAATGTGAAGTAATTAGGCCAAGGTTCTTCTTTTTTTTAAAAATCATTTTATTAGGGGTTCATACAACTCTTATCACAATCCATACATACATCAATTGTGTAAAGCGCATTTGTACATTCATTGCCCTCATCATTCTCAAAACATTTCCTCTCCACTTAAGCCCCTGGCATTTGGTCCTCATTTTTCCCCTCAGGCCAAGGTTCTTTAGCTGGTGACTGAACCTGTCTATCCTATTCTGAAATTGATTCTCTGAATCTTTGTGTTATACTGTTTCCTTATCTATGTTTTATCATCAAGGAGAAAATAAGACATATGCATTTCTATTTCTGGAAGAACATGGCCTCTCAAGTTTAGAATGTGTGGTAGTTACATAATCTGTTGTCAATTGAGACTATTAAGAGTAAAAGGGTAGAGGTTAGCCTATCAATCGGGTTGCAGCTTGATGGCCTCATTTGGGAGGTGCTAAGGAGATAAATAGCTCACTGGAGGCAGGACAAACGCTCACTCCCTGCTTGACATTCTCGTTGACAAGCCACATGGAGCAATGCTGATGACAGCCAGCCAGAGCACTGGAACTGGAGGAGCCACATGGAGACCCAGGGCAGCGCTGAGATTCTTCCACTGCCACTACTGGATCTACAAGATTTTCCACCCACTGGCCTTTGATCTGCTTGCATTCGCCATTATTGCATGGCTGCGTGAATCTAAAGAGGCATTTGTGGAATGGTATTGGACATATGGGCTAATATTGGACTTATGGACTTGATCTGGACTGGGCTGGGATGTTTCTCAATATACAATTGCTCTTTCATATACAGCTCTTTCTTAAACACATATGCGTGTCCATGAATTTGTTTCTCCAGTCTACCCAGACTAACACAGAGTGGGATTACTAAAAGGCATGATATCAATTTCAACTAAGATAATGACAGAAAATGGAATGAGGAAGCACACAGAATATTAAATTTCTTCAGTTTTCTTTTTGAACCTGGGAAAGCATGACTATAATAGATATGTTTAGACTGCAGGCAACGCCCCCCGCCCTCCCACTGCCCCTGCCCAAATATAGAGCTTGGTGCCTTGGTGATACGATTGGGTAAGCATTGAACCACTAATCACAGGTTGGAAATTCAAAGGCACTAATTGCTCCATGGGAAAAGATAAGGCTATCTGCTCCTTTAAAGGTTTACAGCCTTGGGAACCCCAAATAATGTGTTTGTGAGTCAGAATTGACCCAATGGCAGTGGGTTATTAGAGAACGAGAAGATAGCTCAATTTGTTTCCTATTGCTGGTGCAAGAATTACTTTTTTGTTGTTTGGTGCCCTGGAGTCAGTTCTGACGCATACTGACCAAGCATAATGTTCTTCTCCAGGGACTGGTCTCTCCTGACCACATGTCCTAAGTATATGAGACGAACTCTTGTCATACTTCTTTCACAATAATTTTGTTTGTTCTTTTGGCAGTCTATGTATGGTACTTTCAAAATTCTTTGTAAACACCTTAATTCAAGTGCATACATTCTTGTTAGGGCATCCTTATTCAATATCTAACTTTCACGTGCATATGAGGCCATTGAAAGTACCATTGGCTTGGGTCAGACATACATTACTCTACAAGGTAAGATCCTTTTTTTGCAATACTTGAAAGAGGTCTTGTGCAGCAGACTTACCAAATACAATGAGTCGTTTGATCTCTTGCCTGCTGTTTCTGTGAGAATGGATTGTGGATCCAAGCAAGATGAAATCCTTAACAACTTCAATCTTTTCTCCGTTTATCATTCTGGTACCTGTTGGTCCAGTTGTGAGCCTTTTGTGTTCTTTACATTGACTTGTCATCCATCCTGAGGGCTGCAATCCTGATCCTCCTCAGCAAGGCCTTCAAGTCCTCTTTCAGCAAGTGAGGTTGTGTCATCTGCATATTACGGGTTGCTAATAAGCCTTCCTCCAATCCTGATGCTGCAATCTTTTTCATGTAGTCTAGCTTCTCCGATGATTTTCTCAGCATACAGACTGAATTAGATGAGAGAATGCAGCCTGATGCACATCTTTCCTGACTTAAACCATGCAGTATTCTTTTGTTCTTTTTGATCAACTGCCTTTTGATCCATGTACAGGTTCTGCATGAGTACAATGAAATATTCTGGAATTCCCATTATTCTATCCATAGTTTGTTATGATCCACACAGTACAGTGCTTCTGCATAGTCAATAAAACACAAGCATTTTTCTTGTGTTTTCAGCCAAACTTCATCTGACATCAGTAATGATATCTCTTGTTCTAAGTCCTTTTCTGAGTTCAACTTAAGTTTCTGAAAGCTCCCTGCCAATGAGCTCTTGCAACTTTTGTTGGATGATTTCCAACTCAAATTTACTTAAAAAAAAATCATTTTACTGGGGGCTCGTACAACTCTTATCACAATCCATACATCCATTGTGTCACCAAATTTACTTTCATGTGATATTAACGACACTTCTCTAAAATTTGAGCATTGTATTGGGTCACCTTTCTTTTGACTAGGCATAACTGTGGCTTTCTTCCCATCAGTTGTTTAAAACAATAGAAATATATCATCTTCATAGTTCTGTAAGCTAGGGCAGTCCTACCTGGTCTCACTACATGAGGTGTTGGGAGGGCCATGTTTCTTCTGGAGGCTTTAGGGAAGAATCATTTTCTTGCCTTTTTATAGCTTCTAGAGAAAGCTGCATTTTTGGACTTGTAGTCAGTCCCTTCTTTCATCTTCAGAACCGAAGGTGTAGGATTTTCAAATCAGTCTCTTATTTTCATACTTACTCTTTTGCCTCACACTTTTACTTATAAGGATCCTTGGGATTACACTGGACATTTCTGGTTAATCCAGGATAATGTCTTCATCCGAGGGTCAGGTGCTTAGCAACTTAATTCCATCTGCAATTTTAATTACCTCTTGCTATATTCTGAGGACAAGGAGCCCTGGTGACATAGTGGGGTTATGTATTGGGTTGCTAATCTCAAGGTCAGCAGTTCAAAACCACTAGTGACTCTGCAGGAAAAAGATGAGGCTCTGCACTTGCATACAGTCTTGAAAGTCCACAGGGGCAGTTCTCCTCTCACCTATGGGCTCACTAGAAGTCAGAATTGATTTGATGGCATTGATATAATGAGGTGCCCCAGTGGCGTAGTGGTTAAGTGTACAGTTTTTAACAGAAAGGTTGGTGATTCTCACGTACCAGTTGCTCTGTAAGAGAAAGATACAGTAGTCTCCTTTCATAAAGATTCAGTCTTGAAAATCATATGGGCCATTTTACTTTGTCGCTGTTAGTTGGATTTGTTTTATGTTTTTTGCCATATCACAAATAACATTTTCACAAGTTCTGGAGATTAGGACATGGGCATTTTGAGGGCTTATTATTTGGCCTATCATAATAGTCTAGCATTTTCATCAGTCTGAAAGAAAGGGCCCTTTGCTCAATATAGTGGAATTGAAATACTAGAAATAAGTCAGTATTTATGTGTTGTAACTGTGTCCTAGGTGCTCGACATGTATGATTTAATCTTCATCAATATTGTGAAATGTGGACAGTGATTATGTCATTTTACAAATGAGGATACTGAGACAAAGGGAGGTTCAATAAGTTGCCAAAGTCTTATTTGAACTCAACCTTACTCCAAAGTTTATGCTTTTTGTTCAGTGGGAAGACAATAGGTATGTCTCTCTTAGAATTCAACTTTAGAATGTAAAGTATTACGTTCCTTGAGGTATTGTAAGTTATTAGAATATAAGATGCATTTATAATTATAATACCAAAAATTGTGAAAAGGCAATTATTGCATTTGGGGCAAAATAGTTTATTTGAAACACCGAGGGTGATGCCTAAGAATTGCTGTGATTGTTTTTAAAATAATGTATCAACTGATTAAAAAAATAGTAGTCTGGGTACTCCCCACAATGGATTTATGGTTTCTTCTTGTTGTCAGGGAAAACAGATTTAGTTTGGCACTACATATAATGAAAATATTGAATAAAAAAATTAGAAAAAGAAAAATTTTATTTTCTTACTCATTCTCCTAATCTTGTCTTTACCCTATTTTGTTGTCTGTTCCTATCCTTTTTCTAGTACTGTGTGGTACTGCTCTTTATGAACCCCTTTCTGCGTCTAGCATAGTTTGAGTATCAGAGATCAATTATAATGCATATGAACCAAGTGCTGAAAGTAAAGCAATATGTTGCCCAGTACAATATTATATACAGAGATAGATCATGAGATTTTTTTAGCAATAAAGAGTAAAAGAGTGAACCAAATAAAATGAGTCAATCAGGGACAATTTTCTAGAACTAGTAAGTTTTAAACATTTTAGAATTATTGGCAAGGATTGGCAGGAAGAAATTCATGGCAAAGAAAATACCAGACTAAAAAAAGATTCTGAAACAAGAATGGGCAGCTCCTGTACAGGAAAAGAAAAGCAGACATTTGACTTGAGCAGTGACCTCCCTCTGAAAATAGATGAGAAGCTTCCTTCAAGCAGAGAGGGGTTGGACCCGTGAAGTTCATGAATTGAAAGGAGCATGTGATTATTGTGTGAGAGTTCTTCTTGGAACCTTGTTCTTGTTTTATTATTGAGGAAATTTGTCATTGATAGTCAAACAGTTGTTTTTAAAACACATTTTCTTGAAATAGGCTGTTTGCAAATTGGGTCCTGCCCAGGGGGTGGCATGAGGAGGCCAAGAACTCTGCACAATGATCACACAACTGACAAGTAGTATCCCAAATAGCATCTCTATGAAAAGCCACATTGCAGGTGCAAGTTTATGTAAAAACAGACCACAACACAGGTGCAATACCCCTGACAAACATTTAACCACAAAGCACTTACCTAAAAATCTACATAGAAAGCTGTTAGAAAATGTAAAACAATTTTTAAAAATTTATCTTAATTTTAAATTTTTTAACAAAAATTTGGGAAGGCGTTTCTTCCACGTGTCTTCAGTTCTTTTAAAATTTAACTCTGGCCTCCCTGATACCTAAATATAAATTTTATACAACTGTGCCTGAATATAAGTCAATATTTGAGGAAATTCTACATGCATACACCAAACATTTAAAGGTTAAAATATGTCAATTACAAAATTGTCTGCATATAGATGTGAAAAATAATATTAATGACTGGTACAAAGGGAAGTGAAATGAACTAGAAGTTGGGGTGGGGGGGCCCTATGTTCTACTGTTAGTTTTAAAATGACTAAGATTGATTCTAAAATGTAAAATAGATTCTAACCTTCTACAGCTCAGCTTGGGAAAAAAGGTTATACTTAAAAAGAGGTGCATAGTGGCCTCATCTACTTTGGCTCTCTTCCTCACTCTGATGCAGCCTCTGTTACCTGCCTGCTCGCCCCTTTCCTGTGCAAGTCAAGTTTTTCCACCTTGGGCCTTTGAACTTGTTTTTTTTTTTCAGTCTGTAACCATCTTTGTCTGACTCTGTGGTGGGCAGAATAATACCCGTCCCCCCAAAATATCCATATTGCATTCCTTGGAAGGTGTGCGCATGCCACCTGTTATATGTGAAAATGTTGCATGGCTAAATGGATTTTGCCGATGAAATTAAGGGTGTGGACCTTGTAATAGGTAGATTCTCCTGCATCGGAGTCCCTGAGTGTTACAAAAGATTAAATACTGGGCAAACAGTTGATGGTTTGAATCCATCCAGAGACATCTGGGAAGAAGCATCTGCTTCGGAAAGGTCACAGCCCGGAAACTCTCAGGAGCATACTTCTACTCTGAGGCATGTGGGATCATCACGGGTTGGAATCAACTCTAGGGCAACTAGTTTTTATCCTGTATCATCTGGATCTGCCTAACGTAACTCCACAAGTCCTTAAAAGCCAAGAACATTCTCTGGCTGGAAGTAGGAGAGACTAAGCAGAAGGAAGACCCGAGAGGTCTGTTGCATAAAAAGGACACTGCTGGCCTTGATGAAGGGAGAGAGGGAATGCTTGCAGCCTCTACCAGCTGAGGACCACCAGCTGGCAGTCAGCAATGAGCTGGAGACCTCAGACACTCCAGCTACAAGAAACTGACTCTTACCGACAGCCTGGGTGAACTGGGATGTGCATTTTTTCTCCAGAGGCTGCTAGCACGTTGATCTTGGACTTGTGAAACCTGAGCAGAGGAATTAGCCTTGCTTGCCCAGCATTTTGATTTACTGAGCTATGCAATCATAAATTTGTACTGTTTCAAGCTACAAAGCTTGTGATAATTTATTATGGCAGTATAGAAAACTAATAAAGTCTCCTCTTTATATTTTAGCATAGATGTGTTCCCTCTTCAGAAAAGCCTTTCCCATGTGTGTCATCTAAAGTATATTGCCCCTACCTTATAACAAATGTTCTCTGGCACATTATTGTTTTCTTTGTAGCATTTATCACAACATATAATTATTTTGTTTATTTATTTTAATTTGTTATGTTTTTTATTCCCTATCTATTTTCCTCACTAGATTATAAACTCCAGGAGGGCAGGGCCTGGTTGGAAGGCAGGGCCTGGTTGGCCATGACCATCACTGTATCTGAGCATCAAGTGCACAAAACAACAGGCACATAGTAGGTCTTCAGTAAATATTTGATGAGAAATAGTTTCTGATTAATAATACAAAGTTGGAAATAATTTTAAATAACTGATATCTCCAAGTGAGGTAATAGAGACTCTGTAGCAGAGTATTGCATGTCATCTTGATGCAGTACTTCATATGACTACTGGAAAGGTTAATGAGTATCCTATACCCATTTTTGAAAATTAGCATATAAAATATACAAGTGACAAAGAAAACAAAATAGCTTGCACAAAAGAGCAATTGCGTAACATTAATTTTCATAGGATTTTAAACATTGGAAGTTAATTTTAAACAAAGTTTTGCGTTCTTAATTCTGAAATTAATTTGAAGCATTTGTTTAATCTGCAATAATTTTCAAATTACAGAGTTATTTTAAATCTGTATATCACAAAATTTATCCAGGAGTAAGATGATGAAAGGAAAAGATAGACATACATTGTTTGAGAATTGGTCTTTTGAAACAGATTTTTGATTATTTAAAATTAATTGTGAATATACAAACCATGGGTAAAATAACACAGCACACATATGCTAAAATATAGGTTAAGGAATAAATTAATTCAGTTGTGTGTACCTTAACATCATTTGGCTTTTATTTATAAAGAGTCTTTAATAAACTATGTCTATTATTGTGGATTTATGGGTTGGAATCAGCTTGATGGGTGTGAGTTTGGCTTTTTTGTATTGTGGGTTTAGAGCAAGAGCAGGAGTGGCTCACAGAAACCCAGCAAGGATCTTTGTGGGAAGGACAGATTGCCAGTCTGATCAAGGGCTTTAGCTCAGTTTTGTCAGGGAAAAGTTCCCCTTTTGTCTCTTATTAGTAACTTTATGAACAACAAGGAGCCCTGGTGGTTGTGCATTGGGTTGCTAACCACAAGATCAGCAGTTTGAAACCATCAGCTGCTTCTTGGGAGAAAGATGAGGCTTTCTATTCTTGTAACAGGGTTACTGCAGTGAGTCAAATCTACCTGAAGACTGAGTTTGCTTTTTTTTTCTTTTTTTAAACATACAGCAGGATTATAGAACTTTGGGTAGTTTTAGATATTTTGCAACTTTTAGGATGTTTAATATTGAAGTGATAGCAATTATAATCTGTATATGGATTTATGTAAAATGGGCATAATTATTATACGTATGATGAACATAATACATTCTACATTTTTGAGAATGATGAGGGCAATGAATGTACAAATGTGCTTTACACAATTGATATATGTATGGATTGCGAAAAGAGTTGTATGAGCCCCTAATAAAATGATGAAAAAAAATACATTCTCCATCTTTGAATGCTTTATCTTCTTGCTTCACTTCTCTTAAAGATTTTGTTGTTGTTATTGTTTGCCATTAACTTCTCTTGTCAAAGTGTATTCCTACAATGTTGGTAGTATTTTTTGGGGGGGGTTGATTAAGAATTAATTTTCATATTATCTAATGCTTCCAAAGGAGCCCTAGTGGCATAGTGAATTGCTAACTGCAAGGCCAGTAGTTCGATCCCACCAGTCACCACGTAGGAGAAAGATGAGGCTGTCTGCTCCTATAAAGATATAAAAGTCTCAGAAACCCAAAGGGACAGTTCTACTCTGTCCTGTAGGGTTGCTGTGAGTTGGAATCAACTTGATGGTGGTGAGCGAATGCCTCAAAGGTTTAAAAAGACAGAGGAGTGGTATAAAATGGAGACAGTATAACACCTGTGTTACTTTTCTTTTTAAAAAGATCATTTTATTGGGGGTTTGTACAGCTCTTCTCACAACCCATCCACCCATCCATTGTGTCAAGCACCTTTGTTCATATGTTGCCATCATAATTTTCAAAACTTTCTTTCTACTCGAGCCCTTGCTATCAGCTCATTTCCCCCACCCCCCAGCCTCCCTCCCACACAATCCCTTGATAACTTATACATTATTATTTTTTCATGTCTTACACCGACCACTGTCTCGCTTCACCCACTTTACTGTTGTCTGTCCCCCTGGGAGGGGGTTATATGTCAATCATTGTGATAAGTCCCTACTCTCCACACCTTTCCCCTACCCTCCTGGTATCACTACTTACTTTATTGGTTCTGAGGGGTGTATCTGTCCTGGATTCCCTGTGTTGGGAGTTTTTATATGTACCAGTGTACATGCTCTGATATAGCGATTTGTAAGGGGCAGGGCCATGGGGGAAGAAGCATTAAAGAACTAGAGAAAAATTGTGTGTTTTGTGGTGCTATACTGTACCCTGATTGGCTAGTCTCTTCCTTGTGACCCTTCTATAAGGGGATGTCCAATTGTCTACAGATGGGCTTTGGGTCTCCACTCTTCCCTGCCCCTCATTCACATTGATGTGATTTTTTTAATCGTTTCATTAGGGGATCATACAACAATCATACACAATCCACAATACATCAATTATGTAAAGCACATTTGTACATTCATTGCCCTCATCATTCTCAAAACATCCACTCTCCACGCAAGCCCCTAGCATCAGCTCCTCAGTTTTTCCCCTCCCTCCCCGCTCCCCCTGCCTCATTAAACCTTGATAATTTACAAATTATTATTTTGTCATATCTTGCACTGTTCGACGTCTCCCTTCACCCACTTTTCTGTTGTCCATCTGCCAGGGAGGAGGTTATATGTAGACCCTTGTAATCGGTTCCCCCTTTCCAACCTACCCTCCTGCTATCACCACTCTCACTACTGGTCCTGAAGGAATCATCTGCCCTGGATTCCCTGTGTTTCCAGTTCCTATCTGTACCAGTGTACATCCTCTGGTCTAGCCAGATTTGTAAGGTAGAATTGGGATCATTATAGTGGGGTGTGTGTATGTGGGGAGGAATCATTTAGGAACTAGAGGAAAGTTGTATGTTTTATCGTTGCTACATCACACCCTGACTGGCTCGTCTCCTCCCTGAGACCCTTCTGTAAGGGGATGTCCAGTGGCCTACAAATGGGCTTTGGGTCTCCACTCCGTACTCCCCGCCCTCATTCACTATGATAAGATTTTTTGGTCTTTGATGCCTGATACCTGATCCCTTCGACACCTCGTGATCACACAGGCTGGTGTGCTTCTTCCATGTGGGCTCTGTTGCTTCTGAGCTAGATGGCTGCTTGTTTACCTTCAAGCCTTTAAGACCCCAGATGCTATATCTTTTGATAGCCAGGCACCATCAGCTTTCTTCGCCACATTTGCTTATGCACCCATTTGTGTTTAGCAATCGTATCATGGAGGTGAGCACACAATGATATGATTTTTTGTTCTTTGATGCCTGATAACTGATCCCTTCGGCACCTCGTGATCACACAGGCTGGTGTGCTTCTTCCATGTGGGCTCTGTTGCTTCTGAGCTAGATGGCTGCTTGTTTATCTTCAAGCCTTTAAGACCCCAGACACTGTATCGTTTGATAGCCGGGCACCATCAGCTTTCTTCACTGTATTTGCTTATGCACCCATTTTATCTTCAGTGAACTTGTAGGGAAGGTGAGCCTCACAGAGTACCAGGTTATTAGAACAAAGTGTTCTTGCATTGAGGGAGTACTTTAGGGGAGGCCCATTGTCCATATGCTGCCTTAATACTTAACAAATAAATATATGTATATAGATCTATTTCCCTATCATTATATATAAACGTATCTACATATGTATATACCTGTATTTAGACCTCTATAAATGCCCTTTGCCTCCTAGTTCTTTCCTCTATTTCCTTTGTATTTTCTCTTGTCACACTAGCATGTTCGGCCTTCATTCAGGTTTCAGTAATTCCTCTCGGGTACATTCCCCTTGATCAAGCCCCACCAGGCATCCTATATCTTCCGTGATATTGATTTTAGATTACTTGTTCCCTTTTCCCTGGGTTGGTTGACACCCTTTTCTTTTCCCCCACCTCCCCTTCTCCTGTGTGCCCCCCAGAACCGTTGGTCCCATTGTTTTCTCCTCCAGATTGTTTATCCTGCCTATCTTATCTAGATAGACATGCAGAGACAATAATAAGCACAAAAACTAGAAAGAGCAAAACAAAGTAACAAAGGAAAATAAAAAGCCAAAACAACAAAAACAAAAAACGTCGACAAAAAAGAAAAGCCTATAAATAGTTCCAGGGCTGTCTGTTGAGTTTTAGGAGTGTTTTCCTCTTGAGTGTGATGGGGTGCCACGCCCTGGCCCCAGAGTCTATTTTTGGTGTTCCTCACTTCATTGCTTTGCTCCCCTTGCTGCTCTGTTGCCTGCCCTTAGTGTTTCTCCCCGGTGTGGTGGGGTCAGATGGGGCACAATTCCCGCACTGTGGCTCCAGTGTTGTCCCCGGTAGCGCTATGGGTCGTGAGGGACCCCGTGTCTGTGTCTTGTGATGGGATTGGCCATATGGTCCCCTCTGTGCATTGGCTGCTGTGAGCAGGAATATCGTCCTCGAGGCTTGGTGGGCCAGGATGCGTTCCACTCTCTCTCCTGCCCTCTTTATTTGCTCCTGATCAGGAGCGTCCCTCTCCCTGAGCTGTAGCGTCAGTGCTGTCCTCGGAAGTGCATTCTTCCTGGGGTAGAGGGTGGTGGGGAGGGGTTGGGGCCAGTCCCTCAGACCTTTCTATCAGTTCCCTGCTTCATGCCAGTATGTTGCATTCACATCTTGACACACTGGGTTGAAGTCTGGTCACCCTCTTGCACGCCTGGCGAGAGAGAAACAACTCCCTCCCAGATCTCCAAGGAGCGCCCAGTGTGAGCTGCCTGCCTGGTCGCAGTCTTGCCCCACTTCCAACACCTGTATTTCTAATAGCTCTATTAACATTTTAAAGAAGTTTTGTTTTCAGAAAGGAAACCCCTAATATCCTTTCTTTTCTGTTTATCTTCATAGTAAGGGTGTCATTTTATTCTAGGTTTCTGAGTTTGTATAAGCAATTTAGTTTTATGAGGGGGCTTAGAAAAGTTTGTGGAAAAATTCTGTTATCTTTTAACTCCATTTTTCCATGAACTTTTTGATGCCTCATCTTAAAGCTAGATATAGTATTTCTCTATAAGAGACTTAGTGAAATGTCCAGCTATAAAATAATTTTCTTAAATAAATGTCTAGAAAATAATGATGGCAATATATGTACAAATGTGCTTGATACAATTGATTTATGGATTGTTACAAGAGCTTTAAGAGTCCTCAATAAAATGTTTAAACAAACAAATAAATAAAGAGGTCATTTGCCTAAAAAAAATTCTCAAGGATAAATGGTGTAGCTTACTTTATTTTATTTTAAATATTTTATTGGTGGCTCATACAATTCTTATCACAATCCATACTTACATCAATTGTGTAAAGCACATTTGTACATTCGTTACCCTCATCATTCTCAAAACATTTGCTCTCCACTTAACATCACCTCCTCATTTTCCGCCCTTCCTCCCTGCTCTCCCCTCCCTTATGAACCCTTGATAATTTATTATGTTGTCATATTTTACACTGTCCAATGTCTCCCTTCACCCACTTTTCTGTTGTCCATCCCCAAGGGAGGAGGTTATATGTAGATCCTTGTAATCGGTTCCCCCTTTC
>NW_022111369.1:49855353-49866354 GCF_000313985.2 Echinops telfairi
GCACTCCCCCTCATTCACAATGATATGATTTTTTCTTCTTTGATGCCCGATAACTGATCCCTTAGGCACCTTGTGATCACACAGGCTGGTGTGCTCCTTCCATATGGGCTTTGTTGCTTTTGAGCTAGATGGTCATTTGTTTACCTTCATGTCTTTAAGACCCTAGATGCTATATCTTTTGAGAGCCAGGCTCCACCAGCTTTCTTCACCACATTTGCTTATGCACCCACTTTGTCTTCAGTGATCTTGTTGGGTAGTTTACTTCAAAATTACTCCTTTGTTTCTCTTCTGAAGTGGAGACTCTAGAGTCTACTGATGAGTGCACTAAGGAAATGGAAGAAGATAATTTTTAGGGGACTTCCAAACCAAAAATTCACTTTCATTTGATAATCTCTTATAATAACACTAAAGATGCTGCTAAATATGTTTAGGGCATCATACACAAAAATATATTCCCCATTAAAAAATATTCCCCATTTTCTAGGACTTAAGAGAAAGTAAGAAGTTATTTCTAATACTGAAAGATTTTTAGATTATTTAACATTTATAAATTGACAGTCAAGTTTGAATGTGGACTTAATTTTCCCCAGATTTTTAGAACCGATTTACACAACCCAAAAGCATTTTTTCATGTAATATTCAATATTATGCATATCTAAAAATAAAGATTTTAAATTAGTAACCAAACATAGAGCTTAATCCATTAAATGGAAATTCAGGAGATTTAACTATATCTTGGATATAAAGCCAAACTGTTGTTATATGTCACCAAATTGGTTCTGACTCATAATGACCTCACAACAAAACCTTGTCCAGTCCTACACCATTCTGACAATTGTGGCTATTTTTGAACCCATTATTGTTGCCACTGTGTCTCGGCCAAAAATGCTACTAAAATATACCATCATTATTTTAAAAGTGTTTAAGTGGCAAAATGCCAGACTGCTATCAAAAATACTTTTCTATTAGGAATGACATTTAGAGAGAGGAATCAGATTATATTAAATGTGGAGGTTAAGGAGAAGTTTATTTTTTGGTGATAAGTATTTATGCTACTTTAATGGAAAAAATGGAGAAGTGCAATCTGTTTGATAGTATGGTTTAAGAGTTAACTAAAGTAAACTGTACCACCCACACCGTGCTTAGTAATAAATTGGTGTCAGCTTAGAGGTAGGACTCCAGATGTATGCCACAGAAGTATGTTTTCAGCACGATTCCACAGGACACTTTCTTAATGATTGAAGTGAGGATTCTGATGGCATGCAGATAAAGTTTATAGATATTATGAAGCTGAAAGAAGTAGCTAATGCTTTGGGTCCAGCATCTAGATTCATAAAGAATATTACAGATTGTAATGTTGAGTTGAGTTGGATCTAGTTGAATGTTGAATTGAGTTGATGATGATTCATAGTAACCCCATGGGATAGGTTAGAAATGCCCCTTTGAGTGTCTGAGATTGTCACTGTTTCCCAGAGTAGAAAGCCTGTCTTTCTCTCAAGGAGCAGCTGGTGGTTTCAAACTGCTGACCTTGCAGCTTGCAGCCCAAAGTGTAACCATTGTGCCACTAGAGCTCCTATTACTTTATAGAAACCCTCATTAAACGGGGGAAATTTCAGTTGATTGTACACTTAATAGACAGTCCCTGCAGAATAGTGGCTCTCAACCTTCCTAATACTGTGACCCTTTAATACAGTTACTCATGTTGTGGTGACCCCCAACCATAAAATTATTTTTGTTGCTACTTTATAACTGTAATTTTGCTACTGTTATGAATCAAGCAGCCCATCTGAAAAGGTCCTTCAACCCCCAAAGGGGTCGTGACCCACAGGTTGAGAACTGCTGTAGAAGGTTATCATGCTTGGTGAAGTGTCAGTGAAACAGGAAGACCTTTGCCTAGATGGGCTGACACAGTGGCTGCAACAATGAGCTCCAACAGACAATTGTGCAGATGGCACAGAATCAGGCAGTATTTTGTTCTGTTGCCTATCAGGTCACCATGAGTCGGTACCTACTTGTTGATACCTAACAACATGTTATGGACTATTGTACACGGATCTGGATACTACATTGAAAAAGGGACATTGACAATCTGGTGCATATTGAACAAGGAGATTGGCATTGTTAGAGGGCTTAAATGTGACTACAGATTTCAACTCTGTAAAAATATTCTTTATTAATTCATTCTTTATACAGTCAATATATGATGAAGCTTTGCCGTTTTAGGTCCTTGAGACTGAAGTAAGCAAGAAGAATATACTGTTCTGAAGGAGCCTGGCTTTCATTAGGAGGCGATAAAGACTAAAACGAAGCACTTCCGAGGAGGATCATCCCTGGGAAGGAAAGAGAACAGGATAAAATGGCCGGGAGTGGTGGTTCGCTAGAATTATTAGCCCTCAGGGGAGTGGTCTCTGAGGCAAAGCCACTTGACTTGAGACTTGTGTGGCGGGAAGAATATGAGAAGCACTTCAAGCAAAGGGACTAGAAAAGGAGAACATGGAGCAGAAGCTAAGCAGAGAGTGATGAGTGAAAGGGAGAGTGGTGACCCATCAGTCAAGATCATGAGTTTGAATTTATTCTTAGTAGAATGAGAGGCCAGTAGAGGATTTTAAGTCAGATGGGATCTGATTCACTTTCCAGAAAGATCACTGTGTTTGCTGAATAGACAATGAGTTGTGTGGGAAGAGAAACTTTGTAGTTATGAATAGTTTAAATAAATGTAAACACAAAACGACTTCTTTTTTCAATAATTGTTTCCAACTTACTATATCAAGTTTTTATTTTTAAGAAAAACACCTTTTTTGTTAAACGTGACAGTATTTTAAGAGGATTCCATACTACTACCATAATTTTCTATTATTAAAATTTTAGTTCAGTCTCAATGCTTACTGTTTCAGACTTTCTGTTAGTTTTAAATCTCTGCCTTCTGTATTTTGGACAAGAAGGAAAACAGACTGGGTTTACTCTGTCACCTGAAACATCTAAACAACGTGACAAAACTTATGGTTTTTAAGACATTGGACGTTAGACACAAAAGGACTGTGATCCTTGAGAGATGAGAAACAATGAGAGCCCTACAATTGCTCCAATGTACTGCTTTGAGAGGCTCTGACAGCTGGACAGAGAGGAAAGTTTAAAGAGCGGCAGAGGCTCTCTCTTGTGTATCCAGCAGAGGATGTTGAATTGTGCATGTAAGTATTTGAGGCCAGAGGAAGAACCACTTGAAATAATTGGAGTGTAAGGCATTGAAGGCACACAAAGCTGCGAGTGGTATCTGTTTCCAGCAGCCACACTGGAAATCCTCACGGTCAGAGGGTACTGGGAAGTACCCTCAGAATGTCTTTCTCAGTGTTGTTATTATTGTTTGATACTGTTGAGTTGGTTCCAACCTATAGCGATCCTCTGGAAAACAGAAGGAAACACTGCATGGTCCTGTACCTTCATTACTGGATTCTTAATGGATGTTTAAAATTGTTTGTTCTCATTTTGATGCCCCATCACAAATGAAGGCCCTGAAAACTTTAGTTCATCCATATTATTAAGATCTACTTTATTTTTGTGGAAGTAATTCTTCCTTAGTTTTATTGTGAGCGATTTCCAATGAAGAGGGCCATCTTCCGGCACAACTTCTGATAATATTCCACAGCTATTTACAAGGATTTGAATGAATATTTCTACTGACATGGGTAGCCTGTTCTTTCTTCCTGGTCTCTTCTTTTTAGTCTGGGTGATGCAACTGGTATTGTGATCCAGCTTCCTGCAACACAGCAACACGCAAACCACCGCAGTAAGATACACTGACACAGAGGGGTGGAACTGTGCTCTGCGTGCTTTAAAACAGCTAGAGGAAAGGTTCAGCATGTTAAGTAGGGACATGGGAGATGTAAAAAAGACCAAATCTAAACTTTTAAAAGAAACTTATTTAATTGTAATTTAATAAAATTACAATATCTGAGATGGGAAATACAATGATTATAATTAGTGGAATATTAGATATTACAAAAGAAAAGATTAGTGAGCTTAAAGACATAGCTATAAAATGACTGAAATTAAAAGCAACCCAATGTTCAGCTATCAGAAAGAATAGTGTCTGGGGTCGTGAAGGCTTGTCCAAAACCAAGCAGTTATTTAAAAGTTATTAAACCAAGAGTGGGTAAGCACACGGAAGCACACCAGCCTGTGTGATTCAAGAATTGTAAATAATAAAATCCAAACCCAGAGGAGGGAATGGTATGAGAGTTTAAATTCTGAACACCCGATTTGCAGAAGGCTGCGATGACAGTGAGAGGCCAACACCCAATCACAGGGTCCCCCATGTGGCTTACTCCTCGAGTGAATCCCCTCCAACTGTGGAGCAGAGATGGAAAGGGACTTGGTATCAGGCAGAGTACATTTTAAGGAGGATTAGTGCGGTTGTAGTTAGTTCAAAATGTCATTGCTCTCCTTTTTTGTCCATGGTGTAATTGGTGTAATTGTCACACTTTTCAATATTTTCTGCTTTGTTTTCCATTGAGGGTTTTTCCCCCCTGTTTCATTCTGTCCTTGTTGTTGGGCCATTTGTTTGTATTTTGTCTACATTTCCTATGTTTTCTGTATATGAAATTTAGGTTTGGTAAACCTATAAAGACAAAAATTGGATTAACAAATTCAAAAGGACATGATAGGAGAGGCTGGTGGAAATGGGGATTGAGGGGCTAACTACACCCAGTACAAGGATGAAGAAATGTGCTGGAATTGATGGTGGTGACAGTTGCACAACTCTGATGAATGTGATTCAACTATTGAAAAGTATGCTATAGGAATTGTATATTGGTAAAACTGTTAAAAATAAACTAATTACAAAAAGTAACCCAAAACAATATACTTCAAAACAACAACGACTGTGAACCCATAGAGTGTTAGTTTGTTGTAAAACAACTACAGTTAGTTATACAACTAATGTTTGAGTATTTAGAGTCCCTGAGAGGAGAGAGATTGGGAGGTTAAAAATACTTAAAGGGATATTAAGCAAGTTCTCCAGGTAGAAGGAAATTACGCAAGTAGAAATATAGATTTACAAAAAGGAATTAGTAGCACTGGAAATGACCACCTTTGGGGATCAATATATAAGAATATGTGATGCTTAGAGTCTCTGCCAATTTGACACTCCTGGGTGAATGTAGGGGCAGAGCCCAACCTGTCAATCAGGTTGCAGCCTGAGGACACCACCTTCAGGGTGTGACCTTTCGTATAAGAGAGAGACCCCAAGCAGAGCCAAGTTCTCTTTGGCCCTTTGTCTTCTGCTGGAGCTGGATCCTGCATTGGTTTCTTCAGTCTCCTGTTGTGCTGCCTGCTGATCCCAGAAGCTCTTAGTGGACTACCGTTGGTGGATTCATTCGGCCGTCTAGAGATTCCGATTCTTTTACCTCTGCATCCACCAGCCTGTGGCCCCTTGTTTCATCATCCTGCTTCCTGAGTCAGAATCCCTGACTTGAATTGGACTTGCTCTGTGAAAGATAATTGACTTAATCAAAAGCCAAATTAAACACAGTGTGGGTTTAGCTTTTGTGGATGTAACATACATGACTATATGGAAGTAACATGCATGACAACAACAGTACAGACTGGTGATAAGTCTTGGTGCCCTCACTGTTCAAAAAGGTATTAAAGTAGTGTGAGTTTCTTGTACACTTGTTATGATAGAGTAGCACGTGATGGTAGACTGTGCTACGTAAAAGATACACAATAGAAACTCTAAAGATTCATTAAAATAACAAACAAGCTCACTGCCATTAGTCTGTTCTGACTCATGGCAACCCTATGAAAAACCAAACTCACTGCCATCAAGTCAATGTTGGTTGACTTATAGCAGCCCCCTCCCCCTGCCCCCGTGTGTTTCCAAGATTGTAACTGTTTATGGGAGTAGACAGCCCAGTATTTCTCCTGTGGAGCTGCTGGTAGTTTTGAACTGCCAGTCATGCAGATCGCAGCCCAATGCAAACGTTCCGCACTGCACCACTAGGGCTCCGGTCATAGTGACCCTGCAGAACAGGCTAAGACTGCCACTGCGGGTTTCTGAGGCTGTGACTCTTTCCCAGAATAGAGGGCCTCCTCTTCCCCCACAGAGCAGCTGGCAGGTGCGAACCACTGACCTGTGGTTAGCAGTCCAATGCATAAGTCACTATGTCAGCAGAACCTCTTAAGAGACACAGAAAAAAGCATTTGAAGAAGTACAGCATTTATTTTTGATTAAAAAAACTATTGGCAAATTCGAAAGAGAAGGGAACTTCATCAAGTAGAAAAAGGCCATCCAAGAGAAATCTAACAGCATAGTTAAGAACTGAGGGTTGTAGATATTTTTAAAGCAAATTTATTGTGGTAAAGTTGATATATAGTGAATCTTGCACATTTAAGATATAATTTGATAAGTTTTGAACTTGAGGTACATCCATGAAGTCATTATCATCAATACAATGCATCCATCCTCCTGGATGTTTGCTCATGTCCTTTGTCACTCGTGGGTCTTTCCCTTTCCCTGCTTCCCATAGAGTTAGTCTGCATTTTCTAATGCTCTTTCTTCTTAGAGCTCTTTCTTGTCTGACTTATAGGAACCCTGGTGGCGCAGTGGCTATTTGTTGGCTGCTAACCACTAGGTCAGCAGTTTGAAACCACCAGCCACTCCGTGGGAGAAAGATGAGGTTTCTCCTCCTGTAGAGTTAAAATTTCTGAAACCAGGGAGGTTCTACTCTGCCTTCTAGCTTATTCATGAGTCAGAATTGATTCATTGGCAGAGAGCTTGTCACTTGTCTGACTTTGGAGAGAGGAAAATGTCCTTTATTTTCTTTCCCCAAAGATTGCTCTTGTTGCTAAGTGCTGCAGAGTAGGTTCTGAATCGGCAACATTAGACAGAACAGAATGAAAGGTTGCCTGGCCCCGTGCCATCCTCACAATCACTGGTATGTTTATGCTCATTGCTGTAAGCACTAACTTTGCACCAAGCATGATGATGCCTTTCTGCAGTGACTGGTCCATTGGGATAAGATGTCCTAAAAATGTGAGATGAAGCCTTTCCATCATTCTCATAAGGAATGCTCTGGCTGTATTTCTTTGGAGATAGACTTGTTCATTCTTCTGACAGTCCATGGTATTCTTTGCCAACATCATTATTAAAATCCACCAATTCTTCTTTAGTGTTTCTTATTCATTGTCTAGCTTATATATGAAGTGATTGAAAATACCATGGCTTGCGTCGGACATTTTGATCATCAAAATGATGTTCTTTAATTTTTTTTTACATGTGAAAGATGTCTTCCACAACAGATTTTGCAATATGTCATTTGCTTTCTTGACTGTTGCCTCCACGAGTGTAGATTGTTGGATCAACACCTCCAGGGTAAAAGACAGGAAAGAATCTCATCACAAACACTGCTATTTTCATAAGGCCGACAGCTCTTATGATTACACTGACTCTCCTTCCACACCCAGCCTTTTAAAAACCGGAGGAAGGAGTATGCAGTGATAATTGATGGTAGGAAGTTAAGTTCCATTGCCCTTGTTGAGACTTGGGGAAAGTATCTGACTTCTTTTAGATTTGAGGTATAACTTTTTGTTTCTTAGCTGTGAGCACCAGGCACCAAACTTAGGACAGGTACAAGTTTCATTTTTCTATTACAGGGACTATTCTAGTCGTCCAAGAAAAAAATGTGGACTAGAGTGGTAGTAAAACAAAAAAGAATTAACATCTACATTGGGGATAAAGCCAACAGAACATGTTCATAGCCTGGATATGGGGTAGATGGAAAGAAAGAAATCAAAGAAGAGGATTTTGGCTTGAGCAGTCGGGTGGATGGCAGTGCCATGTGCTGAGATGGGGAAGACTCTCCCTAGGGTGGGGTGGGTTTGTCGAGTCCTGTTTGGCCTGGTTAACTTGTAGTTACCCATTAGATAGCCAAGTTGAGATGTCGACTAGAAAGATAAATAGAAGTTAAATAGGCTCAATGTGTAGGCGTTAAACACTGGAGCATTCTTAGCATGTGCCTTGTTCAAAGCTATGGAATGAGATACAATTACTTAGGGAAAAGATGAGAGTATTGAGGAGAGTGAGGATTAAGAGATCAAGAGACCAAGAAGGAATCACAAACAAGAGAGAAAGGAAACAAGGGAACTGTCTTCTTTAGGTCCCAAGGCAAAAAAGTATTTGTCCTGCTTTAGGGTATCTCCAGATAAACCATCTCCAGAGGGAGGGAAGCCCCAACCTCTGACGATTTTCAAACACTCGCTCTGTTGTACAGGAAACTGAGACCGCTTGAGTGGAAGTGAGAAAAGTAAGATCAGAGCACCTTTAAGATCTCTTTCATCCAGATGGGTCTGTTTGTGAACCTCCTACAACATGAATATCAAACACAAATGCAGAAAACGGAGCTATTTTTCAAAGTAGCATTGAGAACATGTGCTGTGCTCTCAAGCAACTGACTTGCTGCCATGTAAACGGTTTCCCTGCTCACAGTTTACTTTTTTACGTGTGTGAGAAGAATATATATAAACTGGAACAGAATGGTGTGAAAATCAATCCTGGGCTGTTGCATATATATATACTTGGTTATGTGTACATATATGTACTTGGTTAATGCTAAGAAGGATATTAAGCAGGTTGAATGATTGTAAAATGGCTTGAAGCGTGTAATCTAGCTGTCACTAGCCTGTCTATGTAGCAATGGTTGAATTGATGGATGTCTTGCCATGTATATTCTCAACAACCACAAAGCAAATGAAATCTAGACCATCAAAAGGAATAGGAAATATTTACACATCACACTGAGCTATAAAAATAGGGGTAAAGCTCAGCCAAGTTATTTTCAGTATGTTTATTTGTTAAAAAGGTCCTTTAGCAATGAATGTACAAATGTGCTTTACACAATTGATGTATGTATGGATTGTGATAAGAGTCATATGAGCCCCTAATAAAATGATTAAAAACAAATCAAAACAATGGATGTATGTATGGATTGTGATAAGAGCTGCATGAGCCCCCCAATAAAATGATTTTTTAAAAGACAGGTCCTTTATTGATGCAACTAGTTATTTCCCACCCTTCCACCTGCCAGTTTTCAAACTTTCAGAACCAATGTGGATGTTTTAAAACAATGCAGATTCCAAGGTACCCTCCCTAAAAATTCTGATTGGGATGCCATACTACAAATGATTCTGGGGCTACCAAACCCCCCCCCCCCAACCAAGGACCTCACTGCCATCCAGTCAATGTAGGACAGAGTAAATCGGCCTCTGCATTTCTGAGTCTGTAAATCTTTACAGGAGCAAACAGCCTCATCATTCTCCCCCAGGTGGGCTGTTGGGTTTGAACCACTGACCTTGTGGTTAGCAGTTCAGTGCATAGTCCATGGGCTCCTCATACAGGGCAAAGGATCCTGTTAAATCCCTGGACTTCAGTTAGCAAGCTTTTGGTTCTGACTCTACTGTTGGCATAAGCAACTATTGGTGTCAAAAGAGACACTTGAATTTCTACATCTAATTTTTATTAACATAATTTATTTCAGATGCATAACTTTCACAGTTAAAATACAAAATTGAAAGATTAAAAGAGCAGGAATGTCAACTCTAAAGCTTTTCTCGAGGTTAAAAACAAAACTATTGCTGCCAAATTGATTCTGACTTTAGACAACTTCGTGTGGTACAGAATAAACTGGAGCCATAGGCCTTTCAAAGGAGCCCTAGTGGTGTAGTGAACTACACATTGAGCTGCCAACCACAGAGCAGTGATTTAAACCCATCAGTTGCTAGTTGCTCTGAGGGAGGAAGATGAGGGTTTCTGCTCCAGTAAATACTTACAGCCTCAGAAACCCACACGGACCATTCTGCTCTGAACTGGAGGAATTGACGGGGTGGTCCTGAGTTTTTTAAAAAAGAATATATATCTTAAAATTAGACTCTAGAAAATCCTTTAGAATCTATAATGAGGATTTAGGAGCTTTTACAGTGGTTGATGTACTTTTAACACATTAACCACAAATTAAATTTATACACTTTCAGATCTGTTTCTTTTTCTAATAGATCTAATTGTTCATGTGCGTCGAGATATTTTGTTTAAACCTAAGTCATCTCCAAATTCTACTGATAGTAGAAATTAGTGAAGTCTGACAGTATAGTATTGCATATTCTAGTGCCTGGCATTTTGTTACTGCTGGGCATTGAATACTGTGCGTAAGGTTCTCAGTGGCTACTTCCTCCCAAGTGGGCAGCCAATTCCTTCTCTGTAGTCTAATCTTAATCTGGAAGTTCCGCCGATACCTGCTTACTTTGGGTGACTCTGCTGGCATTTGAAAGCCCAGTGACATAACTTTCAGCATCACAGCAACACTCAGGCCACCACAGTCCAAGAAACTTACAGACAAGAGCAAGGCCCTCAAGGAGATGGACGGACACAGTGGCTGCAACAAAGGGCTCCAGCACAGGCACAATTGTGAGCATGGCACCGGACCAGGCAGCGCTTCTTTCTATTGTGTGTACGGTTGCCGTGAACGGACTCAATGGCACTTTAAAACAACAGCAACGGGCATCGAGTATATTGAAATGATGTGTTAGTCTTTAATTTTTTATTCTTCCATTTTCTACTGTTAATTATGAAATCTACTTTTGATCCTAAACTATTTCTATAGTATGTCTTTTAAACATTTTAGGAGACTCTTCAAAAATCAGAGAGCTGAGACCCCAAAGTAACACGATTTAGATATTGTTGTATATAGATGAAAGCAGAGTAGTCTTGAAACCAATTGTGCTTAAGAGATAGGGTAGCCACATGGAACAACATATCAGCCTGTGTGATCACGACGTGTTGAACAGATCACTGAAGACAAATGGGTGCATAAGCAAATGTGGTGAAGAAAGCTGATGGTGCCCGGCTATCAAAAACTATAGCGTCTGGGGTCTTAAAGGCTTGAAGGTAATCAAGCGGCCATGAAGCTCAGAAGCAACAAAGCCCACATGGAAGAAGTACATCAGCCTGTGCAA
>NW_022111369.1:49873108-49878581 GCF_000313985.2 Echinops telfairi
TACGCCTCTCTTCTTTTTTCATATAGGCATTTAATGATATCAAGCTACCTCTGATAACTGCCGGTGCAGTGTCCCATAAATTTTGATACGTTGTATTCGCGTTCTCATTGGTTTCTAGAAACTTCCTGATATCCACTCTAATCTGGGCCTGTACCCATTCGTGTCGCAGGAGATCGTTGTTCATCCTCCAATTGGTTGCCCTTGCTTTCCTGGACATCCTCTTATTAATCTCCAGCTTTATGGCATGGTGATCTGAGAAAGATGTCTGGATAATATCTATGTGTTTGAATTTACTCAGGCTGGACTTGTGTCCCAGAATGTGGTCTATTCTTGAAAAAGATCCATGTGGACTAGAAAAGAATGGTGTTCACCAATTTCTAATTCCAGTTCCATATTGAACTTTTAAAATAAAATAATCAAAGTATGAAAATACACAAACATAGACATACACTTTCGTTTGTCAGCTGGTAAAATAAGGGCTAGTGGGGAAAAAACATGACAGAAAGTAGCATTAGGACCTTAAAGAATTTTCATTGATTCTTTCTCCTTTCATCCCTTTTATTTGTTGTTCTAGACACAACAAGCCTTAGACATTTGATTTGAAGGTTTTTATAAATATATCCAGGTAACAAAGTTGAGAATCCCTTTTAAATAATCTTAATGGATTCCTGTCTTGAAATTACTAGCCTTGTGATTTAATTATCTAGAGTACATACAGCAACTACAATAGAAAGGATTGCATCCCAGCCTGGGTTATTGGTTGCTTTGGAAGAAGATACCCAAACGTAAGCAACACATTTCTTTCCAAAGCCGCATTTAAATTTCAGACTTCAACTGCAGTTATGATTGGTTTTAGTTCATTAGCTGCCTGGTGTGTTATTTTAAGAAAGCAGAAGCACCGTCATTTGCAAACTCCCAATAGATCACACACCTTAACCCTGATCTTTTAGCTCTAGTTTTTCAAGAGAAGTGAAGGCAAGATGAGGAATCATTTGCTTTTCTGCGGAGTCCTGGCCATTTTTGTTCAAGCTGTTCTTGTGACAGGTATGTGGTATTTAGAGATGAACCTAAATAAAAGTAAAAATTCAGTACAGAGCTATTCTTCAGATCAAAGCATTTATGGTTGTGTTTTGCTTGGTCAGCTACCCAGTCACATTTTTCTAACATGTCTTCATCTTTGTATGGGCAGCAATCTTTACATAGGCACAACTTGGGCATGATTCTTTCTATGTTTTCCTCTTATTTGTTTGCCTGCTTCATCATAAAGAACCAGAACATAGATGTTTCTGGATGACTATAGATCGCCATATTTATGGGTCTCTGTATTGAGTCTTGAAAATCAGTAATTCTCCCTTGGGTCTATTAGTATTCTGGAAGAGTGAAGTAATAATTACAGTAGGTACAATGCATTGCGATTTTATTTCCCCAGAGAGGCTGACATTAATTCTAATAGTTCTCAGGGATTGGAACCCTCAGTTTTGCTATGATCCTTTAACAATGTTTAATGTTATACTCGTTTATAACTTGATGACTAAACTTTAGTTATTTTGCATATGGAACTTTTAAGTAACCAGAGAAAATGGTATACATACTAAATCTAGAAGTACAGTATTAAATAATTTCAACTTAGAAAGCCACACAAATTAAAAGAGATATAATTCAGCTGGCTTAATAATTTCTGATGTAGAATTTATTGTTTTTATTTCAAGAATGAGCATGATTGAAATGAAATTAAGATAGTCATTATACATATATATATATTTATATTAACAACATTAAGAATCTACTTTCAAATAAGATTGAAATATGTATATACATAAATACATTATAAAATATTTATACATGAACATATTTGTTAGACAAACACACATAAATCCATATACAGTAATTCACATTTGCTGAATACTGTGTGGAACCTTGGTGGTTTCTGAACTTGGCTGCTCACAGTACCGTCAGCAGTTTGCACCCAGCAGCTGATCCACTGGAGAAAGATGAAGCTGCTTTCTACTCTCATTAAGATTTATAGCGTGGGAAATCCAAAAGGGGCAATTTCATTCTGATCTAGAGGGTCACTGTGAGTTGGAATTGACTCCATGGCAGACAGTTTGATCTTCTTTCTTTCTTTTTCTAGGCGCTGGATTAGCTGCTCTAGATATACTACTCCACTTAATTCTCACAAGAGCCATGTGAGGATACCAAAACCCAAGCCCACTATCATCCAGTCAATGCTGCCTCATTGTGACCCTACATGACGTTTCCGAGGCAGTAAATCTCTCTCTCTCTCTCTCTTTTTTTTTACTGCTTTACCTTTTATGATTTTAAGCTTAATTTATTCCTGAGCCATGAGTTTTTGCTTCTTCAGTTTCTTCTGGGAAATCTTTTTCTTCTGTGCAACCTCCTCTTCTGGTTTGGGAAGATCTGTTCCTTCTCAGTCAGGATCATGTCAGTGTGGCAGGGGGAGCTCATGGATTGGTTGATCCGACCGTGAGCTCTGTAAGTCCGGTGGGCATCGTGGGGGCTTTGTTCACCTGGGTGTGCTCAAGGAGCAGAGAATCCACATCTAAACCCTTCTGTTCAGCAAGACTTTCTGCATTTTTAGGCACGTGAAGCAAAAATTCAGCCCTCATTTTGGGCCACCGGCCCTACCAACCCCACCCTTGTAGCGTCGGAAGGGCAGACCCCGCTTCTGCACAGCCACGTCTTTCAGGTGTTTGGCGGCTTTCCGGATGTGCATGCCTGTGATGATCGTCCGGGCAGTTTCACGGGGGTTCTTGAAGTGGACCCGGAGGTTCGACCCTCTTCATTTGCAGGATTATGTGGGGTTTTCTGAGTCAAGTGAGCAGCGAACCATTTTGGCAGGTCACCTCTGGCCGCTACAGTTAGAACCGAGGCTGTAAATCTTGATGGGCACAGAAAGCATCATCGTGCTCTCCAGAGAGCTTTCAGTTAACAGTCTAATGCATGGTCAACAGCACAACCAGAGCTCCTTGTGGGAAGATCCTCCCTCCCTCCCTCCCTCCCTGTCGTCAAGTAGATTCAGACTCCTGTGAGGATATGTACTTTTATTATCTCCAGCAGAAGGTTGAGGCAGTTAAACAAGTGCCTGACTTGTCAAAGGTCAATGGCAAAAAAGAGATAGAACCGAAACAATCTGAATTGATAGCTCATCTTCCTAATGACTGCCCTCCTATTCCACCTGAACAAGGGAATTATCTTTTAGCAAACTCATTTGTCATATCTAGTACATGTTATTAAGTCTACTTCCTCATTTGTTTGACCAGAGTTTAATCAAATATTTATTGAGTACGTGCTGTGTCTCAAGTGCTCTGGGGATAAAGTCAAGCAGAGTACATAATAATAGGTTTACTAGGGAAAATACTGCCTGTGAGGGTGGATGTTAAAATCCTATCCATTCTGGCAAACTGAAAGCAGTAGTGTATTTTCTAACAGAAATATCAGACTGCCGACGTTTGTCTAATAGTAATGATAGCTTCTCCCTGGGGTCCTAGGAAGGAAGGAAGTCATCTGGCATTTTCTATTTAAGACTTTACGGCCAAGTCACTTCCTTAAGGGTGAATCTAGGATTTGGGGTAGGCATTTGTACTGTGCTGAGAAAAGCGTTGAAGACTCAGAACATTAATAAGAGTTTTATTATTATTTTAATTGACTTCATGATGTTTCTTCTTTAATACCATACAGAAGAAGTTTGTCAGAAGATTTAGTAAGAACTTACCAATAATGGCATGATAACACATTATGCAGTACGTGAAACAATGATAAGTGTAGTAGTGGTTTTAACATATCTTTGTAATGACTGTTCTCATTAAGACAGAAACATTGCAATGAGGTCCTCTCTGCTTTGGGAATCAGCTCAGGAACAATTGGACTTCCAGTTACAAACAGTTTTTCCTATCTAACCTTTATAACTGTAGTGCATTTGCTAAATCTTTTTCTTATTAATTGAGGTTTTCTGAGTGACATTATAATGTCATTTTGCTAAAATTATAAGAATTAAAAATACTTATCATTGTAATTATTTACTTAGTACTATTAAAATAAAGATAATATTAACTTTCTAAATATCTAAGTATTCAAGGATCTAAGTCAGAGAATAAGTTTTCTTTCTTTTTATTTGAAACATTTACCACACCCATTTGTCTAAGGTTAAAAGTCAACAATAAAAGATTAGACATTCAAAGTTAAGGCTCAATCAGTCATTAATAAGTTAGTTTTTTTCTATATGAGGACATATTATAGTGACTACAGATTGTTATCCTCAATATTATCTAAACTTTCTTTTGTAAATTTGTAATGCTTTACCTCTGTGCACATGCCATATTTGAAAGAATTCTTATAAGAATTTTTAATAAATGTAGCACTTTTAAATTTTGTTGAATCATTATACCATGATAACCTGATTCATATTATGACAAAGAAGATTATAATTCTGTTTAGGAAAGTTGTAGTGAAGACTATATAAGTCTTATATAATAGGATTATCCTAGGGTAAAACATGCCTGTTCTTAGCTCTAATTCAATTGAAGAAGGAGTTAAAAAAAAAAAAAGGAGAGATGGGAGTTAAGTCAGTTGTCTGGGAAAAGTCCAATGTGATTTCTGCTTTTTCTCTAAGTTTGGCATTTGACAGTGGTTTTTCCAAGTCTACATTATTCAGAACCTTTGTCTCTATTAGAAGCACGTGTCTCCATTAGAACCAGCATTCCCTTGGCCTAGGTTCCCTTGTACACTGGATCAAGGGGGGAAAGCAAAAGAAAGAATGAAAGAAAGAAGAGAGAGAGAGAGAGAGAGAGAGAGAGAGAGAGAGAGAGAGAGAGAGAGAGAAGGGAAGGAAGGAAGAAAAGAAAATTCTTTTTAGAGTTCAATTGGATTTTTTTCACTACACTATAAGATTCGCCTTATTTTTTTTATTGTAGTGAAATATACAGATAACAAGTCATTGCCATTTCAACCATTTTTATGTGTTCAACTCAGGGACATTATTTACGTTCTCGATGCGATACAGCCATCACCACTGTCTGTTTTCAGATTTCCCCCTATCCTCAACAGAAATTTGGTACCTGCTTAAGAACTACACCTCATCCCCCTCCTACCTGCCTGACCTGGTAATCAGTAATGTGCTTTGGCCGTTATGCTTTTGAGACACCCCTTTTCGCTCATTATTAGAGAGGCAAACACACAGAAAGCCGATTCCGACCAACCTTATATCACTTTCTTTTTCCTGACGACGAAAGAGCTAATTCAAAGTATACAAATAACATTTTATTTCCCTTTCTTCTTCATATGTTTGGCCTTTCAAGCCCAAGACAAAGATGAAGGGACTGTTCTTGTTGACAACAAGTGCAAATGTGTCCGAGTTACTGCCAGGAGCATCCCCTCTACAGAAGATCCTAATGAAGAAATTTTGGAAAAAAACATCCGGATTATGTATGTGACATTCTTTATTTCGCCCCCCCCC
>NW_022111369.1:49878681-49882012 GCF_000313985.2 Echinops telfairi
CTTATAAGTGGAGATGCATTCTAAACATAGATGATTTTAAACATAGAATGGAATACCTATATAATTTTTTCCTTTGTGGCATGTTGCACTACCATGAGGCTGAATCCAGTTAATGGGCCTTGAGCCAATTTTACAAAAGTTGGGCATTGAGGGGATAGAAACAGAGGGCCACACGATCTCAAAACCAGATGGTAAAATTAATTGAAACAAGGTTCTGATGTAATCACCAACATGCCCTGTTAATGCAGAGTTATTTCAGTTTGAATCAGAGCTTTCAGTTGCCTTTGATCAAGTCAAACAGAAAGTCCATGTAACTCTAAAGGCATGATTTTGTACCATAGATGGTCTACTGAATATTTTACATGGCACTCATGTGTCTACATAATGATAAGGTGGACTGATGAAGTTGATTAATTTGTTACATGTTCTATGATTCTTATTTGCTAATAATGTTTGAGAAATGAAATTCCTATTGTATCCAATCAGTAATGCCTTCCTTATAAACCACTCCTTACCCCCCTTTTTAATGGAGCCGGTTTTCCTTCCCGTCAAGTCCTCCTAAAAGAAAAAGAATACCATTCCCTTCCCTTCCACCGGGAAGTGCATGCGTACGTCTATGTAACCAAGGTTTGTGTCAACGCCAAATGTCAATTTTCTCATTAAACAGGGAAAAAGAGGAGGATGAGTAAACAGAAATTGCTATGAAGTTTCCAGTTCATCTATGCGTGTTTAGACACATTTGTGTTTGTTTGTGTTTTCTTTGCTGGGGAGCAGTAGAGATGAAGAGAAATGATAAGCTAAACGAGATTTTAAAGTGATTGGAACACCTGAATGGGTTGATAAACATGACCCAATTTCCCTGGGATGTCATCAGATCAAGAGATCTCCATGTTAGTTCCAGCTGTGCTGCTTATTAGTTGTATGAGCTTGGATAAGTCACACAGGCTAACTTCAGCTCTCTAAAATAATATGTCTTTCCATTCATTCACCAAACATTGGACACACTGCACTTGCCACCACACATCCAGCCAGGCACTGAGACACATCAATGACAAGATGGTTTTGCCTCAAGGAACATCAACTTTAGAGAAACAGTGATTCTATGGCTGACATTCTAGAGAAACAACCCATGGCTTTTAGTGCAATAAAGACATTAACTTCAACGAGAAGAAGTTTAGTGTAATAAAGATATTAACTTCAACTAGAAGAAGTTTATATGGGAAGTTTATTCACGGGTCAGTGTCATCCAAGGAAATGTCAACCTTGACCTGATGCTTTAGAAAACAAAACAAAACTGTTTTAAAAAATCATTTTATTAGGGCTCCTTCAACTCTTTTTATTTTTATTTCTTTATTTTATTTTATTTTATTTTAATTTTAATTTTTTAACATTTTATTAGGGGCTCATACAACTGTTATCCCAATCCATACACACATCAATTGTGTAAAGCACATTTGTACATCGTTTCTCAAAACATTTTCTCTCCACTTAAACCCCCGACATTAGGTCCTCAAACTCTTATCACAATCCACACATACATCAATTGTGTGAAGCACACTTGTACATTTGTTGCCCTTATCATTTTCAAAACTATCGCTTTCCGCTTGGGCTCCTGGAATCAGCTCCTCATTTTTCTTTACTCCTTTCCCGCTCCCTCCTCCCTCATAAACCCTTGATCATTTATAAATTATTATTTTATCATATCTTACACTGCACAGTGCAAAACAAATCTTTTTATTCTTATTTGAGTGAAAATTTACAGAGCAAATTTGTTTTCCATCCAACAAGCCCTAGACATTCAGTTTCATGCCCTTGACTGTAGTCCTCACAATGGTGACAGCACTCTTCCCATGTCCTTTCTGGGCTTCTCACGTCCCTCTCGCCACCTGAGCCTTGTCCTGGGCACATGCTGCCCTGTTAGTGTTGTCTGCTTCATTGCTTGGCAGTGCACACACACCTCCCTGGGAAAAGTAGGACTGGCCAAGTGAGTCAAAGTAGTTGATAGCATTGCTGCTGTGAGATTTATTTTGAATGGGAAGTATTTAAAATATGGCAACTTACCATGCAAATCAGAGTCATAGTCTCACTGTAGAGTTTTTACAGGTGAGTATGGTTTTGTGATATAAATATTCCCCACACTATAATGATCTGTTCCTTTAATTATTTTGCTTTGTGTTCTTTTGTTCTAGTGTTCCTTTGGGCAGCAGGGAGAATATCTCAGACCCCAACTCACCAGTGAGAACCACATTTGTGTACCATATGACTGACCTGTAAGAAAATTTCCTTCATAGTAATATAGACATGGATGTTAATAACTTTTGACTATCTTGTGCATAAGAATGTTTATGAAATTATGAGAGTATCAATATTACAAATATAATTGGAATTTTAAAAAGTTATTCATTTTTAGAAATTATCATAAATTCACAAATCTTTATCACAGACAGATAAAAATCATCTGTAAATCTGCTATAAAGAAGTCATTGTCATTAGAGCAGGAAGGGCTTATTTATACTAATGTTTCAATAGGCGGACTTCAGATATATGAACAGGCAGATATTTCTTTGGCAACTGTACAAGCCACCATCCCACGCTTTTTAAAAATTTGAAATGTTATCTTCCTTGTCACTATACATTTAAACATTAATGTTTACAGTTCTGATTAACCTTACCCTACTAGCAGTTGCCGTATGCACGTGTATGGATAGAAGAATGTCGTCTGACCAGCTATCTGGTTTGGGAAACCCTGGTGGCCAAGTGCGTAAACTGGGCTGTTAAACCGGGTCAGACAGCTTCAAACTCCAGGTATTCCCTGGGAGAAAGATGAGACTTTGTATTACTGGACAGACTTACAGTCTTAGCAACTGGCAGGGGCAGTTCTACCTGATCCTACAGGGTCGCCATGAGTCTGAAATGGCTCGATGGCAGTGAGTGAGTGAGTGAGTGAGTGAGTGAGTGAGTGAGTGAGTAAGTGAATGGGTGAGTGAATGGGTGAGTGAGTAGGTGGGTGGTTGTGTGGGTGAGTGAGTGGGTGGTTGGGTAAGTGAGTGGGTGAATGAGTGAGTGGGTGGTTGGGTGAGTGGGTGAGTGAGTAGGTGGGTGATTGGGTGAATGAGTGAGTGGGTGGTTGGGTGGGTGAGTGAGTGGGTGGTTGGGTGAGTGAGTGAGTGGGTGGGTGGTTGGGTGAGTGAGTGGGTGAATGAGTGAGTGGGTGAGTGAGTAGGTGGGTGGTTGGGTGGGTGAGTGAGTGGGTGGTTGGGTGAGTGAGTGGGTGGGTGGGTGGGTGAGTGAGTGATTGGGTGGGTGAGTGGGTGAGTGGGCGATCTTGTGA
>NW_022111369.1:49882112-49897597 GCF_000313985.2 Echinops telfairi
GTGGGTGGGTGGTTGGGTGAGTGAGTGGGTGAATGGGTGAGTGAATGGGTGAGTGAGTAGGTGGGTGGTTGGGTGAGTGAGTGATTGAGTGAGTGAGTGAGTGGGTGAGTGAGTGAGTGAGTGGGTGGTTGGGTGGGTGAGTGGGTGAGTGGGCGATCTTGTGAGGAGCCCTTGATAGCATGATAACCATTAGGTCAGCCCCTCAAAACCATCGGCCATTCCTTGTTCCTCGGGAGGCTTTTTGCTCCATCATGATTCACGGTCTCAGAAATCCATGGGGACGGTTCTGCTCTGCCCTATAGGCTTGTTATAAGTTGGAATCAACTTGATGGCAGTGAGTGAGTTACGTTGTTTTTTGTAGTTGTAGAGTTTGTGGTTATGATTTAAAGGTTGAAAAATCTTATAAATGACAATGCGGTGCTGTAGAGCTGCCGAGGGCTGAAAAGAAACTTCCTTTTTTGTTTTTTCTGGTTGTCAGGCCAGAGCTGGAGGAGCAGGCTGACCGTAGATACAAATGTATAGTCATGCAGTTGCTGGGGCTAATGCAGACATTTGTTTTGCAGCTATAAGAAATGTGATCCTGTAGAAGTGGAGCTGGACAATCAGGTGGTCACTGCCACCCAGAGCAACGGTTGTGATGAAGATGAGACCTGTTATACTTACGACAGAAACAAGTGCTACACTAACGTGGTCCCCCTGACCTACGGTGGGAAGACCTACATGGTGCGAACGGCGCTGACCCCGGACTCCTGCTATCCCGACTAGCTGATGCCATTGCCGACGGCCCAGCTCCTCATGTAAGGCTCTCCATTTCAGTCTAGAACGTTAATATATGGAATACCAAGGACGTCACGGTCATGAACATATTTTCTGGATAATGTAAAACTGACTTATCCCACCCCCCAGCAAATAATTGATATCATAACATTATTGTTACATTTATTGGATAATTCCTTCTCATTAGTAGGTCCATACGAAGTGTTTAAATTTCTGACTTCTCGAGCTTACCTGAAGGGGCACACCTCCTTAGGAATGTAGTTCCTCATATAAAGAAAAAACAGACAAGTGAACGAGAGTAAAACACAAAGAGTACAAAGGAGACCTAATGAGACTGTGCCTTTGTGTGGTGGATGGGCTTTGACGTGGAGAGCCACTGCTTTCACACCCTTTCCCTCTGTTTAAAAAGTATTCCTGTGCAGAGAAAGTTTATGTATCCTTTTAGGCAAATATTCTTTTCTTAGAAAATCAATAATTAAGAAAGATATTTGAAACTATTTGTAAAAATATTAAAAATGGGAGCACATGATTAGGAAACTTATTATCAGAACATGATGTCACTAAATGCATGATTGAACATTATATTTTGGTATAGCACAGTCTTGGAGCAGTTGCTACAAGTTTTTCAATTTTTAAAGATTTTATTTTGATAATCAGGTTAGTATAAGAGAAATCATCCATCTTGTAACTGAATCTAAAGAACTCTGTATCCCAAATATATATTCTCTCCCAAATATATATTCTCTAGCACAGTTTGACCAATTAAATAGATTTATAAGCATATTCCTGTGTGACATAATTTATTGGGAAAATTTTGTCTGTGTTAACTTTTTTGCTTGTAAGTTAAAATGTAATTGACTACTGATGAACAGCTTGAAGTATGTACAGGCACACATTTGAGACAGAGTTGTCATTTTCCACCTAAAATTAAATGAAAAGGCAAGGTCCCTCCGGAACCACACAGCAATGATCCTGGCAGGCAAAATTTCTTCACGGCAGAAATCACGTCCAGTTGACATACAGGTCTGTGGAAAGCAAATGCTAACTCTGGATTAGAAGTCGATGCAAAGCCAGTTTCTTGAGACTCTGTTTTCTATTTCCTATTTTGGTTTACTTTTAATGATGTTATAATTTAAAAAATCATTTTATTGGGAGCTCTTACAGATATTACAGAATCCTTAATTTAATTAGATCAAGCAAAATTGTACATTTGCTGCCACCATCATTTTCAAATCATTTTCTTTCTTCTCTAACTCTTTGATATTGGCTCCCCTTCATACCCTCCCGCCCCCACTCTACTCCCCAGGAGCCCTTATTATTATATTATATATTATTATTATTTTCCCGCACCTTACATCATCCAATATATCCATTCACCAACAATTCTGTTATTCGTTCCTCTCGAATGGGGTTATACAGTCATCATTGCTGTTGGTCCCCTCTTCCTCCCCACCCCACCTCTTCCCATACCCTCAGGGAACTGTTACTATCATTACTATTTCTGAAGGGTTTATCTATCTTGGATATCATGTATTGAATGATCTTAATTATACAAATGAACATACGCAGATCTCACAAGATTAATGAGGTACAACTATGTGTTTCATGAGTGCTATACTGCACCTTGGATATATATCCCTTCCATGCGGCCCTTCTGTGAGGGACTGTGTAATTATCAAGCAGGTGGGCTTTGGGTCTCCACTTTTGTCTACGCTCCTTCACATCAGTTTGATTGCTTGTTTTTGAACTTCTGATACATATTTCTGTCGACACTTCATGATCACAGACTGGTGTGCTTCTGCTTTATTGCTTCCCTGCTAGATGGAAAGATGCTAAAATTTTGAATAAACTATACTGTGTTTATAGAAATGAATGTAATGTTTCTTGAGGTATAACTATAGGACACTCATTAGGAATCATATCTTTGATGTGTGAAAGACAAATCTTTTTGAATTATCTTCAGTATTGTATGTGGTTTTGGCCAAGTCTTTTTTTTTTCCCACTTAGCAATAATCATGCTTCAGGTAAACCTCATTGACTATGATATTGCCACTGCGCAAAGCTTGGCCAAGTCTTTGACTTTGAATTAATCAGTAAATATTTATTAAATATTTATCATGCACAAGGCACCATGCTAGATTATTTGGTGATAAACTGCCTCACAAGAAACTCACTATCACCCCTCTCACCTCCCATCTCATTTTCCATCACAGGTGTTTGCTCTAATAAATCTCTTGTACCTCTAACCTCATCTTGATTAATGACAGTACCCAATTATGTTCTGTCTGACTTAATGATGATGATCATTTGAACTTCTTTCATGTACCAAGTGAGTTCTCATTTAATGAAGGTTTTCTCTTTAATCTTTACTGTAATTATTTGGATGTTACTCTCGCATGATAAATGAGAAACCAACTCCATGAGTAATTCATAATTTGACTGATGCTCTCCTGTAATAAATGACAATGAAAACCTAATCATTCTGCTAATTTAGCCTTGTCCTGTTTCAAAAATGTACCTCGGCAATGACTGTAACCTATTTTTAAAGTTCATATGACATTCCTGGGTTTAATGTGGCCAACTTGCTGATGTCTTAAATCCATTATTTTATATTTCCCACCCTCTTTTACATTTGACTTAAGTGGATGACATTAAAAATCAAACAAACAGGCCTGTCTGGGCGCCACCGGAGGGAAGTGCTTTCCTTGTGTGTAGTTCCGTCTAAGATAGTCATTTTCCTAATTAGCACACTTTCTATGAGCCAGAGAAAAATTATTTTAATTAACAATAGGAGTAAAATGCTTCTTTATGCCAGGTCTATGGTGCCAATACATTGAACCCACATATTCTGCTGTCACTTTAAGGCCACTGTGATATTTTCTCTGAAAAATCATTTATTTTTTGTTGAGAAGATATACAGCTAACACACACACCATTTCAGGCTTCTCCATGTACGATGCAGTAACATTGATTACGTTCTTTGAGTCCTAAAAGGTCTACAGAGCAGATCATCAGTTTTCCATTCGACAATCCAGACACATTTTGTTTCATTTTATTTATTGCAATCCCTCAATCTCATCTGTCCTGCTTCCCCTCTGTGGTACCTGGTTCTTTCCTAACCCTTCGGGACGTTGTCCTTGGGTCGGTGTCTACCTTTTGGTCTCAAATGGTGGTTTTAAGGCGTGTGTGCTTCACTAGTGGGATTTATGTCCCTTATAAACACATTTGTTGTTTAGCTGGAAATTGAACCATGGGAGTGGGTTCACTTCCAGACCCCAAAAGGGCTGATGGTCAGTACCAGGGGTTCCACCAATCCCTGGCTGGTCAGCAAGCTTAGTCTCTTTCATGCTTTTGCCTTTTGTTCCTTATTTTTCTCCCATTCTATCCCGAATTCTCTAATGTGATCCACTTTGGGAGTGGCAGCCAGGAACCATCCAGTTCTCGAGCCTCAAGACCGAGGAAACTGATGTTCATGCAGTTCATTAGTCCATTCGACACATTGTGTACCTTAGAGTTTTATCACTCTCCTTTCGTCTGGATGGGAGACACCAATAGTGGCACGTTAGACGCTGCCCACAAACTTTTAAGGCCCCAGTCACGATTCACCATAGGGCGATGCCCGTAGCCTTCTGCTCTGTGTATGTCTCCAGTTACGCTTGACAGTGTATTTAGGGCACGTATGACTGCTATCCGCTCTGCCCGTCTGTCGACTCAGGCTCCACTTCTCTCCGAAGACGTGCACAGTCAGCGGCAGAAAAGTATTACACAGCTACAGCCTCGCACCCAGCTAAGCTTTTCTTTCAACGCGAAAGTATGTTCCAGAGGAAGAGTGGGTCAGTCTCCGGGGAATGGAGACAATCCAGGGTGGTGCAATGCAGAGATATGTTTATTATTTTTTATGATTAAAATCAGCAACAAGTCTTCTCTAGGCCACTTCTTTGCCCACCACGTATGCGCAAGGTGGGAGAGTTTATAATTGCAATGCCCTTAAATTAGTAAATTTTACTGCAGTTTATCAACTGAATTTTTCCTGACCATTTATTCTGAGGGTGTTTTTCTTTCTTTTCTTTTAAATCATTTTATTGGGGGCTCGTACAACTCTTATCACAATCCATCCATCCATCCATTGTGTCAAGCACATCTGTACATTTGTTGCCATCATCATTCTCAAAACATCTGCTTTCTGCTTGAACCCTTGGCATCAGCTCCTCATTTTATCCCCTCCCTCATTTTCCCTCTGCCTTCCTCCCTCATGAACCCTTGATAATTTATAAATCATTATTATTTTGTCATGTCTTACCCTGTCCGACGTCCCCCCTCACCTACTCCTCTGCTGTCCGTCCCACAGGGAGGGGGTCATATGGAGATCCTTGTAATTGGTTCCCCATTTCCACCCCACCTTCCCTCCACCCTCCCAGTATCACCACTCTCACCACTGGTCCTGAGGGGTTCATCTGTCCTGGATTCCCTGTGTTTCCAGTTCCTATCTGTACCAGTGTACATCCTCTGGTTTAGCCAGATTTGTAAGGTAGAACTGGAATCATGATAGTGGAGGGAAGAAAGCATTTAAGAATTAGAGAAAAATTGTATGTTTCATCCTTGCTACACTGCACCCTGACTTGCTGATCTCCCTGCGACCCTTCTGCAAGGGGATGTCCAGTTGCCTATAGATGGGCTTTGGGTCCTCACTCCACACTCCCCGTCATTCACAATGATTAGATATTTTGTTCTTGATGCCTAATACCTGATCCCATTGACACCTTGTGATCACACAGGCTGGTGTGCTTCTTCCATGTGGGCACGATCAGCTTTCTTCACCACATTTGCTTATGCACCCGCTTAGTCTTCAGTGATCATGGAATGCCAGTTTAATAGAACAAAGTGTTCTTGAATTGTGGGAGTACTTGAGTGGAGGCCTAATGTCCATCTGCTCCCTAATACTAAACCTATAAATATATGCACATAGATCTATTTCCCCATTGTCATATATAAATATATTTACATATGTATATGCCTGGATTTAGACCTCTATAAATGCCCTTTGCCTCCTAGCTCTTTCCTCTATTTCCTTTGACTTTCCTCTTGTCCTGCTATCATGTTCAGTCTTCATTTGGGTTTCAGTAATTCCTATCGGTTATATTGCCCTTGATCAAACCCTATCAGGCCTCCTACATTCTCCTGTTGTTCCCTTCTCCTGGGTTTGTCAACACCACTTCCTTCCCACACCTCCCCCACTCCCATGCCCCGCTAAAATCGTTGGTCCCATTGTTTTCTCCTCCAGACTGTCTATCCCACCTATCTTATCTAGATAGACCTGCAGAGGCAATAATATGCACAAAAACAAGACAGAACAAAACAAAGCAAAAAAAAAAAAAGAAAAGGCAACAAGAAAAAACCAATGATAAAAGAAGAGAAAAGCCTGTAACTAGTTCAAGCTCTGACTGTTAACCTTTAAGAGTGTTTTCTGTTTGAGTCTGATGGGGTGCCACGCTCTGGCCCCAAAGTCTATTTTTGGTATTCCCTTGGGGCTTCCTTGCTCTGCTCCCCTTGTTGCTCTGTTTCAGGCCCTTAGTGTTTTGCTTCGGTGTGGTGGGGTCAGATCATGTGCAATTCCCACACTGTGTCTCCAGTGTTGTCCCCTGTAGGGCTGTGGGTCAGTGAGGAATGGTCTCATAGTGGGGCCGCCCATATGGTCCTCTCTGTGCATTGGCTGCTTTGAGCAAGGATATCGTCCTGAAGGTTTGGTGTGCCAGGATGTGCTCCACTCTCTCTTCCTCCCCCTTCATTTGCTCCCATGTACTCTGATCAGACATGTCCCTCTCCCTGAGCTGTACCTCCTTAAGTGCTGTCCTCTGAAGTAAATTCTTCTGGGGGGAGGGGTAGCTGTCCACATAGTTGGGATTGGGGCTGGCCCCTCAGACCTCTCTACTGGTTCCCTGCTTCATGCTGGTATGTTGCATTCACATCTTGGAGAATGGGTTGAAGTCTGTCCTTCTTTCCCTGTGGAGATATAAACAATACCCTGAGGGTGTTTTTCAGTGGAATTAAAAAAATACTGTTATTGGGGGCTCTTACGTCTCTTATCACAATCCATACATTTATCCAGTGTGTCAAGCACATTTGCACATATGCCACCATCATTTTCAAAGTAATCTCTTCCCACTTGAGCCTATGCTATCAGCTCCCCATTTCTTCCCCTTCCCTCAAGAACTCTTGATAAGTGATAGATTATTATTTTCATATCTTACATTGTTCTCCATCACCCCTCACCCACTTTTCTGTTGTTCGTCCTGGGAGAGGGGTATAGGTTGATCCTTGTGATCAATTCCCCTTTTCCCTCCCCACCCTCCTCTAATCCTCCTGGTATCTCTACTCTCATTTTTTGCCTGAGGGGTTTATCTATCCTGGATTCCCTGTGCAACAATGGGCTCAATTGTAGGAACAATTGCGAGGGGGGTGCAGGGCCGAGTGGTGTTTTGTTCTATTATAAATAGGGTCGTTATGGGTCAGAATCGAAAGAAGGCACCTAACAACATAAAAGTCCCATTTACGGACCCGGAGACTCTAGGGAGTCTGGGGTCGGTATGAGCTGAAATTGATTGATGGCAGTGGATTGCGGGTGGGGCGGGGGAAGGAGGAGAGGCTGTGATAGCTGCGTGAGCACGATTTGTTTTAGCATTGCCAATATCTACCGCCATCTAGTGGTTGAAGTAGAAACTACAATGACTATGCATTTTACATCCGTCTTTTTTTCGAAGTGTCCTAGGAAACGAAAATGGCTTTATTTTGAAAGTCCTGCAATTGTGACGGTAAAAGGTGAAGCAATCTGCCAGAGTTTACAAGCAACACATGAAGAACTGGTCCCCAGAATGACTATCCGATCCAAAGCCGGTTCTCTGTCTCTCCTATGTAAAACTCATTTTCCGTTCATCTTCCTCATTAATTTCACGCCTAAGGAAATAATCAGAAACATGGAAACATTTAAATAATATTATTTAGGATAGTGAAATTTCCTAGGGAATTGTAATGTTATCAAGGCAATGATAATATAATTATTTAGACTTTAGAATATTTTACAATCAAAATTATATAAATATCTATTTTTATTCTTATAGTTTAGTTAAATGACCTTAAATTTTTTTTCACAAAGCTTTAACTAATAAAGATTTAGTGAAAGCATTCAAGTTACTAACCTTTTTTTGCTTCTTTTTTTAACAGTTCATTTATTTTTTATTTATTTTAATCGTTTTATTAGACCCCTTAAAAGAAACCAGGAGCATTTCTTTATGTGCTTAAATGTGGGGTGCCTGAATATCTTCTTTGGTAAAGTGTCCCTTCAGGTCCTCTGCCTATTTAAAAAAATACTTTTATTGGGGGTTCTTAAACATCTCTTTATCACAATCCATACATTTCATCCAGTGTGTCAAGCACATTTGCACATATGCTGCCATCATCATTTTCAAAGCATTCTCTTTCCACTTGAGCCCCTGATATCAGCTCCCCATTTCTTCCCCCTCCCTCCTACGCTCGCCCTCCCTCATGAACCCTTGAGAAGTTATAGATTATTTTTTCCATATCTTACATTGTCCTCCATTGCCCCTCACACCCCTTTCCGTTATTTGTCCCCCTGGGAGGGGGTTCCAGATTGATTCCCCCTTTCTCCCTCCACCCTCCCCTAATCCTCCTGTTATCTCTACTCTCCTTGTTGGTCCTGAGGGGTTTATCTCTCCTGGATTCCCCGTGTTGTGGGCTCTTATCTGTAGCAGTGTGCATGCTCTGGTCTAATCCAATTTGTAAGGTAGAGTTGAGGTCATGATAGTGGGGGGAAGGAAGCACCAAAGAACTAGAGTAAAGTTGTGTTTTTCATCAGTGCTATACTACACCCTGACTGGCTCATCTCTTCCCTGTGACTCCTCACCGAGGGGTCCAATTGGGCATTGGGTCTCCACTCCATGCCCCCCCTCATTCACATTGGGTATGGTTTTATTCTGGGTTTTAGATGCCTACTAAGCATTTTAATACTATGAAAATTACTTTTATAACGTGAAGAGGAAAATGAAGGATAACCCTGACCAACACCCATTTTGGTGTCTCCGATGTTAGACTTGTTTTTGGGTAGATTTGGCCTGCCAACATGGGATTTTGCTTGTTATTAGCTGAACCCTGTTTCTAAATCTTCTTGGTGGTCAGTCAACAGGAAAAGAAAGGCCCCGTGGCTGATGCTGTCAGAGAGGCAAGGGGCAACAGGTGGACAAGATGAAATCTCAAAGCCCATTGTGAAAATGTGGCCCTCTATTTTCAATCAACCACTGTTTTCTTCAGATTTTCAGTTAGTTGGTCTGAGTCACAGTGACATTTTTGAGCTTTTGTGAAGGTGGGGCAGAGTTGTTGCTTTAATATCCAACACTTCTGGTTCCCTTTGTGTGAGTTTAAAATGAAGGTTGGTTTCCTGAGAGCAAGATAAATCTCCTTTAGGTTCCTTAAGGTCATGTTTGAAAGGGATTGGAGAAGGTAAAGGAAGAGGAAGAAGCGGGCAGAGATAAACCTAAGCAAGTAAGGAAAAATGTCCTAAAGCATATGTCTTTGGCCCTACTTGATGATCACCCTCATGAAGAAGATACGGGTGCTATAGCAGAGTGTGGTGAAGAAACTATATGGTGCCCAGCTATCAGAAAGAATAGCATCTGGGTCTTAAAGGCTTGTCTTTAAGCAGGCAGCTATTTAAGTGAGGTGTCAACTAAATCCACATGGATGAAGCACACACGTCTATATGATCCAAGGATTGTAAATAATAAATTCCAACTCAGTAGGAGGGAGTGATATCAGAGCTTAAATCCTGAACACCCAGTTTGCAGAAGGCTATGGATAATCGTGGAAGCCCAAAATCCATTTGCAGGGTCCATGTATGGGTCAGGCCACTGGTGAATCCTCCTTGACCATAATCAAGGGATATAAATAGGCTTGTGATTAGACAGAGCACTGTGAAGTCGATTATGGCAGATGTAGTTAGAATAAACTTTAATGCATCATCATTTGGTCTCCCTTTTCACTCATTTTAGACTTGTTACTGTTAAAACAAAGTGAGGGGGAAATATGTGTGAATGAAGCCTCTGGTGGACCCCTCTGTCCAAGGAGCAGGGAGGTGGCGAGCCGTGCTCTCCTGCAGAGGGCCTTGGAAAGTGGAGGATTGTAGATGCTGTTGGGTTAAATTTTAACACCTTATCATTTGATCTCCCCTTTGACTTATTTAACTTTTTTTTTTTTAATCAATTTATTGGGGCTCATACAATTCATCACAATACATAGATCAATTGTGTAAAGCACATCTATACATTTGTTGCCCTCATCATTCCCAAAATTCGCTTGCCTCTTGGGTTCCCGGAATCCGCTCATTTTCCTCCCCCCCCCTTCTCTTCCTCCTCCCCTTCCCCCCATGCACCCTTAATAATTTATAAATTATTATTTTATCCTATATTACACTGTCCGGCGTCTCCCTTCACCCACCCCGCTGCTGCCCGTCCCCCAGAGAGGAGGCCATACGTGGCTCCCTGTGATCCATTCCCCCTTACTACACCCCCCTTCCCTCCTGGTATCGCCACTGTCACCCCTGGTCCTGAGAGGTTCTTCTGTCCTAGATTCCCTGAGTTTCCAATTCCCATCTGTACCGCTGTGCATCATCTGGTCTAACCAGGTCTGCAAGGCAAAATTGGGGTCCTGGTAGTTGGGGGGAGGAAGCGTTTAAGAACTAGAGGAAGGTTGTGGGTTTCATTATTGCTATACTGTACCCTAAGTGACTCATCTCCCCACTACCCCTCTGCAAGGTATGTCCAGTTGTCTAGAGATGGGCATTGGGTCTCCATCACGTGCCACCCTCATTGACAAGGATATGACTTTTCTCCCCGCCTTTGGTGTTTAAAGCCTGGTCCCTTTGGCCCTTCATGATCACACGTGGTGTGCTGCTTCCATGTGGGCTTTGTTGCTTCTGGGCTAGATGGCCGCTTGTTTACTTTCAAGCCTTTAAGTCCCCAGACGCTATAGGTCTCGATAGCCGGGCACCATCAGTGACTTATTTAACTTTTGTTCCAGTTTTTAATATTTTCCACTTTGGTCGAGGGTTTTCTGTTTGGCTTTATTATTGTTTTGTTGTTCTTTAAAAACATGTTTTTCTGTATATGAACTCCAAGCTAGGTAAATCTGTAGACAGTAACTAGATTGATGGCTTCTTGGGGGCATGCAGGGGAGGTTGGGGGGAAATGAGGAGCTAATAACAATGAGTACAAAAAAGAAGAAAATGCTCTAAAACGGATTGTGGTGATGATTGTACAACTTGAAAAAATATAATTGAACTATTGAATTGTATAATTACCTTCTATCAGCACTATTTTTAAAAGCTCATTTATTTTTTTCTTTAACAATGTGTAAAGTTAAGACATTAATCTGAGTGACTGTGCCCAGCTTGTTATCAAAATCTTCAGGGACTCCAAAAAGCTGGAGGAAGAATCTCCACGATTATTTAGGCCACCGGGCTGAGTTTCAGAGGTGGCTGGAGCCCACGGTTAATCCTTTCCTTTTCAAAGTTCAGCCAACCAGATCCCCACCCTCCTTTTAAGAGGGTGTGCTGCTGTGGGACCGAACAGCTGACAAGGGGTGTGCTAGAATTGCTATGTTTGTCAACCTTGGAATTTATTCTTTGCTTACTGTATCAACCAAAGTCAATAAATGGGCTATATCTAGCCATATACGAGTCAATAGGCGGTGACCACTCGACAGAGGATCTTGCCTTCCCAATAGGGCGGCGGTGGTGGGCTGAGTCTCTGCCTATGTACCTTAGCCAGAAGGTGTGCTGATAACTTAGCAAGGGCACCCAATCATTTCTGTAGTGTAAGGAACGCAGATCTGCCATCCAGGCTCCCCGGACACCAGGGCACATGAGCTGCAGGTCAGTTTCTCTCTTCTGGTTCGCGGTGGTCTCAGAGTCAGTAGATGTTGGCACTCTGGACCTCTGTCTGTTTTATGGTACAGAGGTCTCAGATGACGATCGAGGCACCAGTGCCTAGCAGGTTCAGATGTGCCAGTGTATTTGCCCTCTCAACTATGTGACCTACCCGTTTTGGTCACATATAAAGTGAACGAAAAGTACTTGAAAAAGATTTTAAAAATTATTTGAAAAAGAAGTAGTGAAACATAACAATGTAGTTTTATTTCATCCAGAATAAATCTTATACAGTTTTATACAGAATAAGTTAATGATATTTTCCCCAATGATGATTGAAATATAAAACTGGGGTAGGGGGACAGTGAAGCAACTAGTGTGTGGCTTAGCTGTGCCTCTTAGGTGCCTTCTCACCCTGAGGTTCTATGATGCAAAGGATGCTGCATACAGGAAGCACCAGAGCGTGGTAATTCATTCCACATCCCAGACCGTTCACTCACAGAGGAGGAGACAGAATTTTCATGTGCGTTTTGACGGCCATTTTTAAAGCAGTCAGTAACGTTTTTGGTACTTTCCATGTGCAAGAACTGTGCTTGGCACTTCAGTGGAGTAAAAGAGCAAGAATCTTCCTCTGAGGGAGTTTTCAGTATTTTATTAACACAGATTTCTGAGTTTTTAAAAAAACGATATCTTCCCTCAGAAAAAATTGACCTATGAAAGTCTTTAGAATCAGAAGGCAATTTCCTCAGTCATTCTGAGAATTCTTTTCCTCCAGGCAGAAATATCTAGATAATAGGTAAAATGCTATTTATTAAAACATAACAAAACAAGAAAATATAGAAATACCTGCTTTCCAAAATAATTTACACTGTTTAATCTATGTACCAAGAAAGTGTGTCTGAATTATTCTATCATGACACAAGGAGTAAGTCTTTGTGTTAGTAGTAGCTGATTCTATGCCAGTAGAATCTCATATACTGTGCTAGTAAAGAACCCTAATCATTGAGCTGGTCTCTACATTGTTTAGGACAATGTTTCCCAAATTGTACTCTCTGGATCCTGCAGATATTGGTTGGTTACAGAGCGTGGCAAGTCCCAGTCCGATTTTTATGGATTCTCAGTCCCAGAGTGCCAATTCGTTCCGTCTTCTATGTCCCCCTTCCTAAGCCTGTCTGCAGGCTATTAGTTCTGGGTAGGTAGCCTGTCTTCCCTACACATTTCTCCTCGAATGTATTGCTCTTGCTGAGCGGTGTCTACCTGTAGAGGCCTTAAGAAAAATGATAAATAAAAGTAGTGTCAGTATATACTCTTTCTGAAATATATTCTACATGATGGTTAGGCCAGCTTGAGAAATAATTCAGGAAAAATTTAGAGAGTGGATGCCCAAAGGGGAAGACAAGGCATGCTAAGGTATGAAGGAGTGCTAGAGGGACATTGGTTAAGCACGAGACCACTAACCAAAAGCTTGGCAGTCTGAATCTACACAGCAGCTCCCTGGGAGAAAGAGCTGGCATTCGCTCTTATAACTCGTACAGTTTAGAAAACCCACCCAGGATAGTTCTTCCCTGTCATGTGTGGTCACTGTCCATGGAAATAGACTTGATCGCATTGAACAGCAGCAAGGGAAAAAGAAACACAAGAGAAGACGAGAAATAATTGACAAATGATATAATAGGAGACAATACATATGTGGGAATAAAGAACAACATACTAGACAAGGTCCACATAAAACACATAGTGATGATTAAAGATACTTTTGTGTGGAAGGAATGGTAGAAAGGAAGAAAGATGGGAAGGAAAATTTGGTAAGCTAGACACAGGAGGGGAGAGTGAGAGAGAACAGAAAAAGAGGCAGGCATGATATGGATGGACATGATAAAGGAACAGAGAGAGGGCATGTAGGAAAAATGCCAGCAGAGAATATTAGTTAGGAAACATACCTCTCTGACAAAGATCAACGCAAGTAAAAAACGGGCAACGATTCACCATTATACTGATATGTGGATTTCCATACAGAAAACGGGAAGTTCATGTGCCTTTCAGTCTTGCAAAACTCGGCAGTTTTGCAAGTATGGGATTTTTAGAGGAAAAGGAAGAATTAGCAATTAAACTAACCCAGACAAGTAGCTTCCAAGTGGTGTCATGAGTTTCCTGCTTTTAAAGTGTGTGCTAATTTGTGACAAGGCTGTATCCAATGGCCCCCAAGATTTCCAACCTCATCAGCATCACCTGGAAGCATTATTCTTCATTGCTGGGATGAGGAAACTCTTAAGGATCATCAAGAGAGTCAGTTATTTAATGGAATCTTAGGTGGGGGGAAAGGTTGGGAACCATTGGTATAGAATATCAGTTATTTTCCTTCCCTAAGAAAAAACTTGGTTGGGATAATCTCTAAGCCTGAAGTAATAAACAGTCTTGTACCTGGTCCTCTGGATCAGTCCCTTTTAAAAAGGGCTCCAAGGGAGGATGTTCACCTTCGTTAAGTGTGTTTACATTTGCACTGTTAAAAGGTGCCTCAGTAGCTAAATCAGCCAATGTGTTTGGCTTTTCAGTTGGCATAATTGGATCGCCTACAAATGGGTCTTGCCTTCCATTGCTAGATGGAGCTCCAGTACCGGAGAAGTGATGCTTGGCTAATTTGGAGCCAAAGCACGGTAACTGTCGGATGCTAGAGGGCCTTTGTTGCTGCCTCTCACCCTCACTTCCTGGTACTTCACTTTGGATTGCTTCTGGTTGGGACTTTTCATCGGGGGTACCTAGCACAAGCTGCTCAGGGGTAAGGTCTGCAGTTCTTTCATTGGGTTGGCTGCCCTCAAACATTTGATCCACAATGTTGGTCCCATCTCCGCCAAAATCACTTTTGAGACATGGTGTGCTTTTTGATTGAGGAAATGGCAGTATGCCCCTTTGGTCCAATTGATTCTTTATAGAACACGGCGTGTTCCTCCTCAGAGTGGCCACATCATCTCTAAAAGGACTTGGGTTTTGGCTTTCCACAGGCAGCCTCTTCTCTGAGCTATTTCTTTGACCAGGCAAAACACTTGTAGGGGACACGATGTGTCTTGCATGTTTAGTATGAGTCCCTTCTGTATATAGCGGGCTGGTGTCCTGGTTCTCCCCTAGTGCAAGACCAAAGGATGGAGTATAGTCTTGTAAAGCAAGTGGATTATCCTTGGGACCCGTGGCCCCACCAGCACAGCAGGGACTTCTTTGGCTTGGGTGAAATGAATTTGCTTCTTTTTGTTCAGGTGGATAACTTTGAGACATTAAGCTTGGGAAAGCTACCTGCTCCCCATCTGGTGAGTTTAACCTAGTCATTTGCATGCCATGGTTCAAGGTCTCATCTTCAAGCCACGTTGGGTTTTTCCGAAGCCCAGCTGGGGAGTTACTGGAGTAGGGCTGGTTCTGTCTGTGGTCTAGTGGGTTAGCTGGAGCATTGTATACATTTGTTGTCTGGTCCCAGAAATTTCTATTAACATACTGCCCTCTTTCTTTGGGCCCATCGGTCTGAATCCTTCGGTCCCAGGAGTCCCAGGAGGGAAACACAGGGCTTTCTTCTGGTGGAACAGCATTCTCCATGTAATAGCCCCTGCTTTCCACAGGTGGCAGTATAGTAGGAACTGTATTGTATGGTGGAAAATGATCATCTGGGCCCCAGGGGTAAAAATCACCATATGGAAAATCCTCTCTGGGTTTGGAGGGATTTTCTAAGGTATAAGTGAGATATTCTTTGTCTGGTTTGGAGGGATTTTCTAAGGTATAGGGGAGATATTCT
>NW_022111369.1:49897926-49936463 GCF_000313985.2 Echinops telfairi
AAGGTATAGGGGAGATATTCTCCGGCTGGTTTGGAGGGGTTTTCTAAGGTATAGGGGAGATATTCTCCTGCTGGTTTGGAGGGATTTTCTAAGGTGTAGGGGAGATATTCTCCGGCTGGTTTGGAGGGATTTTCTAAGGTATAGGGAAGATAATCTTTTGGCTGGTTTGAGGCATATCGTTGGCTTTCATAGTGTCTAAGAGTTGGGCTACCTTTAAAGCTAGACTCTTCCTCACCCCATCTCCCTGGTCGGGGGAAAGGTTCATCTCCAGTTGGATCAATTGGGTCCTCTTCATTATAAGGGACTATCTCTTTCCGATCTGGAGTATTCATGCGGTACAGTCGGTTTTCTGGTTGCCCCCTGGTATTTGGAGGATCACCTCTCTCCTCCCAAGTGTTGCTCCTGAGGTAGGGTGAGTTTTCCCTGGGGTGGTAGGGGTTATATTCAGAGTAGAAAACACTTCCTCTAGAGCCCTGGGAAGGAAGAGGCAAGGGTCCTTCCTGCCTTCCCAGAGCCTCCTGCAGAGTGGGAGAGAGTTCTCCATGGGTCCAGTGGTTTCTTCCTGGAGGAAAACGTCCCCCTGCAGGGAAAGGGATTTCCTCAGGGTATATGGGATTGTATGCACTGGGCTTTAATTCTGGTTGATTAGTCTCTGATTCATATGGGCTTTTTCTTGGTTCTAAAACAATTCCTTTGGGCAACTGCTGGTTTGGGGCTTGGCCATCAGCATTTTGGACTCTGCTGGAGTCTCCTCTTGGGTAATAGACGTTTTCATGTTGATCAATGGAATTAAAGCTTGGGACTGGCCTGTTACCCTCAGAATGAGGCGGTTTATAACTTGGTTTATTAACCCCATCGTCTGGAGAGTTCTTCCAGGGGGCAGTTGGCTCCTTTGTAGGAACAACGATTCTTTCTTTTGGACCGAGAGGCGTTTCCCTCGGATTTTGGATTTTTTCGTTGCGGACAACAGTACCAGGTTTGGTTGCCAAAGTTTGGGCCACATTGCCTCCCATAGGCTGTTTATTTGGCCCTTGGGGTTTTCTTCGGAAATTTGCTGGATTCCTGGCAGGATTGGGAGCATTGCCTCTGGAAATCGAAGCGTACGCTTTGCGATAAGCTGGGTTTCCCGGCCAGGGCGCTTGTTTGCCTGCCCAAGCGAAGGTGTTGCGACGAGGACCCCTGGGCACCTGGTGAGTTCGGTAAAAAGGCCCATGCCCATAGGGCCTGTGCCCCGCGGCGGGCCCCGCGGGGCGCCACTGTCTTCCCGCAGGAACACCTCGGCCGCCTGGATTCCGATTGGGATAATTTCCATAAACGTTTGGCTGCCGCGGGCCCCAGGGCGTTCGGTTTCCCGGGCCCCCCTGATTGGAAGCATTCACTGCCGGGGGTGAACCGACCCCGTCTTGCGCCGTGGGGTTTGCGCCCGGGCCGTGTCCCGGGGTGGTGGTGTCGTTTCCCACCTGGCTCCCGCCGGCACTCGCCGCGTTCGATTGGGTGGCGTTCGTCTCGGGAATAGTGGTATTCGTGGTGGGATCAGCGGCCGGAGTCTCTTTTTTAGGGGGATCTTTTTCTTTCGGTTTTTCAAAATCTTGTTCAAACATCTCTTCTGAATAATAAGGAGGACGCCCCCCGAATCCGTGATAGCCAAAATATCCAAAGTAAGGATTCTGTCGGAAAGAAGAAGAAAACCAACGATTGCTCTTTGTGTTGCACGGTGTGTGTGGCCTTGGGAATTTCCATAATCCATATGGCATCTCAATTCCCAGAGGGCCTCCTTGGACGCCATTGCCTGTGCTTATTTGGTGCTGCCCTGCTTCCCATCACCCTTGACCCCTCTGGGTCTCTAACTTTCCCAGCACTTCTTTTCAGTCTCCTCTCCCTACAAAGGGGTGGCATCCTCCATCCTCCTCATCCACCCTCCTGCTCTGAGCCATCCGTGCAGGCTCGCGCCTCCAATGAGGGCACCCAGGGGTCCCCGACCCTCTCTCGGGAGTCCGAGGCAGCAAGGCCACCCTACTGATGATTTCAGAACGTCTCCGACCGAATGCACCCATAACGTCCTTCTCGACTATTCTGTGCCTAGACTGTTTGGACCCCTGTCTACCCAGTATCTTGTGTCCGATCTTTCTTTCACTTTTCCTAGATGACTCCTGACCAAATCCTGTAAATCTTAACACTTTCCTCTTTAGCAGTAGGACTCCTGAACTGTTGCCATGGTGTTCTTCTTGGGTGGGTTCTATTTAGTCTTGTTTCCCCCCCTTAATCCTGCCTCCACAATGACCTTAGAATACTGGGGCTTCAGTGTGGATGGGTGGGAATTCTGTCACTTTTCCCTTCACTTAGTATTTAAGTTGCTCTTACCTTATAGGACAATCTAAAAACCCTTAGAATAATAGACACGTCCGTATAGCATGACTCTAAAATCTAGACCAGTGGTTCTCAACCTGTGGGTCGCCACCCCTTTCACAGGGGTTGCCCGATTCATAACAGTAGCAAAATGACAGTGATGAAGTAGCAACGAAAATAATTTTATGGTTGGGGGTCACCACAACATGAGGAACTGTGTTAAAGGTCGCGGCCTGAGGAAGGCTGAGAACCACTGCTCTAGACAGACTGGGTTAAACATTCTTGGTCCACTACTAGTAGTAGTACGACTCTGGGCTAAACTCAGTTTATTCATTTGTAAAATGGAGATAATAAAATTATGGCTGCTTCATGGTTGTCGTGAGGGTCAAATGTGATAGCATGTAAACATTAGTGTCTGATACTTAGTAAGTGGCCCATAAATGTTATATATTAGACAATTATCGTCATCACCATATGGCCCAGGATCCCTATATCGGACCTCCTTTCCTCTCTCCGGCACTTAGGCAGAAGCATCTTCTGGTTTTCCGAGTACTCTGTGCTTCAATGACTTTGCAATGACTTCTTCATGCAGAATCTTGACCCCCATCTGCACATTTATGCTTTCTGGCCAACTTGACTTACACGTTAGGACTCAACTTGAATGCTACCTGCTTGGTGAAGCTTCCCGGACTTCCCTGGGTTGAATTGGGCTGTTCCCAGGAGTCCACACCTGGCCACTCTTCTGCTAGAACAATGATCCCACTGGGTTTCCCTGGCCTGTGGTCCCAGGAGCTCCCCTTTGATTGTGAAGTGTGTCAGTGACAACAGTATACTTCTCATCTTTGTCTAGTGCCTAATCAACGTTTGTTCAATAAATGTTTTGATTATCATGAGCGTAGTCAGTGGGGTTTACAAGACGTTTGTGAGGCATTTAGGCCTTTTGGCTTTTCTTTCAAAAATGTGGAGAAAGAGTATTTTTATTCCCAGATGGAGATTAGAGATTGGTGAGCATACAGCTCCATGATCATACAGGAATCTGGCAGCGCCCCAGGAGGGGGCTACAGACTGTGCTGCTTATGCCTGAGCCCTTCCACTCCATTCTGTCATGTTACCGCCGTGGAAATATCGCAGTGGCTAGGCTGATGACAAGGAGACTAATCATTCCTATTTGGGACTATTTCACAGGCCTTTTTAAAAAGCACACTATGTCACTACTAACATGACTGACAGGCTCATAATGGCCCTGTGGCACAGGGAACTGCCCCCGTGGGGTTCTACTCTTTATGGGAATGAAAGTCTCATCTTTTTCTCATAGAATGGCTGGGTTTTTTTGAACAACTGAGCTTGCGGTTAGCAGCCCAATGAGTAACCACTACTCCACCAGGGCTCCTAATCTTTAATGTCTTTATTTTAAGAACAAAAACTTCCAGAGTTATTGGATTTCCGTATTTTCACTGAGAACATATCACAGATTTAGGGCAAACAGGAACGCGTGGTGTTGTGTGGTAATCACAAAAATGACTTTTGGATGACATGGCTCTGGGAAAATGTAAAGGTCGACCACTCTGGCTCTTCTAGTGTTGTGTAGTAAAAGAGTCACTGCATAGGAGTTAGAAGGCAAGTTTCACCTACCACATGAACGAAGCCACTCACTTAGCACGTGAACTTGTCTAATGGGTATTATTAAATTACCTTCCAAGGATAACAGCCTAACATACTCTGACTTCCTCCTCTGTTTACTGTTTCCTCCCTGTCTAGAGTCCAGCTTCAACCTGAAGAAAATCTTACTAGCCTTCTTTGAGGGAAGAGATTCCCATCAGGTTGAACAAACTTTCAATACATGCAGAGGAGAAATAATACATCACACTTTAAGTCTTTGGTTTGATTTGTTGTATAACTTTAAAAAAAAATCCTGAGTACTTGAGCTACAGATTTATATGCTAAGTTTTAACTTTATTAGTAGATGAAGATGAAAAAACCCAGAGATTATTTATACTCACCCCTCCTTCTTCATTGCTGATTGGTGGGCGTCCATAACCTGGTGGTACCCTCTGAAAGATGAAAAAAACAAATGAACACACACACACACACACACACACACACACACACACACACACACACAATCAAGCAACAAAACCCCAAACCAATAAATACAGGAACAAAACATTTTCTATTCTGCTATACCCCTGGAAGGGTCTTAAAATAGCCAAAATCAGGGTTTGGATGGTAACTTTTAGCTCCCCTCATTCTAGCTATTAAGAGCTCTCACATCATCCATCAAGGAATACTGGTAAATACAAAGGCCTTAGCTGCCTCCTAGATAGTCTTATTCAAAAGACCTTGCATGGTGGCATCTTTTAAAAATTGCCCACCCAGCCTGCAAAACACACACACCCATACAAACTCAGCATATGCAGGCAAGGCTTGCATGTCATGGGAATTCAAACATTCATGTTAGTAATGGAAATTAAATCATTATCTTATTTTCAGAATATGTATTTTATACTATAAACTGACAATTCTTCAATCCTCTTTTTTGATTATTGCTGAATTATTTTTTATTTGACGAAGGTTAATTTTCCTAATCAAACTTGGAGGCTGAGTTTCCGCTCATCGATTGCTACAAAGTGGAAGTTCTTAGCAAAGCTCTCACAGCTGCTCAGCACGTTCGATGCAGACGGGATTAATAGCTCCTCTGCCTGAGAATCTCATTTCTATGTTTTGAACACTTTTACCTGGTAGGTTCTACCTTAGTTTCTTTCATTCAATATATCCAGGAAAAAGAAGTCCTCTTTTAAAGAAAAAGAAGTTCAGATGCTCTTACACCTTGAAATGAATGATTTCTTGTTAACAAGAAGCCTTCTTGTGATAGACCAGGAAAACTAATGTCATTGCTAAGTAAAGAGCCTTCAAATATATTTTAATGTTGGTTCTTATTTTTTAACAGCAGTGGTCATTAAGTATTTCTTTAACTCAAACAGTTTATTTTGCTATTTATATTTTAAGTGTCTATGATGCGATCTCTATATTACTTTTTAATGTTTTAAAGGGAGAATTCTTATAAATATTATTTTTTCAAGTTTATTTGTAACAATCTATTGTGGCTAAAAATAGTAACATATAACAAGAAGATCTTAAATTTTAAAAATGTTTATTTTGTTTGTTTTTGAAAAGATCTTAATCTAAGTGTAACTTGCCTTAAATTTGAAAACTTCATTTTTTTCCAGTTTCCCATTACGCTAAAGGAGAATACTCTGTTTTCTAATCTCTCAGAGAAGTGGAAAATAATAACAAGGTATTAAACACAAGTCTTTAAAGCTAAAAAACTAAGTTATTAGTAATGGTTTGGTTGTTTATACTATGTTCATGTCATCAATCTGCTTGAGTGAAAAACTTATCTTAAACAAATTTCTTCATTTTTTTCAACATGAACTCCAATGTGAAGCGTTTGTTTCTTACCCGCTCCTGGTTGGCACAGGGGATTCCACTAGAGTGATGTGCTCATAATAATTTGAGATATAATATTTTTTCACTTCTGATAGAAAGAAAAACTTCTCACCTGTGGGATTTGCCATGGTGGTTGTTGGTAGGGAAATAGCCCATTGTTAAATGGTGGGAATGCCTAGAGAGAAGACACACAAAGTGATTAGAAAAATAAATTTAAATATGAAATGAACCAACTAGACATAATTATTAGAAACCTAGGAGTCTGCATATCCTTTCCATTAAAGTGATTTTTCTCTAGAGCAGAGACAATAGTACTAATATTATTGAGTGCTTAGTACTGAGCACTGTACCCATCATTTTATGTTGGTAAAATCACATAATATTCACATGACTCTAGAAGGAAAATGCTTATTTGTTTAAAACTATGGAGTCCAGGGGAGCTAAGTAAGCCACTTGTCCCAAATCTATAGCTGGTAAATAAGCCAGAATTAAAATCCAGGAGTGGCTTTTAATTTAAGTTTCTATTTCCTACATCTGTAGTAGTTTGGAAATAAATGTTAGCAAACTGAAAGCCGGTATCTTATAATGCCACAATGTGTGAGATCTTGATAAGTAATTTGTGCTTCTCCTTGTTTTCATTCAGCGCTATACTTGTATCACCCTGAAGTATCTTCCAATATTAATAGGTCTGGAAGGGACTTAAAGATTATTTACTATTCATAGAATCTAGAACAATAACTGGCTTGCTCAAAGTGCTAGAATTAGATTATGAATCTATTTCCCAACTTTCAGACTATTTCTCCTGTTACCGTATCCCATTGTCTCTTCTCTGTCTTTCAGCAGGAGGACAGTTCTGTGTTGTGCATCGGTTCATCACAATGGGAGTCAGAATTGACTGGATAGTAATTGGGACTAGTCTTTAAGGTAATAGCATTTGGGGAGTTTTGAGCCAGATTGAGTGGCATGGGCTCAGCAGCAGTTTTGGAAGTTGGCTACAGCTTTATCTGGAAAGAAAGTGTCAAAACTAAAGCTAGTATTGTGTACACGGAACACCCAAAACAAACCCATTGCCCTTGAATTATTTCCAGCACATAACAAACCCATCTCTTACAAGTAGAACTGCTTCATAGGGTTTTCTTGGCTCTCATCTTCATGGGAACAATTCATAAGGTCTTCGTTTTATGGAGCTGTTGGGTGGAGTGGAACTGTGAGCAACCGGTCACAGCCACTCGCAGTCCCCCGTTCCTCTAGCACCCATTGCCCTGGAGTTGACTCTTCATGGGGACTTGACAGAACAGAGTGAAACTGCTCCATGGGGTTTCCGAGGTTGTATTCTCTAGGGAGGAGCCCAGTGGTGCAGCCATGAAAGGTTCTGCTACTAACAGAACAGCCTAGGAGACCCCGGGGAATAACTCTGCCCTGTCTACAGGTTGCTATGAGTTAGAATCAACCCGATGGCAATGGACTTGATTTTCATGGAAGACAGGACATCGGGTGCTCTTGCTCTGCCCACATTTGGTTAGCTGCAGAGGAATAACCACTGCCTCACCTCCTATAGAGCAGCCCTCATCTTGAGGAGCAAACGGGCCAAGTATATGGATAGTAATGTCATGGCCCTCCCACGTCCTGGGAGGCACTTTGATTATTCAGACCCGGAACTTTGCTGGACAAACCTCACCTGAGGGGTGGGAGCTTCCTCTGTGGGCTGAGGTGTGGCCTGTGGAGACTGCTTTAGAGGCCGCTTTGGGGGTGGCTTTTTTGGCTGAGGTTGGGTGGGTTTCTGGGTCTCCTGGGTTTGATCAGTCTTGCTCTGGCGTTTGGATCCTGAGGGAGATGAAGGTTTCCGTGGATGCCAGGGTGGTGGTGGCTGTGGCCACATGGGCATCTGGTACTGTGGGAAGAGCTGAGGGTTCTGTAGGCCATTTCCATACATGGGGCCAAGTTGTGACATCTAAAGGGGAAGCAAATGACAGAAATCACACCAAGGGCTGGGATTCCTGTTTTTTCCACATGTTAACCATTAAAACTTAGTCAAGGCGCTTGACAATCCTATGGAATTTGACTCAAAAAAAAAAGGAAGCTAGATAGTATTTAACTAGAATTTCATTTAAATCTTATCTCGCAGGAATACATTTTAGACCTTTAAAATACCTATTAAGCAAACTAACAAAAATTAGATGTTAATTTTTAGTTAAAAAATTTGATCAACAATTTTCTAAAGAGGACCTTATCTTAGTTAAGAGGAGTATAGGTCAGGCAGGGGTCCTCAAACTTTTTAAACAGGGGGCCAGTTCACTGTCCCTCAGACCCATTGGAGGGCCAGACTATAGTTTTAAAAAAAAACTATGAACAAATTCCTATGCACACTGCACATATCCTATTTTGAAGTAAAAGACAAAAGGGGGCAAAAACACCCGGCGGGCCGGATACATGTCCTTGGCAGGCCACATGTGGCCCATGGGCTGTAGTTTGAGGACCCCTGGGTCAGGGTATAGAAGGATTTGGCATTAAATTAAGAATCATGTTTTTTCTCATAAAACTAGGCTAGGAGAAGAAAGAGCAACAAGAAACAATAACCACAGAACAATAAAGGTAGTAAGACTGAAGAGAGAGCGGAGAGAAAGAGGGAGCAGGGAGGAGACAGGAGAGAGAAGAGTGAGAAAATATACATTGTCTGTGTAAATTCTGTCCTTGCATACAGGTGGTTCCTCATTGATTCAATTTTCAATATGAAGTAGAATGTGGCATCAGAGGAGACTTGTTAACAACCTGTGATAGGCAGATGACACAACCTTGCTGCTGAAAGAGAGGAGGACTTGAAGCACTTGCTGATGAAGATCAAGGATTGTAGCCTTCATACTGAAGGCTACATTGTAAAGAAGACCAAAATCCTCACACCTGAACCGATAGGTAACTTCATGATAAATGGAGAAAAGGTTGAAGTTGTCAAAGATTTTGTCTTGTTGGATTCACAATCAGTGCTCATGGAAGCAGCACTCAAGAGATCAAGTGACTCATTAAATTGGGTAGATTTGCTGCACAAGACCTCTTTCAAGTGCTGAAAAGCAAGAGCGTTCCTTTGAGGGCTAGGGGGCATCTCATCCAATAGCCTCCTATGTGTGTGAAAGCTGGCACTGAATAAGGAGGACGAAGAAGAAGTGGCGCATGTGGGGTGTGATGCTGGAGGAGAATACCGAAAGGACTATGGCTGCCAAAAGAACAAGCAGACCCGCCTCGGAAGAGCCACAGCCAGAATGCTCCTTAGAGGGAAGGAAGGTGAGGCTTGGTCTCACACACGTTGACGTGTTGTCAGGAGAGACCAGTCCCTGGAGAAGGACAGCATGCCTGGTCAAGTAGAGGGCCAGCAAAAAAGACACAATGCACTCAAGCTTACGAACAATTGTGAGGATGGTGCAGGACCGGCAGTGTTTGTTCTAGTGTACGTGGGCCACTAGGAGTCAGAACTGACTGAACAGCACTTAGAAACAACAACAATAACAACAACACAACTGAAGGGTGGGTAGGGAAGCAAAAGCAGTTACAATCTGAAAATGCTAATTTCTGAGTTGACCTCATAAACCAATCCCCATTCAGACAGGCCTTTCCTGGATTTAATCCGACTTCCTATTTGCTTTAACCAATCGTTCACTGTCACTGAATGATATACACACAATACAGAGGAGCTGTAATGCTGAAAGAAGAAAGTGGAGATTGTAAACTTTGCATTAAGATGCAGGACTTAATGATAATTAAATTTGTGAAAAACCTCAAGACAGAGACAAGATCACTAAAAACTGAGAATGGGGGTTGGAGCAATCAACTATTGCAAAAGAGAAAATAACACTGGTGAATTTAGATGAGGGCCTTAAAAGAATGATTTGAATGAAAAAGATTGCGAGAAAATTGATTCTCTCTCAAAATGACTCAATATCAAGTGTTACACAGACTATTAGAGTGCTATCATATACTTTCATTTAAAAAATGCCCAAATTATCTGACCAATATTGATTCAATATTATCTTGTTATGAGAATTAGCACATAGTGGAATTTATAATTTACAAATGGTTTAAATCAGACAGAATATCTTATTTCACAATGTTAGCATTACTTTTAAGATAATCCAAATATATTTTACCCCAATGTCACTAAACTATTTTTGTTTTTATATTTGTGAATAAACGTGTCTAAGCTTTTTCCAGAATTAATTTTCCTTGGATATAAGAAACACTTGTGTAATTAGTAAATTATTTTGGTTTTTATGAAAGTACAATAGTAATCAATAAAGAGAATTTTTGGTCTTCGGGAACAGGAAGGTGATCCCTTCACCCCTGAAATGCTTATAAGGATTATAGGCAGTCACTAGGTAATGAATATCTGATTTATGTACCACCTGTAGTTATGAACCAATCCTGTAAAGGCTATTATTAAAAAAAATCTGAGGTACACACAATGGTAATGACAGATGAGTACTACTTTGAAATGCATCAAACATTAGTATTCTATGTTATTAAGATAAATATGCGCTAGTGTATCTGGAACTGTTTAATATTATTATACATAGAATTGTACACTATATAGTAAGACAAGTATTTACTGAGATTGGATATGAACTGCTCCAAATTATATATGAATTTGATTTAGAGATAGATTAAGGAATAGAACTCATTTATAATCTGAGAACTGGCTGTATATTGTAATTAAACCATGTGGCTAGCCTTTGGTGTAGCTAAGATAACTCTTTAAAATGTAGCTAACCAGATACAAACAAGAGGTTATCAGGAATAATGTAAAGAGGGACTTACATGTGGAGAGTTCATGAAGTTGAACTGACCGTATCGCATCATCTGTGATTGAAGGAATCCATTAGGGGAACAAGAAATGAAACTTTTGTATTCAATCAACCCATAAATCATTAAAAAAAATTGGTCTTCTGATTTCAAAGTACAGTATTCATCCTTTTCCCCCTGGTTATACATGATTTTAAAATAATTATGCAATGAAAAGAAATAAACTCACGGAGAACTTTAATTTTAATTCAGGATTTTAGTTAGAAAAGAATCACTAAAAAATACTAGTGGATAAAAATCTGGTTGGCTTACAAGTTTTTGAACATTCTGATTCATTCCTCTGGAATTCAGGGTTTGAGAATTTGATAATTATATGAGGAGATACTTTTCCCTCAAGTGTGTATTGTATTTGGTCAATGATCCTGACACTGTACCAAAAAGAACTAGTTGACCTCCCACCATTTCAGGAGGTAGCCTCTGGGCCAGAACCAGGGGTGCTGAAGGAAGAGGTTCACACTGCATTAAAGCAATCGTCAAAACAAAGGCTCCACAGTCTCTGGGGAAGGGCGTCATGCTTGGTAAAGGGGAGGAACAGCGAAAAAGAGAACCTCCCTCAATGAGATGGGCTGATACAGGGGTTCAACAGTGGGCTCAGGCATAGGGATGATTGTCAGTGCCGTTCTTCCTTTTGTTGTGCAGAGGGTGGCGATGAGTCGGAACCAGCTTGATGGCCCCGAACAACAAAATGACCCTGGGCCAGGGACATGTAAAGGGTCTTTCTGCGGGCAAACACCTACCTCCTAAGCACTCTAATGGCCACCCTACTAGCTAGAACACAGTAAAGACTTTAACCCAAATCCACATTTACTTGAAAAAGAATCACTGAAGCCCACAGATAGAATGAGGTTGGGGGTAAATTACTGCCTTTATGAATAAATATTTTATGAATAAAAATGTTTTCTAATATTGTTTTTTATGAAATTGCAGGCTAGGACTCTGATATCCTCCCTAATGGGTTCTCCTTGTCCTCAGAAAATGTACTTTCAGAAGAGACTGAACACACATACCTCCTCACTTTTACTGCTAAATCTGGTCATCCGGGGCATTTGCATCTGGAAGGGAGAGAGTATCAGTATCAAAGGCAAAATACTTATTGAAAGGAGCTAACTTATTGTCCACAAATAAAAGGCCTAATTTTCCCCCTTAATACTCACTGGCATAGCAGTGGAGTTACCAAGCAGAGCTAGAAAGACCATGAGGATCTTCATTTGTCCAACGGATACCTGAAATAAAAAGCTGAGTTTTATTTGTGGACTGAAAGATAATTATATTTAGGAGACTCTACCCTTTCTACTTGTCTGTCAAGGAGCATCTAGAAATAAACAGTGGTGGGGCTTCTGCTGTCATTTCGGTTGCATCTTATTAAAACTATTTGGTAGTTGTTTAGTTATGACCAGGCCCTGTTCCAAACTGCCCAAGGAGAGCAGGTTTAAAGGAAAGAAGAGAGAGAGAGAGAGAGAGAGAGAGAGAGAGAGAGATTTCAATAATGCTTGTGAGGGAACATAGCACTGAACTGAGGACTTTAGCAATTAAGTTACCCCTCAACATAGGATCATTGATGGTTTAAAGTTCTAGTTGTTAGGTTGATTAAGAAAGCTGTAGTGGTATTCAATTGCACTCACAATACAGAAAATCTGTTTTTAATGAGGGCATCCTCTAAAATTAGAAGTTTGTACTCATTTCTAAGATCTACAGACAATATTTGAGTTTATAGAGGCTAATTAGATAAATGGAAATAGGCCCATTGACCCGTGACTCAGGACCAGGCAGTTTTAACTCTGTCTTACGTAAGGGCACCATGAATCTGAGCCATTCTGATGACAACTAGCAACAAAATCTCTTCGTCTAGCTCTTCTGTTGTTTCTGTTGTCCTCATTGCTATGATTATTTTACCATTTAAAACATCACTTTTGATCCGGGAGCAGGCAGGGGAATAGGAAGAACTAGGCAGAAATGTACATTTGGCGCTGCTCATTTCTTTTCTGGGGAGAGAGAGGACTTTGTATTCCTGTGAACTAAGAGCTGGAGTCTCAGACACTCATGGGGCAGCTCGACTCTGCCTCTCGGGTTGCTATGAGTTGGCATCGACTCAATGGCAGTGTCTTTGTAGAGTCTGAGAAACTTCCATTGGGCATACAGAGAACAAGTTGAAATGATAGACAGCCATATAGGACAATCTGGAGATCGCTTTTATGAATTTCATTTAACTCGCTCTAGTTGCTTACACACAAAAGACCTCTCGTGGCATGGTGGGTTATGAGTGTGGCTGCTTAGCTCAAGATCAGCAGTTGGTAACAACCAGCTGCACTGTGGGAGAAAGATGGGTCCTTCTACACCCGTAACAAGTTAAAGTCTTAGAAACCCACACAGGCAGTTCTACCCTGTCCTAGAGGGGCACTATGAGTTGGCATCGACGATGGCAGCGAGTTTGGTTTTGGATGTTTAAGGCTTTCGTTTCCATCTTTAAACAAGGCTTGCTTTGATGCAATTATTTGGTTCCTTATGAAAATGTTCCTATTTTTATATATGATGGAGGAAAGTGGAGGTTATATTCCAAAGGATTGATTTTCATGGCATAGGAGATCTGACTCAGTACTTAGCACAGGAACCCAGATATAAATTAAAAACCAAACCTGCTGCTGTCAAATGGATTCTGACTCATAATAATGACCCTGTACGACAGAGTAGATCTCCCACGGTGAGTTTCTGAGACTGTAAATGTACAGGGCTATAGGAAGCCTCATCTGTCTCCCCCATGCATTTGAACCACCCACCTTTCAATTAGCAGCTGAAAGCTAAATCATGGAACCACGAGGCCATCACTATCATATACACTCACTTCCACTGAGTTGACTCTGACCCATAGGGGCAGACATTCTCATTTTTCTCCCTCAGAGCAGCTGGTAGGTTTGAACTGCTGACTTGAGGTTAGCAGTCCAGCACATCCCACTATGCCACCAGAGCGCCTGTAATCGTTATAGACACCAGGGTTTGTGCATTTCTTTGGTGTCTTCTTCCCTTTTTCTCAGTGTGAAATACAGCTAGTAGTGACATAAGCACTTTTCACCCTCTGCTTGTTTCCCAAGGGAGTAGATAATGAAAAGACACTCTAGTATTTTTATAATCAACTTTTTTTTTCTAATTTGCTTTCTGAATAACATAAATAAATACAATCAATTATCATAGCGATATCAGAGAAATTGCGAGTAATAGGTAAATATAGTAGTATGTACTAATGTCGTTCCCACTTACTAACGATGTTCAGAATCTTAATATTCTAGAGAGGACTAAAAATAATAACAACTAAAATTAGTGTTCTTAGTATAGGCTTATCATAACACAAGAAAGAGAATACTGGTGAGACTTTCCTTTAACTTTCCATTCTATGATTACGGTCCAGGTTTTGGGGCATTTAATTCCTCTTTGGCTGAATCAGCCAAAGCAGGACTCTCTATAGCAGGAATATCATCGGCTATCTGGATAATGTTTCTGTTATAGTACCCACTCATATAGGAATATGTGGTCTTTTATTTTGCACATATAAAATGTCAATCATTTTCTGTTTTGTAAAATTAATATAGATCCTGTTGGTGACTTCTGAAGTCAAATGATTAGAGGGAAGTTCTGAATGATACTTTTTGGATGATTGTGGATTATAACGACTGTACCTATTCTTACTTCCATTCCTTCTGTGACCGTTGATGTTCTCTGATCCTTCTGCCATATTTAAATCGTGTATTTTCCCTCTCAAGTGTACTTCTGATAAGTATAGTAGCTCAATAAGTGGCCCTTATGCACTGAGAAAAAGTAAATGAAATACTCACCAGGCGATCTAGCTTAGGGAAAGAGGTTCCATGCCTGCACTGGAGTAGCACCATTTTTCATAAGCCTTTAACAAATAAATAGATTTAGCAATATAAATGCAAATGTAGAAATCAAACAAATAAATAAAACGAATAGCAAAAAGTTTCAGCTCTAAGGAAGCATATGTCTTGTTATTTTAAGTTGAATCTTTTGTTGCTTTCAGAGTTGGGTGAAAACCAAATTAGGGTGAAAATGAGAAGCAGGAATGACACTGTGAGATCTTTCGAGTACAATGTTGCTTGGACATGACCGCTCTCTGGGGAAATGTACAAAGCATAACATGCAGTGCGTTTTCTGGGGGTTGTACGAAAACATACAGGAAAGACATAAACTAATGATTACCAAATTTTATAAGAAAATGCGTGAAAATAATACACAATCAATATCAAGGCATGCGGCAAGGAAATACAGCATCTATGAAGTTAGTTATTTGGAACCTTATTAATTAGTGTTGATGATCTCTAATACTCACCCAGTGCCAGTTAGAAGTGGCACAATGTATAAAATAACTTGTCCTGGAACTGTGTTAGCCAACCTTTAAAATATAACCCTAATGGTCTAGAGTGGAGATGACTACGGACTTCTGAAACCAGAGCGAGCTTGAGGAGCAAGACACATATCTTAAAAATAAAACAAAATTCTTCATGCGGGTGTCATGGTCACGTCTGAAAAAGCTGGAAATGAAAGAATTCTTCCTTGTCAGAGAGGTTACGGTAGCAAGGTCACATTTAAGCACTGTGGTAGACCTGCACAACCAATCAGCTTTGAGGAAAACGGTTTTGCCGTCACAAGAATTTAAGGAAAAAAACCCACACACCCCATGTAAAATTTATAATGTGTTATTATAGGAGCTGTCAAATCTAGTCTCTTATTATGTATAATAACAGTTTGGGAAAATGAGCTTACAGCAGTAAGATTTAGAACATGCTTTGCCTGGTAAATTTGGGGCATCTGAAGTATAGAAACTCTGTTAACACCAAGATATTTAGGAGACGAAGGGGAATATTGACAATATACTTTTGTCATAAATCTTTTATGATCAACAAGGACTAGGTCAAATAACATTTTATATTTGATATATTTAGTTAATAAATAATTAAAATAGAGTGGAATATTATAACCATGGGCAATTCAGTGATTTGATTTGTATTACATAAGACCAGTCAAACAATATACATAATTATATTTAAAATTAAATATAATCTTAAAAGTTAATATAGTTTTATAAGAATTGGATAAAAGGGCAAACAAACCGTCAGCTATACATGACAATATAACCTTGTGAAAATAAGTTGAGAAATTCACTGAAGGGGTGGTTATGGATTTCTTTTCTGAAATATGACTTTACAGCATAGAGGGTTTTATTTCTAAATGAGTGGGGAAATTAGACTTTCATTGACAAGAGTGAGCTTTGCTCACTTGGATTCTCTTGTTCTCCTTGGGCTCCACGAGAGAAAACATTTACAGCGGCAGTGTTTGCTTCTTCTGATGTTGGCTTCATTTTAAAGTTAAGAGTGCTTGAATTTGATGTGAAAATGTGGTTCCTATTTGATGTGACTGTTTACATCAGGTCATGGAGCTGGGAAGAAAGGGAAAGGTCACGGATCCTTGGAGGATAAGGGTTCTCTTTCAAGAAAAAAAAAGTCACTTAAAGCACAGCTCAGCAGTAAGCAAGCATGAAATCTATAATGGCTGTTGTGGTTATGGGCTGTGCTACAAGGTCAGCAGTTCGAAGCCATCATTTTCTTCATGGAATAAAAATGAGGCTTCCAACTCTCTTAAAGGGTTACAGTCTCAGAAACCCACAGGGGCAATTCTACTTTGTCCTTTATGGTAGAATTGACTAGATGACAGTGAACTTGGTTCTTGGAATATTACTATTAAATCTTGCTCAATAGCTGCTTTATTACTAAACACTGACACATTTTCTGAAGATTTCTGAGGACTGTATCACGTAATTGTTATCATTCATTAAAAAAAACAAAACACAAGAAACATAGAAAAAAAAAAGATGCCAGCGATGTAACCAAATTTCTTTGTAAATAGAGTATGGAGTATGGAGAAAAATCCCCAGATTTTATTCAGCTCAAATCCAGCTTCTGGTCTACCAATACCAGGGAGGAACTGTTGCTGATGGCTATGTATTGGACCACCCTCGGACATAGACTGACTTGCTTATGCTTCGCGAAATTGGGTCTCTGCAATACCTTTTCAAGTTTAAAGAGGACGCAGAAACAAATGACCTCAGCAAACCATCTTGTTCTCTCTCTTCTCTCTTCTCCTTAAGGAGGAAATGTAACAGTGCTTAAAAACACAGGTCCCGGGGTCCAAACTACTGAGTCATGCATAGGATGTGGTTAGAAGCAGTCCTGGATTCATAGCAGTGTCTTATATGTTTTCCCACTTACTATGCTATATAAGCTTGCTGGAATGTCACCTCATCATAGAACAATTTTTTTTTGTTAATTTACCACTTACTCTGCATTGGACACTGCTTGAACACTTGGATCAATTAATTTATTTATTTCCTTGGATCGATTAATTTATTCCTCATCAAAACCCTATGTTGAAAAGTCATGGAGGCCACACCCAGCCTCCTCCAGTTCCCAAGACTGATTGTCATAAGGCAGGCCTCCTTCACGCTCTATCCTTCATAACCCCATGCTGACCCCAACTGTCCCTTGCAGGACATTCTACTTCTGTGGCTGGGTTTGGTAGGTCCTTGCAATGGCTTCAGAAAACTCAGAGATGGTGATCATGATTATGGGGTTTATTAATAAGGTTAGCAGGTTATAATTGCGGTGAGAAATGCTTGGGATAAGGTTGTTCAGTTAGGATAGTTTCTTTTCCATTATGCCTATCGAGTGGCCTTTCTCTGTCCCTCAACCTTTTGGCCTCCTCAGGCAGTGTTCCAAAGCTCTATTAGGGCTGCCAGTACATGCTCAAAGGCATGCCACTCCTCTATAAGCCTCAACTTGAAGGCATTTAGTTCCTGCTCTGTGGATCAGAAAACCCAGCTCCCCCAATTAAGTGCTCAGAGACATCCCACTCTACAAGTCAGAGTGGTTTACAACTCTTGTCCCCAATCACTCAGGTTTACTTGGCTTGTATTCTGGGAAGTCCACCACTCTATCTCATGCTCTGCCTCCTGGCTCTGTGCTTGTTACCCCTATACCACTTCTCTGGTGTCCAAACTGTCTTTGGATCAAGGACATTCAGTGCACAGGTGTCTAGGGGTCCAAAGGATGTACTTCACTCCTGGCTTTTCTCACTTGCAGGTAGCGAGAGTCCCCCCCCGCCTGGTTTTGAGATGATTTATTTTATAGTCAGCCATATGACAATCACAATTAGCCCTAATAAGTATCACACAGAGCTGAATCATATAATCAAATCATATCCACCCCTTTATCCCCGCCCAATTTCTTACTTAGACCCATCAGAAAAATGGTCATTTGGTGGGAGAATTAAAGCCTATGGTCAGAAGAGCCATATTAAATACAATGATACCTCAGTTGTAGAACTCAATTCTTTCCAAAGTTGTGTTCAAACACTGAAAAGTTTGCAAATTTAACATACGTTTTCCATAAGAAATAATGGAAAATATGAGTGCAGGAGGGGGGAGGGAGCATAAGAACTGATTGTGATGATGTATATACAATTCTTTTAAAAAACACTTTAACAATGGAAGTGTATGATATGTGAATATTATATCAAGAAAACTACTAAAAAAAGAAGGAAAGAAAGAAAGAAAGAAATCAAACTTGACCAATGGCTATCATGGGTGAAGGAGGCAGAGTTGTTGCTTAGGCGACATTGAGTTTATGTTAATGGTGGTGGAATAATATGGAAAAGGATATCAATAATCATTGTACAACAAGAAGAATATAATCAAAGGCACTGAACCTTATTTATTTTATTTTTTCCTGACCCTATAGGACTGTGGGTTATTTTTCCTTCTTTTTATTTTTTTAATGAATTATTTTATGGGGCTCTTACAAATCTTGTAACAATCCATAAATCAATTATATCAAGCACATTTGTACATATGTTGCCATCATCATTTTCTTTTTTGATTCTTTAAAAATCATTTTATTGGGGGCTCGTACAGCTCCTATCACAATCCATATATACATCCATTGTGTCAAACACATTTGAACATATGTTGCCATCATTGTTTTCAAACATTTTTCTTTCTAATTGAGCCTTTGGTATCAGCTCCTCTTTTTTCCCCTCCCTCCCCCACCCTCCCCCACTTGTGAATCCTTGATCAATTACATATTATTATTGTTATTTTTGTTTCTTATACCAACTGCTTTCTTCTTTCACCCACATTTCTTTTATTTGTCCCCTTCAGGAGGATATATATCCTTCATTGTGGTTGGTTCCCTTTCTCCCCCTTCCCCTATCCTCATGGTGTCACTACTCCCATTACTGTCTTTGAGGGGTTATCTGTCCTGGAATCCAGGCTTTGAGAGGTCTTATCTCTCCCAATATACATACTCTGGTCTAGCAGAATTTGTAAGGTAGAACTGAGGTCATGGTAGTGGGGAGTGGGGGTGGGGTGGGCGGTGGCGGGGAGGAAGCGTTCAAGAACTAGAGGAATGTTGTGTGTTGGTGCTCTACTGCACCCTGGCTGAATCCTCCCTTCTGTGGCAGGATGTCCAATTGCCTACACATGGGCTTTGGGTCTCCACTCTGACCCCCCTCATTCGCATCGATATGATTGCTTTGGGTCTTCTGATGCCTGGTGTGCTTATTCCATGTGGACTTTGTTGCTTCCCTGCTAGCTGGGCACTTGTTTAACTTCAAGAGCCCTGAATTTTACCTGTGGAGGCTGTTGATCAGAGAATGTTTTGTTGTGTATCTTTTTGCCACACTTAAATAAATAATTGCACAAATAACAATGAATATTAGGAAGAGGAAGATGTTTTAAAATTGATTGTGGTGTTAATTGTTCAACTCTTCTTGATATGATTGAGTGATTGAATTGGATGATATGTAGATGAAGTTCTAAAACAAAGTTGGAAAAAGATTAAAAAAAAGTGACTGCTCATCGATTTAGTGTAAAGGAAAAAATCAAGAAATAATGGAAACCAAGTAATTGATTGTAAGACCCCAAAATTACACTTCTAAATTCGTGTTCCTATGACTTTAATACAAAGTAAACAGTGCTAGGTTGTAGGAATTCCCCTAACACATCCAAACACAGTGAAGACAGTACATTAAATATCAAAACACAATACAGTAAGTAAAATGACAATATTTTATGCAAATAAAGTGCAAAACTCTCACAACAACGAATGTTTGAGTAGTGTACTAATAAAAGCACTATCTGTTGTTGAGTGAGAGCAACACTAACACTAAAGCATCACCCCTTTATGTCCGAGGTGAGACGGGACCGGGATTCATTCTTGGCCACTACCGGTCTTTTCAAGGCGGATTTGCAGCTCCACTCTCAAGCGAAATCACACACACTGAGCCGAGTTTTTTTAACTTTGCTGTTGGAGCAGTAGAAAGCTTGAACTTCTTACCGAGGTATCACTGTGAGTCCCTGCACTGTAGGGAGGTTCTATTGTCATTCACATTCCATGATAAGGAAACGAATACACGGAATGCTAAAGGAACTTTTCCAGGCTTCCACAGCTGGTGAGTGGCAGACCCAGAACCGGAAGAGCACAGTAAGAAAAATAGACCAGGGGGTGGAATATTGAGTCCAGAAGTTGAAACGTCATTAATATATCTGCTTTTAATTTTATACTGAGTCTATCTGTGAACTTTCTGCTTGTGCTTGAAATTCTAATTTTATTACAATTTCTTGTTGTGAGTTATCTAAAATCCATTTGAAAAGATAAGTATAAACAAATTAATATAACAAGTGACAATTTTATGTACATGACTGTACTCATACTATCCTATTGTTGGTAGATATTGTTGGGTTCTGATTTGTAATGACCCTATGTACAACAATGAAACTTTTCATAGTCTTGCCCCATCCTTATGATAATTCCTATTTGTTATCTCATTGTTGTGGCCACAGTATTAACCATCTTAATTAAGCATCTTCCTCTTCTTCGATGACCCTCTACCTTACCAAATATAATGCTCTTCTCCAGAGACTGGTCCCTCTTAACAACACGTCCAAAGCATTTGAGACAGTCTTACCATTCTTGCTTCGAAGGAACATCCTGACTGTGCTTCCTCCAGACATTTGCTCATTCTTTTGGCAGTCAATGGCATACTCGATATTTTTTACCAGCCCCAGAATTCACATGATGCAAGTCATTTTTGGTCTTCCTTATGCATTGTCCAGCTTTCCTATGCATATGAGGTGATTGAAAATACCATGTCTTGCATCTGGTGCACCTTAATCTTTGCCTGCTAATATTTTAAAGAGGTCTTTAAAAAAATTTTATTGCGGGCTCATACAACTCATCACAATCCATACATACATCAATTGTGTAAAGCACATTTGTACATTCATTGCCCTCATCATTCTCAAAACATTTGCTCTCCATATAAGCCCCTGGCATCAGCTCCTCATTTTCCCCCTTCCTCCCCACTCTCCCCTCCCTCATGAACCCTTGATAATTTATAAATTATTATTGTGTCATATCTTACACTGTCCGACATCTCCCCTCACCCACTTTTCTGTTGTCCATCCCCCAGGAAGGAGGTTATATGTAGATCCTTGTAATCGGTTCCCCCTTTCCACCCCACCCTCCCTCCACCCTCCTGGTATCGCCACTCTCACCACTGGTCCTGAAGGGATCATCTGCTCTGGATTCCCTGTGTTTCCAGTTCATATCTGTACTGGTGTACATCCCCTGGTCTATCCAGATTTGTAAGGTAAAAGGGATCATGATAGTTGAGGGGGTGGGGGAAGCATTCAGGAACTAGAGGAAAGTTGTATGTTTCATCTTTGCTACACTGCACCCTGACTGGTTCCTCTCCTCCCGGTGACCCTTCCAAAAGGGGATGTCTGATTGCCTACAGATGGGCTTGGGTCTCCACTCCGCACTCCTCCTCATTCACAATGATATGATTTTTTGTTCTGATAATGCCTGATACCTGATCCCTTTGTGACCTCGTGATCACACAGACTGGTGTGCTTCTTCCATGTGAGTTTTGTTGCTTCTGAGCTAGATGGCTGCTTGTTTACCTTCAAGCCATTAAGACCCCAGATGCTATCTCTTTAGATAGCCGGGCACCATCAGCTTTCTTTGCCACATTTGTTTACACACCTATTTGTCTTCAGCGATCATATCAGGAAGGTGAGCACACAATGATATGATTTTTTGTTCTTTGATGTCTGATAACTTAAGGTGACCAGACTTCCCGCTTTTGGTGAGACAGTCCCGATTTTTAACAATTTGTCCCGTGTTCCATGACATTTTAAAAAAGGCCCGATTCTTGGAAAGAATGCACGACAAGCTAGGGAATGTCAGGACAACGGGAAGGGAATATACATTTTTCGGCTGCCATGTGGCTATTTCGCCAGGATATGAGTTTTATATTATTTTTGTTAATTTTTTAATGTCAAATTTTAATAATAAATAATTGTTGAGAACTGATTATCAAGAGCTGCTTATCAAAGTTCTCATTGTTGATCAGTTGTTAGAATTGGACCACCATTGTTTGGACTTAATCAACAATGGCATTTTTTGGCATTGGCAATGACAAAAACATTTTGTAACTGTCTCTCAGATGATACACATCGTACTGCTTGCTAGTGCTAGTTAAACAAGTGATGTCAACAAATCAGCTATTCAGATAATTTAGGTAATTTATTTATTTATTTAATAAATACATACATTTTCTTGAATTTAGCAGACAGTACTGGAATGATATGCAAAAATCATTCGATCATATTACTCAAATTTTCCCATTTAGTAATATTTCCAAAAATGATCTTTTTAATGAGGTATCATTATTAAAAAATATATTAATAAGGAAAAGGTTAAATCTTGGGCATCAGCAAAAATCACAATAGAGAACAAATGGTTGGAAATATTTCATCATTTTGAAACAAACCATGTTCCATACAATAATGCACTAAAAATTGTGGAATATGCGCTGTCCTTACAAGGAACTAATGCTGTGACTGAATGCGTTTTTTCTATGGTAAATAAAGTGTGGACATCAGAAAATTCACAATTAAGTGTTGAGACTTTGAAAGCCATTTTATATGTGAAATATAATTTAACAAATTCTTGTGAAAATTTTCATGACCTTTTAAACAACGACAGCAATCTACTAAAAAAAAATTCAGTCAAGTGAGAAATATGCCAAAGAATAAAATAATACTATACATAATTTTTTAATGTATTATATTTGTAAGTTGTACTTATGTTGAAATTAAAAATATATATTACAATACTATTTTTGCATTCTATGAAAATTTTTGTTGCTCCATATAGACCACATTTTAAATCAAGAACCCCCTCCCCTACCCCCCGGTCAATGGTGTCCTGCTTTACCAATGTTAAAATGTGGTCACCTTATGATAACTGATCCTTTCGGCACCCCGTGACCATGCAGCATGCCTTTATTTAAACCTCTATTAATGCCCTTTGTCTCCTAGTTCTTTCCTCTATTTCCTTTTACTTTCTTCTTGTCCCACTATCATGCTCAGGGTACATTTGGTTTCAGTAATTCCTTTTGGTTACATTACCCTTGATCATACCCTACCAGGCCTCCTATACCCTTAAAGAGGTCTTTTATAACATTTTTTCCCCAGTGCAATGTTGATTTCTTGATTGCTGCTTCTATGGACAAAGACTATGAATCTCAGTAAAATGAAATCTTTTACAACTCCAGTCTTTTATTTATCGTCATGATGTCTCATGGTGTGCAAAAATCCAGTTCTGAAGACTTTTGTTTTCTTTATGATGAGGTGTAATCTACACCGAAGGATGTAGTCTTTGATCTTCATCAATAAGTGCTTCAAGTCCTCTTGATTTTGAACAGCAATATTTTGTCATATGCTGATTGAAGGTTGGTAGTGAGTCTTCTTCCAGTCTTAATCCTATGTCTATTCTATAGTCCAACCTCCGGATTATTTGCTCAGCATACAGATGGAGGAAATATGGTGAAAGCTTATAACCCTAACACAAATCTTTCCTGATTTTAAACTGATTTTCAAGTCCTAGTGGCACAGTTTTACCATCACAGCAACACAAACCCCTACAGTAGGACAAATTGACAGATGAATCTTGCTTATAGCATCTTTCAATATTTCAACTTGAGGTTTGGATTCTTATTCAGTTCTTTCAACTTGAGAAGTGTTGGGCGTGTCCTTTCCTAATAAGATCTTGTTGTTAGGGGCCATTGAGTTGGTGCCAACACATGGAGCCCCTCTGCACAATGGAATGAAACATTGCACTGTCCTCTGCCATTGCTACAGTTGTTCCTGTGTCCGAGCCGACTATTGCAGCCATGGTGTCAATCCATCTCATTGAGGACCTTCTTTTTTACTGCCCCTCCACCTTACCAACCATAATGCCCTCCTCCAAGGACTGTTCTCTCCTGGCAACATGTCCAAAGTTTGTAAGATGAAGTCTTGTCATCCTTGCCCATAAGGAGCACTCTGGCCATACTTCTTTCAAGACAGGATTGGTTTGTTCTTTTAGCAGTCCACTGTCCTTGAATCTTCTTCTCCAACACACAATTCATATGCATCAATTCTTCAGTCTTCCTTTTTTAGTGCCCACCTTTCACATGAATATGAGGCAATAGAAAAGACCATGGCTTAGGTCAGGGGGACCTCAGTCCTCAGAGTAGCATCCTTGTTTTTCAATACAGTGAACCCTCGTTTATCACGGTTAATCGGTTCTAGACCCTACCGTGATAAATGAAATTCTGCGAAGTAGGATTCCTTATATCCAAAAGTTTTACCTTTTCCTGGATGGTGAGCATCTTCCTCTGGCGCTTATTTTTATTGTCAGAATGCTTAGAAGAAGCAGCTCGTTTAGGAGCCATCATAGGGCTTAGATAAAATTTCTTAAAAATCGCAAACAATTACAGTACACTGTACAAAAGCAAAAATGCATCTGATACGTAGCTCCGATACGTAGCGATGCAGACAGAAGCGTGTACAGTATGAGCCAATCAGTGGCAGTAATGACAGAGCATGCGCTGTTACGCAAAAACCGTGATAGAGTGAAGCCGCGGAAGTCGAAGCGCAAAGTGGCGAGGGTTCACTGTACTCTGAAGAGATCTTGTGTAGCAGATTTACCTAACACGCCTTTTGATTTCTTGAGCATCGGTTGTGGTCCAAGCAAGACAAAATCCTTGATAATTTCTACCTTTTGTTCATTTATCATGTTACCTCTTGGTCCAGTTGTGAGGATTTTGTCCTTTATATGCATACTGAAGGATAAAATCCTGGATCTTCATCAGTAAGTACTTTAAGACCTTCTTACTTTCAGCAAGCAAAAGTGTGTAAGTACATAAGCACATTGATATATCTAACAAACAATAGCCTCATTGACTATATGCTGGGTATTGTGCTAAGAGTTTCAGATAGTTTGTTTTATTTTCACAAAATCTCTGTGAGGCGGTTATTGTGATTTCTTTATACTTCTCAAAGAAGAAATGGAATCTTAAAGAAATTAAATAACTTGCCTAAGGTTAAGTGGTAGAATGAGAATTTGAACATAGGTCTATTTTTGGGTTAACCAGTGCATCATAAATAGTTTAATGATATACAGTATGTTTATACCAAGGGTGTCAGAACATCAGACCAGGAATCTACAAATTCCTTATCCGTTCAAGTGGGACAGGAACTTAAAATGAAGTGGGTTTGTGAAATTTCAATTTCAAATACTTACTTGACCTATACTTTTAAAAATGCAATTGTATGGAAAGGGCAAAAACTTCTGCTCCTCTTGAAACCACCAACGCCCCAACATGACTGCGCCTTGGGAGTGTGATGCTGCCGGGCAAGACGAGCCAGCTTTTAAATCAACAGTTAGTGTGGACTAGGTAATTGAGGGAGTTGAGGCTTCTTAAGTGTATCACCTCATTTCTTACCAGACATAATCTAATCAGTTTTCCCAGAAATGCAAGCATCTACATTGGCAGAGCTACATTGAAATGATACACGACTTCCAAATTCCTTTATCCTTATAGTGTTGAAAAACAAGGACGTTACTTTGAGGACTAACTTGGGCGCCTGGCCCAAGCCAGGGTATTTTCCGTCGTCTTATAAGCATGTGAAAATTGGAAATTGAATAAGGAAGACAGAAGAAGACTAGCTACAGTTGAATTATGGTGCTGGTGAAGAATATTGAAAGTATTCTGGACTGCCAAACGCAAACAAATTTGTCTTGGGAAAAGTACAGCCAGAACACTCCTTAGAGGCAAGGCTGGTGAGACTTGGTCTCAGCACATTGGGCATGTTTTCAGGAGAGAACACTCCTTGGAGAAGGACATCAGATTTGGTAAGGAATATGGGTAGCAAAAAGAAGGAGGACTTCTGAAAGATGGGTTGAACAGTAGCTGCATGGATGGGCTCAAATAGAAGAACAGTTGTGAGGAGGGCACACACAGGACCAGTCAGTGTTTCCTTCTTTGGCACACGAGTTGGAACCCACTTGATGGCATCAAGCCACAATAACAAGTCCTTCTGTTTATGTAATTTTTAATTTGGTAGGTTCCATTTCCCACTAGTCGGCATTTAAATTCACTGGCAGATGTAGTGGCTCTGGATCTCATTAAGTCCATGTTCAGGATATCTTCCTGACCATCCATGTGTCCTTGCACTTAAAGGTGCTGCTAACTAATTCTTCCGTTTGTATTCGAAGGATGGAGTGAAACATTTGAGATATGTTCACCTTTTTCTTACAACTCTGTGCAGTAGGTATTTAACAGATGTGGAAGCTGAGGCTCAGGATGATGAACAAATATTAGTTGGTGGCACGCAGAGCCTGGGCCGCGCCGATATTGACCCTGTCTGACTCCACACTGCATTTGCCAGGATACCTTTGTGATGGAGCTAGGCCAGCACGGGCAGGAGTCCTGCTTGTCCAGTGTCACCATATTGGGAGGGAGAGTCTTGCCTGTAGGCAGTTTTCCTTTGTTTCTAGACCTGGGCCCATCTTTTTTTTAATTAGTAAATTATTTTATTGGGCTCTCTTACATATATTATAACAATCCATACATCCATTATATCAAGTGGACCTGTGCAAATGTTGGCATCAACAATTTCAAAACATTATCTTTCTTCTTGAGCCCTTCGATATTAGCTCCTCTTTATTTCCTTCCTCCCCCACCCTGCCACCCCCGTTAACCCTTTATATATTATGTATTGTTATTATTATTTATACATATCTTACACTGACCATTCTAACCCTTTACCTACTCTCCTCGTATCCATCCTCCTTGAGGGCGGTTATTCTGCCATCATTGCTGTCCATTGCCCCCTTCCTCCCCTTACCCTCCTGGAATGTTACTCTCATTATACTTTCTGAGGAGGTTTTTCTGTCCTGAATTCCATATATTGAAAACTATAATCTGTACCGGTGTATGTACACCGGTCTAGCAGAATTTGTGAGGTAGGACTGAATTCATAATAGGTGGTGGTGGTGGTGGGGATTAAAGAACTAGAGGAGTGTTGTGTGTTTCATCGGTGCTAAACTACCCCCTGGATTGTATCTTCTCTTCTGTGCAGCCCCTCTGCATGGCAATGCCCAATTATCTCCCGGATGTGCTCTGGATCGCTCCTCCTCCTTGATGAGTCTGTCTACTTTTGGGTTTCTGATGCCTATTCCCGTGGACATCTTATGATCACACAGACTGCTGTGCTTCTTCCATGTGGGCTTTGTTGCCTCCTGGGCCCACCTTGATTCTTCTGACTTCTTGTGATGACCCTTTCTAGCCCATCAGCATTCAATATCTGCCACATCTGTGCCATAAACATATGAATCTCACATAATTTAGTGGTCAGCCAAATAAGATGGCTTGAAAAATGTGTATTTTTTCCTGTCAGTGTAGTTTTTAAATGAAAGGTGTCTATGGCGTAGCAGTTATATTGACCTCTGTGCCAATCACGAGGTCAGCAGTTTGAAACTACCAGCTGCTCCTTGGGAGATTGAGGGGGATCGCTACTCCAGTAAAGAGTTACTGTCTCAGAAGCCCAAGGTGGGCAGTTCTAACCTGGCCTATAGAGTCCCATGATTTGGAATCGACGATGGCAGTGAGTTTGAATTTGTTTTTTGAAAGCTGAAGAGAGAAATGAGTTTAAAAGACATGACATAGCCTTCTAGGTTTCTTTTTCTTTTTAAAAACTAGTTTATAAGTAAGTGGAAGCTTTCATCATAACAAAAGTGAAAAGGCTTCTCTAAATGACAGCCTTTTAGAGCCTGAAGAGACCTTACTGTTCATCTAAAGGGATGTACCTAGTTCCAAAGACTTAAAGCCTTGGGACCATCCTTGATTCTTCTCATCCTTCAGAGCTGGGAACACTGTTAGCGATATCTTCAAGAACACCCAGAATCAGAGGGGCTTGCCTCACCTCCATTGACCTGTGCTCAAACCATCTCCACAATCACATCTTCTTTTCTTTTCCCCACATCTTCTTATTGGTACACATGCTTCTTGTCCTTCAGCTCATTCTCAAATCAGAAGCTGAGTGCTACACAGGAGTGGGAAACCTTTTCTGCCAAGGGCCATTTGGATATGTCTAATGTCATTTGCGGGCCTCACTGGTCAAACATTGAACTTGTCCCTAGTGTGAAGGCAGAAATGGGTTCTCTTTGGCGAGGGGTGTGATGCTAGCTGGTATGGATGATTTCATGAGCCTTATGCAGCCTTATATAAGGGTTTCATGTTCCCATCCCTGCTACCCGATCCCACCCCTCCTTCAGTTGCTCCTCATCTCAGTCTGAGTGAAAGCCAGTTCCTACAAGAGCCACAAGGCCTTAGGATATCAGGTAGGTCTTACACAAATACTACACCGATAATTTATTTTCATTGGAATGACAGGTGGAATTATACCTCATTAATTCTAAAAAGCACAGCAATGCCTAATATTTATTGAACACTAAATATATACCTACTCACTGATACAAGTTATTTATATATTGGATTTTACTAATTTTCCTATCCTGTGTGTTGTATTCTATTATTTTTTGTTTGTGCAAAGAGATCAACAGAATCACAAGCTAGGAGGGAGCAGAATTGAGTTTTAGGCAACGAGGCTACAATTCAGTGCCTGGTGAAATAGTGGTTATGTGTGGGGCTACTACCAAAAGGCAAGCAGTTCAAACCCCCCAGCTGCTGCTGTAAAGAATTACAGTTTCCCAAACCTACAGGCACAGTTCTACCCTATCCTGTAAGGTTGCCACTAGTCAGAACCAACATGATGTCATTGAATCAACTTGAGTTTGATGCTATATTGCTAGATTGTATTAGAGCAAGAAGGAGTATTTGCAAGTTTAGTGAAATCTACTTGTGGCGTTGGGACTAATTTACATGTTTTTTTCTTAGTTGTATAACACCACAATTAAGACGGAACTTGAGACCACTGCACAGATACTTTCTGGAGTATTTTGGTTAGAGTGGCATCACACTGGCCTCTTTTCATGGGTCCCATAACCCTCTCTATGTAACCGTGAGCAAGATAGCATATTTAATATAGATATTTAGTGTGTGTATAACTAGATGTTCTCTAGGGACCTTTGTATTTTAAAGTCAGCACCCTCAATGGCACCTCCTCAGAGCACATTCCCTCACTTCTCCCCTCCTTCCCTCTCTATGCTTTATTTCTCTTCATGGGGCTTATCCTTAGCCGGCATGTTTTGTTTATTTCTGCGCTCCCAATGCCTACAAAAGTGCGGAGTGTGTCTTGTTCGCTCGACTCTTTTGTTGAACAAATGGTTTCTAGGAGACTGGAATAAGCAAACAACCCTTAAACCAGCCTGAATCTTTTAGCAAAATATATGCATTACATTATCATTTTCGAAACGGAAAAAAAAGACAAAAAATGGAGAGAGGCAGGGAAAAGGCTATATAGTATGCCCTTTGGGATATGCCATTAAAGGGACAACTACATTTAGCTTGAAAGGAGTTGATACAGCATAATAGGGCATTGGGGGATAGGAGGAAGCCTGAGAAAGGCTTTTTAAACCAAGCGACCTACCACAATAGCGTGCCACCCCAGGGAGTGGGGCAGCGTCCGTTGCTGGGGAGTTTGCCTTCCTGCTTCTTGGAGGGAGCACCATCCTAGACATCCGAATGGAATCATGCCAAATGCGTGCCAGACATCTAACTCCAGGGCTGACCGATTTTTAACACTAGCTTTTAAAAAACGCATCGTTAACACCTACGCTTTTTCTAGTTTCTAGATAAATTAGAAAGCAAATCCTCATCCACTCTGGGAAACCCACAGCCATTTCCTTGACGGTGCTCATTACAGCGTGTCTGTTAGTCATTCTCAGACCGGTGGTTAAGTGGGGTCTTCTGGGTGGGAAAGCTGCTGAGCCCCTGAGAAAGATGAAAGTGCGGGGCGAGGGCGGGAGGCGTCAGCAAAAGGCAGCACGATAAACATTCATCATGATCGTTTCTCCAGGCGGGGGACTTTTGTTTCTCCTGTCTGGCTTCTGTGCATGTGATTGCTGCCGCTTCCACGTCTCTCCCACTATTTAATGTGGATGGAAGACAAGAGCTGTCTGAACTTTCGGTTTGCCCTCCTTCTCTGCAAAACACAGCTTGCTCTGCCTGGTGACATCATGTTGTCTATAGAAGTCAGCCTTTTAGTGCTGAGCAGTTTTGAATGAAAGAACACATGAGATCCAAGTGTTTATATATTTGAGACTTCTATGCCTAGGGAGATTATATTCTTGCTTTATAAAATTCAGACATGGAGGCTGGGCCAGTTGAAATACCTGCTTCAACTTGCGCAATGCCCCATGTTGGAGCGTGAGGAAATGACAGCTCAGGGTTTCTCAGCTGTCTGGCCATGCATGGGCTCCCGGTGCTGGGAGTGAGCTGCAAACAGGGGGCAGAATGGCACCCATTCTTCCCATTGACATTTTTTGTGTGGAAGAGGACTCACAGCTTTGGTCAGGAATGTTTGCATGTTGTGGAGTCTGAGTTGGAAATCTGAAAGCCTACATTCTTTAGTCTCCAACAGAGTAGACCAATACTCCATAGGGTTCGAACTGACTAATTTCCCTTCATGACTTTCTTCTGAAGTGTCTCTGAGTGGCCTTGAACCTCTACCCTTTCAGTGAGCAGCTGAGCACCACCCAGGGACTGCCCAATAATAACTAGAACTGGAGAAAGACAGTACTCTCTGATGACTAGTCTCCTTAAGGGAGAATCTGAATTAAATCAGAATTCCCTCCATCTTTCTTTATGTGCATAGTTATTTTTGCACTGCCCTGGTGGCATAGTGGTTACACGTTGGGCTGCTAATCACAAGGTCAGCAGATTGGAACACCAGCTGCTGTTCCTGGGGAGAAGGATGAGGCTTTCTACTCCCATAGAGAGGTACAGTTTTGGAAACCCACAGGGACAGTACTACCTTGTCCTAGAGCAGTGGTTCTCAACCTGGGGGTCGAGCAGCCCTTTCACAGGGGTTGTCTAATACATCCTGCAGATCAGATATTTACATTTCAATTCATAACAGGAGAAAAATGACAGTGATGAAGTAGCAATGGAAATAAGGAGGAAACGTGGAAGGTTGAGAACCACTGTCCTATAGGGTTGCTATGAGTCAGCATCAACCCAATGACAGTGTCAGGTAACAGGCTTGTTACCTATTTCTTTAAAAAATAATTATTACTATGCCAAACCTAAACCCACTACTATCAAGTCAATTCTGACTCATAGCCACCCGAAATAGGGTTTCTGAAACTTTATATTGCCTTTTCCCCCCCAAACAGTTTTATTGGCATATAATTCACATACCTTGCAATATCAACCAAATTGATGAGTTGTGTAATGGTCACCCTAATCAATTTCAGAACATCTTTTTGTTTCTCACACTTACTTGCTCTTCATGCCCAATTTTCTGCCAACTCCCCTGCTATGTCCCTAGGTAAATTATTAATCCAGTTATTATTATCTTTATAGATTTACCTATCCTGGATTTCACATACCAAAAATCATACAAAACAAAGACAAAAAACAAACATACAAAAACCCAACAACAATGACAAAACAAAACAAAGAAACCCCTCAATAGAAAAGAAGGCAGAAAATATTAAAAACTGAAACAACTTTAAAATGTGCCAAAAGAGAGATCAAATGATAAAGTGCTACATTTTAACCTAACTACATAACCCATAATCAATTTAACAGTGCTGTCTGTCTGATAGCAAGACTTTTCATATCTTTGCATTATGATTAGAGGGGGTTCACCAGAGGCTTCATCCATGGGTGGACCCTGTAAATGGATGTTGAGCTTCCACTGTCTTCCATAGCCATCTGCAAAAGAAGTGTTCAGAATTTAAACTCTGAGACTGTTCCCTTCTTTGGATTTGGATTTTATTCGTTACAATTCTTGGATCACACAGGTTGGTGTGCTTCTTCCATGTGGATTTAATTGACACCACACTTAAAGGTGGCTGGTTGTTTTAAGGCAACTCTTTAAGACCCTAGATGTTATTCTTTTGGGGGGTATCATCTGATTTCTTCACCACCTTTTGCTATAGCACCCATATTCTCAGAGATCTCTCATTAAGAGTGAATATCACACAAGGACTAATTGTTCTGTTAGGGCTACCATTAAGAGTGAGCCCCAAACCTATTCTTAGATCTATGGTTTATATACGTCTCTGGTTTGTAATAGGGACATTATTGCCATTTTATAAATGAGAACATTATAAATAAATGTGGCATAGGTAATTCTTTGAAATATCATTAATTTAACCAATGGTATAGAGTTTAAAACACCGTTGAGAGAAGGAAATTATAAATGTATGGTTGGTTGTATCCTCTCACCATACTTATTTAATATGTATTAGATGATGAAGAATGTAGAGGAAGGCTGACTAATAACCTGTGATATGCAAATGACACACACTTGCTTGCTAAATGTGAGGAGGCCTTAAAGCACTTGCTGATGAAGATCAGGAATTGGAGCCTTCAGTAAGGATTACAACTCAATGTAAAAAACCAACACACTCAAATTCTCACAGCTGCATCAATATGTAGCATCATGATTCATAATGAAAAGTCAAGGATTTAGTTTTACTTGGATTCATAATCAATGCATGTGGCAGCAGTGGTCAAGAGGTCAAAAGACATATTGCATTGGGTAAATATGCCACACAAGACCTCATTAGTTGTTGAAAAGCAAGGATGTTACTTTGAGGACTTAGTGTGCCTGACCCAAGTCATAGTCTTTTCAACTACGTCATATGCTTGTCAAAGTTGGACGTTGAATATGGAAGACCTAAGAAGAATCGCTACATTTGAATTATGGTGCTGGTGAAGAATATCGAAAGTACCATGGACTTCCAAGAGAACAAATAGATCTGTTTTGGAAAAAGTACAACCAGAATGCTCCTTAGAAGCCAGGATGGCGAGGCTTTGTCTCATGTACTTTGGACATAGACTCAGGAGAGACCAGTCCCTGGAGAAGGACAACATGCCAGGTAAAGTAGAGGGGCAGTGAAAAAGAAGCAGACCCTAGATAAGATGGCTTGATTTATTGACGGCAATATTAGGCTCAGACATAGCAAAGATCGTGTGGGTCACTCAGGACTGGGCAGCGTTTTGCTCCATTGTAATAGGGTCGCTCTGATGTGGAATTGGCTAGCGGACACCTAACACAATCTATGGCATCTTCAATGAACTCATATACATAAGAAAACTGGACAATGAAAGAAGAAAACCTCAAAAGAATGGACACATTTGAATCATGGTATTCATGAAGAATGTTGGCATACCATAGACTGCCCCAAGAACAAACAATCCTGCCTCGAGGGCAGTATAGTGAGCATGCTCCTAATAAGCAAAATGGTGAGAATTCATCCTACTTTGGACATGTGGTAAGGAGGCATTGATCTTTGGAAGATATCATGCGTGGTAAAACAGAGGGTCAGGCACAAAGGAGAGCCTCAACCAGATGGATAGATAAAATGACGACAGCAATTGGCTAACCCCACATCCACTATGGGTGAGGATGGTGAAGGATTTGGTCACATTTATTTCTGGTATACTACATCGATAAGAGTAAGAGTTGACTCAAAGACACTTAACTACAGCCTCACAAAGCTAGAGGACCGTTAACTGCAGCTTGCACCATCCTAAAAGAAGAGAGTAGTGCAATGCTCGTTAGACTTCTTTGTGGCCACATATACCACATATTGGATAACTTGAAAGATTGTCACTTTTAAATGGCACTTAGCATAAGGGTCAATTCTGTAGTGTGATCTTTCTAGTTACTTGGGCAATATGACCTAGCAAACCCAGACCCACTGGAAATATCTGTGGAAGGAAGAGATGCTTTATGGTACCTCCACAAGCCGGGTAGTATAGCAACATATGGTTTAGGACTATTTACCTTGCTGGTGGCCCCCAAGGCCCCCCCTCATGCCCTGGAGAGATTGTGATGGACCATGGGATGCCAAGTGATTTTGAGTTGTCATCTTGATCTGAGGTATACATGACCCACTGGATATAAAATTGAACACACATAGCATTTCCTTGTAAATGAAATAGCATATGTGATACTAGGCTTTTATATGTCTGTTGTCATTAGTTTCATTATTCTTTTCTGATTCGTAGCAACTCATGCGCAACAGAATAAACCACTCCCAGTCCTGCATCATACTCACAATTATTGCTATGTTTGAGCCTATAGGCCTGATGAGCAGTAATAAATTAGTAAGCAGGTGTATGTACTTTCTTTTGTATAACCTTAATGTTTCTCCTTCAAGCTACACATTTGGCCTCGGGATCTGTTGAATATGACCAGAATAACCATATTTCCAAGTTTTCCATTCACTCATTGCTAGCAAGTCATGTCTGACTGTTTGTCATCAGAAGAACTATTTTACACCTGTTATTAATATAATCATTAATTACGTTCCTTTCACTGTCAAAAGTGCCTGGCTGTACAGCTATCTTATTACTGTTGTTGTTAGGTACTGCTGAGTTGATTTTTTTGGTTTTTATTTTTATTAAAAGATCATTTTAATTCCCTTGCCCTCCTTCCCTTCCCCCTCTCTTAAAAAAAAAAGAACAAAAAAGATCATTTTATTGAGGGCTCTTGCAGCTCTTATAACATTCCATACATCAATTGTATCAAGCATATTTATACATATGTTGCCATCATCATTTTCTAAGCATTTACTTTTTATTGAGCCTTAGGTATCAGCTCCTCTTTTTACCCTCACTCCCCACTTCCACCCTTGTGACCCCTTGATAAATTATTATTATTTTCATATCTTACACCGACCGCTGTCTCCCTTCCCCCACAGTGTCTGTTGTTCATCCACCTGGGAGGGGTGGTGGTTGTTAAGTGTCCATCATTGTGGTCAGTTCCCTGTTCCTCCCTTCCTCTCCCCACCTTCCCCCTACCCTCCTAGTATCGCTACTCCCATTGCTGTTCCTGGATTCCATGTGTTGTGAGCTGTACCTGTACTGTCAGCTGTACCTGTGCACATGCCCACAGTGACAGGCAGGCCTGCCCACAGTGAAAGTCATGATAGTGGGGGTGAGGAAGCCTCAAGGAACCAGAGGAATATTGTGTATTTCATCAGTTCTTTACTGCACCTTGACTGATTCCTCCCTTCCCTGCGACCCTCTGAGGGGTTGTTCCATTTCTACAGATAGGTTTTGGGTCTCTGCTCCGACCCCCTCATTCTCTGGTTTTATTTGTTTGTTTGTTTGTTTCTTTTGGGTCTGCTGGTGCCGGTTACCTGAGCCCGTTGACACCTCATGATCGCACAGGCTGGTGTACTTCTTCCATGTTGCTTGTTGGTCCCATGGGCTTGTTGCTTCTCTGCTGAATGGCCACTTATTTAACTTAAAGCCTTTAAGACTCCAGATGCTATACCTTTGATACCCAGGCACCATCCACTTTCTTCACCACCTATGCTTATGCACCCATTTTGTCTTTAGCTATTGTGCCAGAAGAGTGAGCATCGCAGAATGCCAGGTTGTTAGAAAAAAGTGTTTTTGCCTTGAGGCAGGACTTGAGCAGAGGCCCGAAGTCCATCCACTACCTCAGTGTATTGCCATATATATAGTATATGTACATAGGCCAATACCTCTATTTTTATGAATTAATGTATTTACATATGTACACACCTAAGTTTCTACCTGTATTCATAGCTTTGCTTCCTTGATCTTTCCTGTTTCCTTTTACCTTCCTCCTACTCCACCATCATGCTCGTCCTTCTTCCAACTCTTAGTCACACCTCTCAGCTAGATTGCTGTTGCTCCAACACCCCTAGGATCATAAAGCTCAGTGGACAGGCCTGGAATTATGTATGCTTTTTTTTTGTTTTCCTAGTTATTATTATCTTTTCTCCTCCCTTTTTTTTTCCTTTTTAGCTGAGTTGACTTTGAGTCATGGTGATCCCCGGTGACATTGTCGAACTGCCCCATAGGTTCTTGCCCACGTCTAACCTTAACAGAAACAGATCACCAGGCCTTCTCCCCACAGAACTTCTGGCTGAGTTTGAATCACCGACCTTCCAGTTAGTAGCTAAATGTTTAACTGATAACCCTGTTCTGTTGGTAGGCGCTGTCCAGTCAGTTCCAACTGACAGCATCCTGGGTACAACAGCCAACAAAACCCCCGTCTAGTTTCACGTTTGTTGTTATGTTTGAACCCATTGTTGCAGTCACTGTGTCAATCCTTCTCATGGAAGGTCTCTTTTTTGCTGACCGTCTGTTTTACCAAGGATGATGTTCTTTTCCAGAGACCAAGCTCTCTTGAGAACAGGACTGAAGTATATGGGGCACAGTCACAAAACCCTTGCTTCTAAGGAGCCTTCTAGAGGTTCCCTTACTGCTGTTTCCATGAGCATTTTGATCACCTATGTGATCTTCTTGATGTCATACCGCAGCTTGTCAGGTCTTCTGTCATTAGTTCAATGAGTCAAATCTGTCCTTGAGGTGTTCTTGAAATTCAGGTGGGATAGGCTCAAGGTCATACTTTCACTCTCATGGTCTTTTAAAAATTGTCTTCACAAATGGGTGAATAAGCAAATGTGGTGAAGAAAGCTGATGGTGCCCGGCTATCAAAAGACAAAGCATCTGGGGTCTTAAAGGCTTGAAGATAAACAAGTGGCTATCTAGCTGAGAAGCAACAAAGCCCACATGGAAGAAGCACACTAGCCTATGTGACTATGAGGCGTCGAATGTATCAGGTATCAGGCATCCCAGAACAACAGAGGGGGAGTGCAGAGTGGAGATCCAAAGCCCATCTGTAGGTAACGGGACACCCTCTTACAGAAGGGTCTCAGGGAGGAGACCAGCCAGTCAGGGTGCAGTATAGCAACAATGAAACATACAACTTTCCTCTAATTCTTAAATGCCCTCTCCCCCGACTATCATGATCAAAATTCTGCCTTACAAATCCAGCTAGACCAGAAGATGTACACTGGTACAGATAGGAAACAGAAACACAGGGAATCAGGACAGATGATCCCTTCAGGACCGGTGGTGAGAGTGGTGATACCGGGAGGGTGGAGAGAAGGTGGGGTAGAAAGGGGGAACCGATGATAAGGATCTACATATAACCTCCTCTCTGGGGGACAGAAAACAGAAAAGTGAGTGAAGGGAGACATCAGACAGGGTAAGACATGACAATATAATAATAATTTATAAATTATCAAAGTTACATGAGGGAGGGGGGAGCAGGGAGGAAGGGGGAAAATGAGGAGCTCATACCAAGGGCTTGAGTGGAGAGCAAATATTTTGAGAATGATGATGGCAGCGAATGTACAAATGTGCTTGACACAATTGATGTATGTATGGATTGTGAAAAGAGCTGTATGAACCCCCAATAATAAAATGATTTAAAAAATTGTCTTCACCTTCAACTTTAAGTTACATATGTGAAATTGATGGTCTGTTCCACAGTCAGCCCCTGCCCTTGATATTAAGTTTCTCCACTTTTTCTTCCCACAGATGTAGTCTGTTTGATTTCTGTGCATTCCAATGGAGAAGTTATTGGTCTTACAAAATTCTATCATGTGATATGCAGCTTCTTCTTTTTTTATTATCACCAAGGCTATATTTTCCTACTACTATTCCTCTGTTTCTAACTTTGGCATTCCAATTGCCAATAATTATCAATGCATCTTGAGTACATGTTTGATCAATTTCAGACTGAGAACATTGGTATAATTTTTCAACTTCTTCATCACTAGCATTAGTGGGTGGTGCATAAATTTGAATAATAATTGCATTAACTGGATATCCTTGTATGTATACAGATACACACACAGGCAGCATTTACACTTCAAGATTGATCTTGAAATATTATTTTGGATGATGATTGTGAGGCCGTCCCTTTAGAATTTGTTTTACTTTTGGAATAATAAACCATATGAGTGTTTGATTCAAAATGGCCAGTTCCAGTCTATTTCAGCTCTCTAATGCCTAGGATCTCAGTCTTTAGTTTTTGATTTCAATTTTTAAGACTTCAAATTTTCATGTAGCTATGTGCATCCCACTTTTAAATATTAATAGATATTTGCAGCTGTTTCTTCTCATTTTGAGACATGCCTCATGTGTTGGGCTGGGTTGACTAGAGAAACAAATCCAGTGACACTCACATATGTGTAAGAAAGAGCTTTATATCGAGAAGTAATTGTAGATCAAGAAAACATCCCAGCCCAGTCCGAGGCAAGTCCATAAGTCCGAGGCTCATGCAGCCATATGCAGTAACGCAGAATCCAGGAAGAGCACAGGCAGCCGACTGCAGTCATGAGGATCCCAGGTCAGTGGAAACCTGCAGGGCTCCGGCAGCTCTCAGGGTGGCTAGCAAGCAGGACAGTGAAGAGAGAGCTTCAATGATTAGAAAAGAAAAAAAAAAGATATTAGACTTATTAAAAAAAAAGTGG
>NW_022111369.1:49936564-49951710 GCF_000313985.2 Echinops telfairi
ATCACCATCATCAGTGCCAGCAGACCAAGGCTAATACCTATGAGGCTGAGGTCAGGCCTTCCCTTCCCCTTCCTCCCCGATTCTGACAACTGTCCCTCCCAAGACAGTCCATGCTGGGTTACAAAAGTCATTGCAATGGCCACACAGAACTCCCAGACCGTACTCACAATTGTGGTATCTATTTGGGACGTTAACAGGTTATAAATGCTCCAAACTCAAACTCACGGCCATCAAGTTGATTTTGACGCAGGAATCCCATAGGACAGAGCAGCACTGGCCCTGTGAGTTTCTAGGCTGTACATCTTGAGAGGAACAGAAAGCCTCATCTTTCTCTCTCCAAGTGGCTGGTAGTGTTAAACAATCCAACTCTGTGGTTCTAACAGCTCAAAGCACAACCACTATGTGCCACCAGGGCTCCTTTACAAATTTTCAGGATTTGAATAGGACAACTCCCCCCCACCTTTTTTTTTTATAAAGGTGCTCCTGCAGGTAGGTCTGTCTCCGGGCCTTGGCCTCTCAGAAACCCAGCCGATTAGCATTTGTCCTGCTTTGGCAAAGTTACAAAGCTTTTTTAGGGCTTTCAATAAATGTCTGAGGGTATGCTACTCCACCAAAGCCTCAGCCCAAGGGTGCGCAGCTCTAGCCCTGTGGGTCAGCCCCCTAATTAAATACTTGGAGGCTCATCACTCCACAAGCCAGTTTTCTGCCTAAGGCCCTCACCTGTGCGTGCTCCACGCACTGGGAATGCCACTGCGCTGTCGCATGCTCTGACTTTCGATTCTGTGACTGCTGCTCCTCTTCCACGTCTCTGTTACCCTTCTGGTTGTTACAAATGTATTGTGGATCAAAGAGGTTCAATGTACAGGGGTCTTGGGGGTCTAAAGAATATATTTCCACTCGTGATTCTTCTCTCTTGCTGGTAGTGAGAGCGTCTCTTCTGGTTCTGCAATAGCTCATTTTATGCCCAGCAAGATGACAGTCACAACTAACCCCGCTAGCAATCACTCACAACTGAATAATATAACAATCCATTCAGTGACGTTCCTTCTCATCTCTTATCCAGAAGCCTCAGGGAAAGAGTCATTTGATGGGAGTTGCTCAGATGATGTCTACAACAGCCTTATTACATAATTCATTGCACAGTAGCCCTGGACTCAAAGTCATTCCCCCTATCCCCATGGCACAAAAAACACCCTTGTTTTAAAGGCACCCTAACAAAATTAAGACGAGTGTTTGATTGAGAAAACTGGCCTGTAGCTATCCATTCATCAAAGGGACACATGTAGACATATTTATTTGCTTGGAACAAGCCTGTGCAGGTATGAACTGGAATCTTCGTAGCAATGCTTTTTGATTTATCCAAATAGAGGACTATTTAGATAGCCCTCTCAGAAGGGGACATAGTCTGGAGCTTTCTATCACATGCAAATGACCACTGGAGGGCAACCACAGTGGAGGAAATCCCAAAGCATCAAGATGACCCACCGCCGTGGGTGACATTTAGTCGCTTTCCCCCACCACCTTTATGTTTGTTCTTTGGGTCAGTTTCGGAGTGGTTCTTGTAAGAGGAAGAGGCTATGTGTGGGCTCCACAACATAATATTCCCATGACCAGAGTTGATCCAGCTGTCACCACGATCATGCGGCCAGGCTGCTAATAGCAGAGGCCAACTCAGCAGCTGATTGGATACATTCACCAGGGTCATCAGTCTTTGGTCGTCTCACAAGCATGGACTCTGTATTACAAAGAAGGAGCAGAAGGGCAATGTGTGGAGCGGGAATGGATTCATTGGACCCAATAGATTCATAGATTCATTAGATCACCGAACATTCCATTCATCAGTTGTTACTTTGCTAAGTGCCCTTGGTGAAACAATCCCTTGGTAAAGAAGGACCGTGCTGTGACTGAGCAGCAGCATCTGTGAACCTTCTCTCACTCGGTCTCACAACATCCTGGCAAGGTAAGTCTTAACCCTCTCGTGCAAAGAAAACACAGACTCCGAGAGTCAAATCTCACCTGGAAAGTCTCGGATGTGGTAAGATATGATGTCCAAGTTCAAACCCAAGTTTGTCTGTGTTTTTCATCACACTGCTACTGAAGGGCAGTATCTGAGGGCTGCTTTGGGGAACCTTCTTTCACGCTCTTCCTTCGCAGGATCCACTTGGCGGCCTCATCCTGCAATGCTTTTAATATCGTGCTGAGAAAACTTGCCTGACTCTGTCCAGCACCTGCGATGCTCCCTCGGTTGGGTTAGAATCCCCTTCTGTCTTGTTTCAAGGGCATCCTGTGCTTGGCATTTTCATAGTGCTTTTCACACTTATGGAGCCCTGGTGTTGTGGTTAAGCATTGAGCTGGCATCTGCAAGGTTGGCCGTTCAAAACCACCAACCTGCTCTACAGGAGAAAGGTGGGGTTTTCTCCTTCCATGAACTGTTACAGGTCTTGGAAATTCACAGGGACATTTCTATCTTGTCCTGTAGAGTTGCTATGGACTTGACAGCAGTGATTCTCTTCCCTGCCCACCCCAATATGCTGTCACCTTGGGGGATATGTTTTGTGGTAGTATTGTGAAATCATATGTATAAAATGCTTGAACCTGGCCTAGAGTGACTGTTGTTATTATTGTGATGGTCTGTAAACTTGTCACCTTCATTGACAGCTCTTTGGAGAAAGGGGCTATAACCCCAATACCTAGAATAGTGCCAGGACCTCAGGGAACACTCAATAAACTGCTGATGAAAGAAAGACTATAGCAGAAAGAGTAAAAGAGCCGTAAAGGTGGGAATAAGAATGCTTTTCTTAACCAGCTAAATGTATATAAATAATAAGCATACAATTTCTGGTATTTTCAGTGAGAAAAATTCTTTATTTAAAATAGATTAGGTGATTTTTGCTAGATTAAATAAAACACTCTACAAACAAAGCTTTTAAATCCAATGTACCAGACCCAGTAATACCAGTCAAGGGTTCTGCACACATCCCTACTATAATAGAGTTTGAATGACATAGCTTACAATTCTGAGACTATGTGTCTGTATTAGTGAAAACTTTCTAAAGCAGTGTCACATTTGGTGGCTACACGGGGCCATACTAGTAAGAGAAATGCTCTAATGCCTGACAGCTACACAGCATTGATGATGAAATTCAGAGACCCTTAAACTCACCCCTAAATCACAGAGACAACGCACACATTTATTTCATAAGAGAACAAAAGCAAGAAGGAGGCCTACGCTCCTGTTAACCACTTTTTATTGACTAACATTCGTTTGGATACTATGAATATTTTTGCTGCAGAGGGTTAATAATAGTTTTAGCAAAAAGATACACTATGGGGACAAAGCTGAGAATCTTGCGTATACAAGACATAGCTAGTATCCCAACACCTTCAGGGCTCTTGGAAATGCCACCCCTTGTGCATATTCGGGGGCTGCTCAGCCTTGTTGCCCTGCGCCGATGTTTGAGAAACGTCTGGGGTCATGGTGGGATCTGTAGTGCCTTCTCCCTGGAGACCTAGGGGTGTGGTCATGTCAGCACCGTAGGTCCCATAAACATCAGCTAATCCTGGGGTTACCATGGGGTCAGCAACTTCTGGAGTGACCCTGAGGGGTCCTCGGCTCTGCCCTGCAGGGCCTCTGGCCAGGCTGGGGAAGAGGCCCTTAGGGAAAGCAAGAAGCGCTCCGTGAGCACCGGGCGCTACCTCTGAAAGGAGGGCTGGGTTTTCGGCATTGGCTGGGTTGGCCTCTGGCATGGGGGCACCATGGGCACCTCCTTCCCCCTTCTCAGGTCCTTTGGTCGCGAATGGAGTGTCGAATTCCAGCGTGAAGTCACCGCCCTTGCCTTGATTAGGCTGCATCCCCCCGAAGCCGGGCCTTATGCCTTCGAATCCTGGAAACATTGCTCCATAGGCCATGGGACCACCTCGGCCTCCCTAAGGGAAAACCCCAAACAAAATTTCACCATCACCACGCATCACAACTATACCATTCAACTCTGCACGGTCCCAGATGCTGAGAAATGGTACAACCTGGCAGAGGACGAGGAGGTGACTGATAGCTTCGCTCTAGCGCATTGCTCTTTAAATGGACTTTGAAAACTGACCACGGAGAGTCTGTGCTTTTGTGGGTGTTGGAAGCTACTTCTGTGGGAGGGAGAGGGAGCCCCTGACCGCGTCTGCGTGGGACCGAGGGTAGGGCCATGCCCAGACCCCGGGCAGAAGTTAGTGTACATTTAATTTCAGAAAAATAATTGACAGCTGAAATGGGCAATGTCATCATAAAACTAGCCAAATGAAATCCATAGCAAAGCTTGTTGAGGGATGGGTGGGAGGGTCTTGTTAATGGCATTTCTCGTTATTCCGCAAACGAAGTCACATGTAAGAATCAATAATCTGTCTATCTATCTATCTATCTATCTATCTATCTATCTATCTATCTATCTATCTATCATCTATCTTGAATAGACCTCAATTTCCATGTGGGAAATGAAGTATTTTATTCCTGTGATCAGTTAGAATTCTAGGATTCAGCACATTTCCTTCCTTTTTGCTGCTAGAAATTTTGGACCAAAAATCACAGATGAGCTACTAACAGCAATTGTACAGGGCAACTGAGACTTGAATTTACAATTTTGACTCATTCTATTGAGATTTTTGTGATATTTACATTGCGTTTTTAAAAATTTACCAAGCGTAATGTAAATAAATTAGAATTACAAGTCGATAATTTCCAAGTCCTGGAATTTCGAATTCTCATCAGTCTTAGGTAGGCACAATACCCTTTCCTCCTCCTCTCTCCTAGCCCTTCACTCAGGAAGTCTCAGTTTTTACATCATCCCCTCCAGGGAACTCGCTGTGAACTCTGCCATGCAGTCTCTTTTTCTTAGTTTTATTGTGACTCACCTCACACCATTGTGATGCTATTTGCCCTTGTACCTGTCCTTCCCATGGATTAGACAAATCATCTTGAAAACAGGACACTTATATTTAGCTTATTTAGCTTGTCTGAATAGCATCTGTGTTCCCAGGACACGAAGGTACTTACAAGATAGTGAGATGGTGCTTCCTCCCAGTATGTAGCATATGGGTATGTCTATTCATGATTCATTGGGTAGCATTTTCAGTTGATAGTGATTCATTAATTGAGTATGGTTTTTCCTTTGTTTCAGTTTGAATTCTCACCAATATAACAGCTAGCAATTTCCAGCAGAAAATGTAAAACTGTGCAGGTCTATTGATTTCAGATCTTACATTTGTAATATGTATGTATCACAGATAATGATAACAAGCTAAGAGCACACTATCACTGTCCTGTCATGCATCTTGAATGTTACAATGCCCAAATTTAAATTTGGTAATGTTCCACTGGTTATTTTAGAAGTATTGAGGTCTGAATTATTTGCCACGTGGTGGAATTTGCTGCTGTGAGGGGTTAAGTGGCCTGAGAGGGAATGGGAATGACATATTTTTTGTTTGGTTTGAAACATTGGCTGTGAAAAAATGTGAGACCAGGAAAGGTTTATCCTGTGATCATATACGAGTGATGGGCAAAACCAGTGCTGGTAAGCATGCCACAAGTTCACTTCCAGGCAGCAGCCTATCATGAAGGAAAAGCGGTGATCAACTAATGGGCATTTCTGTTTTTAACCTAATAGGCTGAAACTTGCTTATGAGAGACTCTAGTTTTAAAGAAAAAAAAAAAAGGACTTTTTCCTTTGTATCTATTATCCAAAGTGTAAGCACTGAGGTTCTGTGGTGTTCTTCTCAAATTTAACTTCGTGCTCAAGAATGGTCCTCCCTCGTATATGACGGCACCGAACTGTGATGAACTCTTTAGCTGCTGCCTTGGAGTCTTGCTTTTGGTTTCGATGTGGAAAAAGCCTGTCCAATATTGGGCTGTAATACATGGCCAGTGTCTCCTGGAGCCCCAAGCCTGTGACTGTCCTTCTCTGGCTGCCATTTTAAGGAGAAGCATTTGAAGCAGTTACTTACAGCCATTTCTTCTGAGCTCATGATGCCGAGTCTGCCAGGGGCGTTCTGTTAAAAAAGAAACATTACATCAGATTTTGAACAAGCTGCCTTCTAAGCTACTAAGGCAACAGGAAAAATCCTTTAGCTTTCCCTTAATCTTACTATTAATGCAGGTTTCAGAGACAGAGTAGAGAGGAGAAGGATTATTGACTAATTGCAGCCCATTTGTATGATTTAGATAAAATATTTCCATTAATGCCGGTGTGTGTTCAGAATATTTCAAATAGGAGCTGTACCTCCTTGACATTTCAGTTGCTAGCTTAAGCATTCAGAACATATTTATTTGTGATATATGGTGTGAGTTCTGGAATTTTGTCATTTTAGCTCTTAAGAAAACGTTTAATAAAAAAAATGACATTTCCAATAGAACGGGCACTTACCAATTGATTTGCTCCATAGGACATGTAAAACATTCCTGGATAAAGCTAAACATAAAGAGAGAAGTCATCATAAAGTGCATTTCCCAGGAGAAAGACTTTTAAGGACATTGCAGAGAAGTGGGCGAACTTACTGGCGACTGTGACTGTTTGTTTGGCGGCACTGGTCCTTGAGATATCAAACGGGCAATCTGGAATATCTTTGAGTGGTAGGAAATTGACAGAGCGATTCATATTTGCCATAAACATAAAGCCCATTACATTAATCTCCAGGAATTATAGAAAAGACATTTTTAGCAGACTTAATATGTAAAAGAACAATTTAAAAAGCTCATTAGATTTTTAAAAAATGATTGAAATTTCCCTTATATGCTGGAAGAAATAAAGTCTTTTCCCAAGAAAGTGTTGAAATCTGTACTTACTGATGGACTTTGTGGGCCAGCAAAATCAAATCCAGGTAACTAGATCACAGAGAAAGAGTAAAATGACCAAAGTAGACAAAATGACCTGAGCACAGGCTGACCATGTTTTACGGTTTGTTTGCCATCTTTTCCGTGCAGTCCTGATGACTGATCAGGAAAGGCGTCTCTTGCTGTTGCTGTCAGTGCTGTACCGTGGTTCTGCCTCATCGCGACCCCACACAACAGGACAAAACACTGCCCAGCCTGTGCCATCCTCGCCATGGTTCTTATGTCTGAGCCCGTCTCGGCAGCCACTGTGCCCATCCATCTTTTTCACTGGCCCTCGCCGTTACCAGGCATGATAGCCTTTTCCAGGGACTGGAGTCTTGGTTTACGATGAAAAGTTATAATAAAATCAAGGATGAGTCTCTCCAATTTATCTTTGAGTTTTTTTTCCTCTTGGTGTGACTGGTGTTATGACTCAACGTACAACGTTCTTTTCAGTGCTGACTTACGGGTGATGAGGGCTCCTTCCATTGCAGACGGAAATACATGACTTTTGGAACGGGGACACACTAGACTGGACTCTGTCTCTGCTGCTACCTTTCTGTGTAACCCTGAGCATAGTTTGGAAACTATATGCGCCTCAGTTTACCATCAGGATTTTACAGGGGGATGTTAAGGACTTGCACACTACTAGGTGGGACTTTCTTTTTCTGTCCATTGCTTTAGTCCCTGCATGTTTGCTGTGTGCTTTCTGCAAAGTTGGTTTCTTCATGCTCAGACAGAGAGAGAGAATAATACAAAACACTAGTTGCTGGGCTAAGACCTCAGGCGCCTTTTTCAGCTTTCCCAGTGCTGAAAGAGACCAATAATATGCCGCCGGGACATTTCTGGTCTCTTGTGCTTTCCCTGAAAGCTATCCTCTATTTTTGCAACTCATAACCCATGTTTTAGAGGCACAAGCTCTTTTAGAATATATACCTCATTTCCGATGGCAAAGGACTGAATGGGTGTTTAATGTCCTAGCTCCAAAACAAGTCCCACATCTGTCAGGCAGATTAAAAACACACTTGTCTTGTGGGGCACTATGCCTGAAGGCTGTGATTACTTAAATGCATCCACAAATTGATTTTCTTTCATTACTTAAGCGGGTGATTCTGCTCTGCCCTTAGAGAAAGAAAGTAATTACCTCCGGTTTGGGTGGCTTCTCTGATGGTGCCACCTGCTGCAGAATCGCTGGTGATTCAGCCTGCTGCAACGGCGGAAAGCCTAGGTGAATTGGAGGCTGTGGCCCAGCCTTCTGGGCTGGGTCTTGGATGGCAGTTGCATCAGTGGGCACAGGGAAAGGTTTCGGCCCAGACTGCTGAGGCTGTAGGGACTGCTGTGAGGGTAGAGGTGGCGGATGAACAGGCAAAGAGTATTCGTACTGTAAAGACATTTAAAAAGAGAATCCGGAGCTTACGGCTTACTGAACTGTGGTGTCTAGCATTTCTAAATCAAAAGTTTTGGGGTGATTTTACTTGGAAGGTGGGCCAGGGAACTTGAGTTTATATATAAAATACCAAGTTACTTAGAGTATTGTCTAGGGCAGTGGTTCTTAACCTTCCTAATGCCGCAACACTTTAACACAGTTCCTCGGGTGGTGGTGACACCGCCCATCCACCAACCATCAAATCATTTTTGTTGCTACTTCATAACTGTAATTTTGCTACTGTTATGAATCAGGTAATCCCAGGTTGAGAACCGCTGGTCTAGGGAGTCCTGATAGTGTACCTGACTAATAGCAGAGGTTGGAACACCATGCAATTTAGAAAGGTTTGCGTATGTCCACCCTCCAAACTCCTTAGGGACTACCTCATCTGAATTTCCTGGTAAGAGTTTGTCATTGCACCTCCTCTATTCTCCCCTAGCAAGCAACCAGTCAGCTCACTGCCATCGAGTTGATCTGGATTCCTAATGAGCCTGGGGGACAGAGTAGAACTGCTCCCTGGGTGATTTTCAGAAGTAGATCATCAGGCCTTTTTGCCTAGACCGTCTTCGTTTGGAAGCTTTTCTGAACCCTGTTCAGAATCATAGCAATGTACATAATGGGGCATTGTTCAGGAATTGAACCTAGGTTCTCCAGTGTGGAAGATAAGAATCCAACCATTGAATCATCAATATAGAGAAAGCAAATAGGGGGACATTTTGAAGTCAAAAGTTTAAAAAACTTTGATGCAAACATACCTGTTGAGTTTCATGTTCCCTTGGTCGCATCCAGGGGAAAGAGGAATGTGGTGGGAGGAGACCATGCATCCAGAGAGAATTGAAAGATTTCCCAAAGCCAAATCTAGAATACTGAAGACATAGGAGCCAGGGGGTGGGGAAGATTAAGACATGTGTATATTTCAATATTGCCTAAATGTGTTCATTTAAAAAAAATCACAAAAGTGCAGAGATAGGAAAAGTAAGAGTGTTATTAGTTAATTTTATATAGATGATAGTCAAATGTTCTCTTAGTAGTCTTATATTCTATTCTGAGTCACATGAGCTTGCTAATGATTTAGCTTTGTAAATACTCCTATATTTGATAATGTAATAAATTGGTAATCCAAGAAAGGATATTTCTCTTAAATAAAATTTAATATAGTTTTAAGTTTTCCATGTCACCTCACTTTAGGATTTTATTTTGTTCTAGGCTATCCCAATTACTTCAATTATTCATTTGTTTTCAGAATATTGTTAACAAATAAAATTTATGAATTATAATGCTGCTGCTAATGTCACTATCACCACCACTATGCATATTTGTAATCAGGAATATCGGAACATAATGGTTACCTGAGGAAGGATGTTTAATCCCTGCAAACTTCCCAACTGTCTCATTGTCTATGAAGAAAAAAAGTGGGTTAGTTTGCCATGCATTTTTCTTTTTTGTTTGGACTTTTCATTGATTTCTTAACAAATTCCATTTTTAGCACAAAAATTGAAGTGGGAAAATTTGAATAAAATAAAACTAGATACACATGACTATCGAAAAAGTGAAAATGTTAAATGTTGTGCAAGGTAACAACAATTATTTTTATTATAATATTATAACAATTTCATTATTATTACTACCATTAAGATAGTGAACTTACTTTTTATTACTAAATAAAACAGTGGTTCTCAACCTTCCTAATGCCGTGACCCTTTAATACAGTTCCTCATGTGGTGGTGACCCCCCAAGCATAAAATTACTTTTGTTGCTGCTTCATCACTATAATTTTGCTACCGTTATGAATCATAATGTGAATATATGATATGCAGGATGTATTTTCCTTGTTACAAATTGAACATAATTAAAGCATAGTGATGACTCACAAAAACGGTATGTAATTCTATATTGTGAAATATTTATTTCTAATTACAAATAAATGAAATGTTGTCTTGAACCATGGTGTAGCGTGGGTAACGCGTGGGTAACAGTCTTCATGACTGGTACTCAGATGTGGGCGTATCTGCATGTGGGCGGACCCGCCTGGAGACGGATAGAGGAGCGGTGTCTCAGTTCCTAAGACCATCAGAAATATGTGTTTTCCGATGGTCTTAGGCGACCCCTGTGAAAGGGTCGTCGTTCGACCCCCAAAGGGGTTGCGACCCACAGGTTGAGAACTGCTCTAATAAAAGAAGAAAGTACCACTCAAGTGTGTGTGTGTGTGTGTGTGTGTGTGTGTGTGTGTGGTGGGGGATAGCGGGGCCGGGGATTACACCAAAATACATGAAAATAGTTCATCAAACTGAAATAGGAGTGTGATTGCGAGGACTTTGCTTCTTTGAGTCCCCTTTCCTCCCATTTAACTTACTTTGGCTGTTGCAAATTCAGCCCAAATATAAGTCTGGGGAAAAAAAAGAAACAAAACAATCTCCACCTCCTTCAAAAATAAAACAGTTCTCAAAAGAGTAAACAAAAAAACATTAGAAAAATTGTAAAGTATCTGGATAGATTGTCAAGGAAGCCCTCAATTCAACAGAAGTCAGTTTCACCTTTAACGGGACAAGATAGCCAGTGGCTGGACTGTGTTTAAGCTGCAAAGTGAGGAAAGGCCGCTGACATTCTTTTCAGATGATGTAAGCCACTAGCCAGAGCAGGTATTGACTGCCTTCCAGGATGCAGGAACATTTTGGAAGGCCTTGGGAAGAATTTGTAATCTTGTACCTTTTTCTGTTCATAGCCGATGATATTTTCTATTGATATCTATTTAAAAATATCCACTTTGCTGGGTTTTCTAAACAGAATGTATCTTCGTAGAACTGCAATAAGCCAGACATAGGCTGTGCAGCGGGAAACACAGTCCAAAGTTAAAGCTCCTTAAAAAGAACCCTTACAAGCAAACATTATACCAGCACATTTTCTTCATGGGAGTTCACCGTCTACGATACTATAAACAATTTGTGACAACAGCAATAGTTTACTGAGTGAAGTAACGATATTGCTTGTAAACATATAGTAAATGGATATAGCAAAATGTAATATATAGCAAATATAATCAATAGAATTATATTTTACTGAATGCAGTAATTATGCTAATCCAGGTAATATATATGTGAACATATAACCCACTGACTCATTGCCACTCAGTGTGCCACCAGGGTTCCACGTTAATGTGCATTATGTAGATATTAATACCTGCTATTTATTTGATTCATGTATAGATGACATTTTAAGGATCAAAACATTTCCGTTTAAAATAGCAGTGAGAAGAGACTCTAATAAATTGTATCAGCTGCAGACTCTGACCGGAAGATCTGAGAAACAACCTGTCATGTTTCTCCCTTTTCAGGACCATCCCAATGTCAAGATCATATGTGAACACTCGGTAGCACATACCTCAAGGCTCAAGCTAGCCATACCAGGGGTCCCAGGTTGCCGAGGAAACATCTAAATGGAAATAAGAATCATCTTGAGATCTGTTTGCTGAGAAACCTCCTTAAATGCTCACTGGACATAGAAATTCATCTTAATATTTAGGGGTCAACTGAGAGAACAGGGGCAAACTGACAACAGTTTTGGGTATGTTGACTTCAGCTTCTGGGCAGAATGAAGCACAATTTAAATTATCTGGGCTCCAATTTAAATTTCGCTCCCGTATGAACGATCTACCTTTTGACTGCCACTTCGTGCTGTGTTGCTTCAAAATGCAATTTTAATTTTTTAAAAGTCACACAGAAAATAATTGAGAAGTAAAAAGCAATATGATGATTTTTCTGTACATGAAACCCAGGATAGGTAGCTCTAAGGAGACAATAACTGGAGGGGCATGGGAAGGGAAGATGCGGGGGCATGGGGAGCTAACAACAATGAGTATGAGAACAAATGTTCTGAAATTGATGTGGGGGTGATTGCAATAATATTAATATGATTGGACAATAAAATTGTGTGGTATCTGAAATATCTGCCAATAAAACTATTATACAGAAGCAATATGATCTAAAAGGAGACTAGAAATGCTGCCTCTTTTATTAAAAAAATCCCATATAAAATCAAAGGGGACAAACTTAAGCTGAATTTCACAGGCTTTTTGACAAGCTTCTGTTTCCAGCATACAGATTATGGCCCAGGATCGTGATATTCACCGCAACCATGTGCAGAAAAACACACTCACTTCCTGTTCATGGAGCTCCAACAAGTCATCTATTAACCTTAGCGAGATATTATTTTATGTAAAAAATATTGATCTGTGTTTACGTTTTTACATCATCAGATAAAATATTTTTTTTTCCTTGAAGAAACAACATTCTAGCACCAGGCACTTTTATTTTTAGTATGGTCATCTAAAATTTGTTCCAATATATAGCTATATTTACGACTACATTTTTAGATAAGTTACTTTCCTTCCTAGAACAAGATTTATGAATATGCACAAATATCAGCGGAGAAAGAAATGGAGAATGGGAGAGTAGACACCATAATTTTCTGGACGTGAGGCTCTCTTGTCCTTTGAGTAGTCTCAGTACATAGGGCCAAGGGGTTGTCATGGTGATCGTTCCTTTACACTACAGATACGCTGCAGTGGTCACTAAGTGCAGGGGATCAGTTTTCATTTACAAGCGACAATGTCAGGAATACTCTCTGAGGCATATATTCGTTCCCTTACCCAAGTTTTTATATAAGTAAAATCACACGACTGAGTCAGAGTGGAAATATGTCCAAATTAATTCAATTTTGGAAATGGATACAGTAAAAGTGTATAGCAGAAACTCCAGAATAGAGGAAAAGTTGGCTGTGTAGACAGGAGGAGTGAATGTGTATGTGTTGTCGGTGTTTTGTTCAGGACTTGGAGGGACTTAGAGACAGAGCCTTCGTCCCCCACATCGGCCAATAGACAGACCAGGTTTTTAAAATAGATTCAACTACCAGACAAAGTATGCTGTGCTTTCCATCTATACCACATCACAAATTTAAAAACAACCTGTAAACCGAGGATACATGGCTTATGCAGAAGTAAAAAGAGCGGAGCATCCGATTTGGTGGGCAAAAAGTTGACAAGCATGAGAAATTGTCCTGGTCTTCATAATGAACCTGTAAGCCTTAGCAGTGAACTCATTCTCTCCAGGAACTAAAATACTACAGAATCCATGAGACAGGCTATGAGCTCCTTAAAACTAAGACCACGGTTTGTTTACCTTTATTGTCAGTACTTCTCGTGTTGCAGGATACAGGGCAGTTGCTCAGTAAACGTGCTGAATGCATGTAGCAGCTGAATAAGGCACTTGTGAAAGCAGAGTCACATGCTATTGGCTGGAGTAGCTTAGTGCTAAAAATGTTGTCTAAGTGTTTGTGTGAGATTATTTTAATATGTGCCAGAATGGAAAGTGACCTACAATAAACCCAATGGCAGGGCATGTTTTGATTTAGGAAACTTCAGCCATCGGCCACATAATTTCACCCTTACAAGACACATTTATTGGTTCAGTGTTGGTAGGTGTTGTCTGGTTAGTTCTGACTCAGCAACATACAACAGCACTAAGTACCTCTGCTCCTGTATCATGCTCACAGCAGTGGCCGTGTCTGAACCCGGGGAGTCCCGTTGAGGTGCCCAGCTCAATTCTGTCATCATAATAACTTGACGGACATTGTCTTTTAGAAACGTAAGCTATATGTCATTAACTTATTTTTGAGAAATTTCTCTTTCCTGTTCAATTTTTAAATTTTCTTTTTAAAAAATCATTTTATTAGGGGCTCATACAACTCTTATCGCAATCCATACATACATCAATTGTGTAAAGCGCATTTGTACATTCCTTGCCCTCATAATTCTCAAAACATTTGCTCTCCACTTAAGCCCCTCCTGTTCAATTTTACAGTAATTGAGAAAGTAGTTCACAATTATTTGCTCAAAAACACTAGTTTTTCTAATAGCAAGGATGTTATTGTAAAATTATGGCATATGTGTGGAGACCCCCGTAAAATTTAAAAATGTGAATGAGTGGAGAAAAGCATAGAAGTTTTTAATGGAGTAGAAAAATTATATGTTTAGGTTTGACTTGTTCTTGGATGTTAAGATTGGGCAACTCTGGAGAAAAAGGATTCAAAGTGGACACCTGCCCCTCCCCCCAGAAGAATTTATTTCAAAGGATGGCATTGAATCGGCAGCTGGGGAGAGGGACACATCTGATCAGAGCACAAGGGAGCAGATGAAGGGGGAGGAGGAGAGACTGGAGCACATCCTGGCCCACCAGGCCTTGAGGACGATGATCCCAATTCGAGCAGCCAGTCCACAGAGAGGACCACATGGCCGGCCCCACTATGAGACATGACGCCCCTCACTGACTCATGGCCCTACAGGGGACAGCACCGGAGACAGCGTGGGAATTGCACTCGATCTGATCCCACCACACCGAGGCAAAACACTAAGGGTGTGCAACAGAACAGCAAGGGAACGGAGGGGCGAGGTCCCCAGGGTACGCTGCGAATGGACTTTGGAGTCAGAGCGTGGTGCCCCAACAGACTGGACTGGAAAACACTCCATAAGGCCAACAAATGATCCTCGTACTAACTACAAGCTTTTCTTTCTTGTGTTTTGTTTTGGATTTTTTTGTCAGTGGTTTGTTGTTGCTGTTTTGTTGTATATTGTTGCTTGGTTTTGCACTGCCTTATTTTTGTGCATGTTATTATCTCCACAGGTCTGTCTAAATAAGATAGACTGAATGAACAATCTGGAGGAGAAAACAATGGTACCGACAGTTCTGGGGGAAATGGGAGAGAGGGAGGTGGGGGGAAAGGTAGTGGTGTTAACAAACCCAGGGACAAGGGAACAATAAGTGATCCAAATTGGTGGTAAGGAGGGTGTGGGAGGCCTGGTAGGGCATGATCAAGGGT
>NW_022111369.1:49952807-49965318 GCF_000313985.2 Echinops telfairi
GGGCAATAAATGTACAAAAGTGCTTTACACAATTGATGTATGTATGGATTGTGATAAGAGTTGTATGAGCCCCTAATAAAACGATTAAAAAAAATTGGTTACTACTCATAAAAAAAAAAAGACATTTGGATTCAAAAGGCTCTAACCTACCTCACTGCTGTTGAGTTGATTCTGACTCAGTGACCAGTCTATATGGATACAGTATAGAGAGTAGAACTACTCCATAGGGTTTCTGAGGTTTTACATCTTTATGGGATCTGACAGCTTAGTTTTTTCCCATGAAGTGGCTGGTGGGTTTAAACTGCCAACTTTGTCACTCGCAGGCCCACACTGAACCACCTTGAATCACTCCCACCCCAGCCGACCTGCGCTAGGAGGAACAAGACACTGGCTCCATTGCCGGGGCTTGATATCGACTCTCTTAGCCAAAGTCCCACCAAGATGGTCTGGCTCCCAACACCCTGGGTCCTCGGCTAGCGTGCGTTCTAGAAAACTCGGACTTACCGGCACTGCAAAACTCACTCCTAAGACGCACATGGTCAGTATTAGGTCCTTCATTTTGAAAAGTGGGATCTACAACAGAATTGGATTGGAGAAGTACATCAGATGACTGAAAGAGTATCTCAAATGAGCCTGAATATTTGCTCTTCCTCAAACAACCAGGTTAACAATAAAAATCTAACTGTTGCTACACAGCTCATTTAATTTTATTACTACTGAATTTACCTTTCCATCTGGAATGACATCGATGAGTTCATAAGCCATTACAAATAACTCAGCCTGTTATTTATAGAGCTACAACCTAAATAAATAGATGGAAACAACGTCCACGCGCAGTCTTTATTTATTTAATTTTGGGTGAAACTATACATAGTGCAGTCTACAGCCCTTCCGTAATTTCTAGATGCAGGTATCAATGATGTTGATTGCATTCTTTACATTGTGCAACCAACTCTCCCACCACCCTTCCCATAAATTCACTGCCCCTGCGTTTCTCGTCTAATCTTTTGAGTTGCTATTATTTCACATATTATGCTTAAAGACCATGTCTTAACTGGTAAAAGGAAGTATAAATTTTAAAAGCCCTCACTCTAACTGAAGTATTGGTCAATTGCATATCGTTCACAGGAGTTTATACTTCGTTTTTCCTCCAGAGCAAATGTTGATGTGCATTATGTAACACAGCCAACAATCATTTTATAACCAACTTGTCTTTGCTGGCACATGGGGTATATTATTCTGTCTACTGTCTACCCAGGCAAGCATGCCCAAAATCAATCTTCTAAGAATAAGTTGACTGTGTTCATTTCCTTTGGTAGTGGAAATCTGTTTCAGTATGGATTTTCCTTACATTTCCAAAATGGATTGGCTTCCTAACTTTAATCTGTGAGCTCAAGGGTTCTTTATTCTTACATTCATAAATATCTGACTAAGAGAATAACTTTCTTATAGCAATTTTCTAAATTAGCCCCTGCCACTAATAATTATAAGTAGTAAAAAAAAGTCTATAGATAAGCATTCTTTTTTCCTACGTGGAAAGTTATTAGGCATATCTACTCTGGAACATGCAAATGATTTACAATAACCTATTATTCAGCTTTTGGTGATCATTGAAGATAAACCCTCTTGATGAAAGCTGCCTGGAAAAAGAATGTACAGGAAGCACATGTAAATCATAAAATCACGTTTTACCTTTAATGCTGACATGCACTGTGCTCGCAGGGCCTGCTGATGCCAACCAAGAGATGGCTAAGAACAAGAAGATTTAACTTTTTTCTGGACTGTGCCTGGGACTTGCGCTGTATCTCTCATTCAGAGAAGACCTGAAACCTTTATTTAAAGTGCCAATCCACCAATCAAAGCGAAGCAAAATTGGGGGGAGGGGAGGCCAACCCCTGCTTCGGCAATTAACCCACACCTTTTTATTACATGCAAGGATGTTTCCCCGGCAGAGTCTCATTATTCTTAATTGATACTCAGGCTCTATATTTATTTCAGGAACTCAATTGCAGGGGAGACAGAGAAGGAATAATGGCCATGGGCTCTGAAGACCATCATTTTGGTAAGCTGGGTTGGGGGGGGCAGGAGGCGGGCCGGGAATCATGTAACATGGTGGAAAACAACTCATTATACCGTGTTTTGTTTTTGTTTTTTGAAGACCCAGTGCCAGCACGCTCAAGATTTCCGTCCTCATGCCCGTTGTGGTAAAAATAACTCTCTCCTTCCCCTCGACACATGGTGACTATAAGAAACACCTAAATAACTTTCTGAGCTTGAACGAGATGATGAAAATGTTGGATAATGAATATCTTGTGAACTTTTTTTCTCAGCATTTCCCAGATATTTTCATATCTGAAAGTGACAGATTAGGGGTACTCAAGAAATTTGAATTAGACCCTAAGAGGGATTCACTTAAGGTAAGCCTTGGCCACATGTTCTTTGTGGGGAGGGACGTGAATCAGAACAGGTTTGCATGTCATATTTGGCACTTAACAGGCTAACATCAACAGAGATGGAGTTTTCTCTGTAAATAGAAAAAAATGTTTTGGATGTGGATGATATGCTTTTATTTCTCTCCTCCTCTGAGTCTTCCCAAAGGTGTGATTTCACACATAATTAAAAAAAAGACGAGTTCCTTAAGAAGGGATGAGTCAGTACACTCTAGAGAAGTGGGGTTTTTGCCAATTACAGGGAGCATGTCAGAAGCTGTTATTTTGAGAGAAAGGTGGCTCCAGACTCAAGTGTTGACCTAACAGCTTCAAAGGATGTGAACTCAAGAAATGATCCTGGAACATTTCCATTTCCCATTGATAAAAAATACACACACACACACATATACATATTTATATAGCATGGAGGAAAATAAGGAATGTGAATATGCTTTTTAAAATAGCAAAATGTTATTGAAATGAAAACTATTATTATTTTGGGCTTCTTCCTTGTTCTCTCTTGTTTTATACAAGGTCTGGCACCTGCTCAGGTTCACTGAACTCTTTGAGCCTGGATTTCTTCTTTTGTAATATAAATACAATCATTTATTACCACAGGCTTATTTATTTATTTTTAAATCATTTTACTGGGGGCTCGTACAATTCTTATCACAATCCACAATCCATTGTGTCAAGCACATTTGTTGCCATCATCATTCTCAAAACATTTTCTTTCCACTTCCCCTGGTATCAGGCTCCTCATTTTTTCCCCTCTGTCCCTACCTCCCCCCTTCCTCACGAATCCTTGATAATTTATAAATTATTATTATTTTGTCTTGTCTTACACTGTTCAACACTTCCCTTCACCCACTTTTCTGTTGTCTGTCCCCCAGGGAGGGAGTTATATGGAGATACTTGTGATCAGTTCCCCTTTTCTACTCTACCTTCGCTCCACCCTCCTGGTATCGCCACTCTCACCACTGGTCCTGAGGGGTTCATCTGTCCTGGATTCCCTGTGTTTCCAGCTCTGATCTGTACCAGTGTACATCCTCTGGTCTAGCCACATTTGTAAGGTAGAATTGGGATCATGATAGTTGGGGGGAGGAAGCATTAAAGAACTAGAGGAAAGTTGTATGTTTCATTAGTGCTCTATTGCACACAGAGGGACTCATCTCCTCCCCGCAACCCTTCTGTAAGGGGATGTCCAGTGGCCTAGAGATAGGCTTTGGGTCCCCACTCTGCACTCCCCCTCATTCACAATGATATGACTTTTTGTTCTTTGATGACTGATGCCTGATGCCGTTAACACCTTGTGATCGCACAGGCTGGCGTGCTTCTTCTTTGTGGGCTTTGTACTTTCTCAGCTAGATGGCCACTTGTTTATCTTCAAGCCTTTAAGACCCCTTTAAGACTGTATTTTTTGAATTCCGGCCACCATCAGCTTTCTTCACCACATTTGCTTATGTACCCATTTGTTTTCAGTGATCGTGTTGGGGAGGTGAGCATCATGGAATGCCAGTTTAATCGAACAAAGTGTTCTTGCATTGAGGGAATACTTGAGTGGAGCCCAATGTCCATCTGCTACCTTAATACTAAACCTATAAATATATGCACATAGATCTATTTCCCCATCATCATATATAAATATATTTACATATGTACATGCCTGTATTTAGACCTCTATAAATGCCCTTTGCCTCCTGATTCCTTCCTCTATTTCCTTTTACTTTCCTCCTGTCCCACTATCATGCTTAGTCTTCATGTGGGTTTCAGTAATTCCTCTCGGTTACGTTGCCCTTGATCAAGCCCTACCAGGCCTCCTATACCCTTCTCGCCACTGATTTTGGATCACTTGTTGTTCCCTTGTCCCTCGGTTTGTTAACACCCACTTCCTTCCCCCTACCTGTCCCTCACCCATGTCCCCCGGGAACTATAGGTCTCATTGTTTTCTCCTCCAGCTTGTTTATCCCGCCTGTCTTATCTAGATAGACCTGCAGAGATAATAATATGCACAAAAACAAGACAGAGCAAAACAAAGCAACAAAAGAAAGCAAAACAAAAACAATGATGACAAAAAACCAATGACAAAAATAAAGAAAAGACATCATAGGCTTATTTTGAAGAATAAGTGAGAACATTAAGAAATAGCAGCTGGCATACAGTGTGATAAAGAATTGGTTGGTTATCCTTTTGTGGGAGAAACTGTATGAACCATGGGACCACATGAATACCAGTTGTGGATGTGTGAGTGTAGGAGGATCCCTGAGCTCTAGGCATGGTAGAGGAGGGACCCTGGGGAAGTCATTTCCTCTGTGTAGATCGTGATGTTGAATTCTAGTTCACTGCTACAGTGGGAAATGGGGGTGTTCTTGATGTTTATGAGCATGATTTAGAAATGACAAAGAACACCAGTTTTTATCGTGTGTCTATTCCCACTCATGTGCCAGAACTGTGGTCCATAGGATTCCTTTGCAGTCTGTCATCAGGCCTCTGCAGGGGTGAACTCGAACTTTTAACCTTCGTAATAGTAGTGGAGAGTTGAACGGTTCCAACCAGCCAGGGTCTTCTCTGAGCATGGTTATGACATGCTCATAGTATTGCTTTGGTGGGATTCCTCTATTTTTGCTTTCTGTAACCCAAATATCCAATATGTCATATGCGGTCTTGCTTCTTCCTTCTTTTTACATAATGTGCTCTCCACTCAATGATGTATCATTGTCTTTCAGATGATATCCTGCATACTAATGCCGAAAGCATCTTCCAAAACTGCTGATGTCACATTTCACTGCCCCATTCAAAACATTTTAAGTATCCCCAGGGCTATAAGATAAAGTTCACAATCCTTAACCAGGCAGCTGAATTAGCATTTTGATTCACCATCTGATTTTATTTCTTATTTTTTGCGGAGCACTATGCATCCATACAACAATGACCTTTTAATCAGTTAAAATGAGTTTCATATGCACCCAGGAAACTATTTTTTAAACTTGGTTTATGGAATGTATGCTACTGGTAAAGTTAATGAATGTAACCCTAAATCATTCATTAAAAAACCCCCAAAACAGATATACTTGCCAGAGTAGAATTGTTCCTTACAGTTTCTGAGACTTTAAATCCCCATGAGAGCAGATAGACTCATCTTTCTCCTATGGACCAGTTAGTGGGTTTGAACTATCAGACTTGTGATTAGCACTGGAATGCTTAACCCACCATGCCATCAGTGACCTGGTGACATTCTAATTATAGATATCTAGAAAATAGTATGAGTGCATGAACGAGTGTTTGATATTAATTACGGATGTCAAAAGGTTCCGGAAGCTGAGGGGAACCCTGCTAAGGCCGATCAAGACTGGACCTGCATGAAGAGAAGTCACAACACTAATCACAGCCCTGCTGGTTACCGAAGATCCGAGCCCCTGAGGGGTCACGCGCCACAGGGCAGTCTCAAGAAGAAACTCCCTGAGGAGGCCAGTAGGGTCTTGGCTGAGATCTCCGCTGTTTCAGTCAGACGCCACCTTATTGCCAAAGTGCTTTGTGCACGTCCCCAAGCCCATGCCTTCAAGTCCTTTTTCCTGGAGTTTTGCTGGCTTGAGCCTTTCTCTCTGCCTAGACTCTCTTCTCTCTTCACAGTTAGTTCTTCAAAGCCCTGTTCCAATTTTACCTGGTCTATGGCTCTTCCCACATCATCCCATTCCATTGTGATTTTCCTCATTTCTGAACTCCATATATGACGGGCTTCAAAAAGTTTGTGGAAACATTTTATTATCTTTCAATTTTATTTTTGCACGAATTTTTACTCCCGGACCCCTTGTATTTATATCAATTTGTATCATTCCCTTGGTAATCACTTATGCATTACACTGTGGCTGTTTGTTCACTCTAGATCTGTTTTTTGAGGGGTGTTGCTGCTGCCCCTCTACTTCACCAAGCATGATGTCCTTTTCCAGGGCTTTCTCTCTCCTGGTAACATGTCCAAAGTATGTGAGACGAAGTCTTGCCATCCTTGCTTCTAAGGAGAACTCTGGCTACGATTCTTGCAAGACAAGTAGTCCCCGAGACTTCAGGCTGGCTGACTCACTCACTCACTCACTCACTCACTCACTCACTCACTCACTCACCCCCTCACTGCCATCGAGCCAATCATGGCTTATGGTTACCCCTGGGATAGAGTGGAACTGCCTCTGAGCATTTCAGAGACGATAGCTCTTTATGGGAGTAGAGAGCCTCATCTTTCTCCCACAGACTGGCTGGTGGTTTCAAGCTGCTGACCTTGGTGGTTAGCAGCCCAATGTGTAACCCCTACTAGGGCTCCTACAGCCTCCTAGGGCATGTCAAAAACTTTGGCTTTCCTTTGAATGAGATAGGAAGCTGCTGGAAGGGTATGGGCCAAGGAAAGACTTACCTTTGAATAGGAGCACTCTGGCCAGGCTTGATAGACTGAAATGGGGCAAAGACACAGATGAGTTAGGAGGGATTGTTCTAATCTAGATGAGAAACAATCATGGTTTGTGCAAGAATGGTAACAGTGGAAGTGGTGAAATATGATTGTATTCTGGGTATTTTTCAAAGGAAAAGAAGAAGGGTTTGCTGATGGACTATACGCAGGTAAGAAAGAAGGAATCAAGGGTGGTATAATGTTTATCACAAATATTTATACCTTACTAATTGGGATCTCATTTCTTTAAAAATGTATCAATCTAGAACATATCCAGGAACTCAGAAATAAGCAAAAATGTCCCTCCGAAGCCACCAGCACACAGAGCATATGCCACTAAAACTTGTGTATTTTTCTCATGAGAATTCATTAATTTTTACTTTTATCTGAATTACAGCCCAAATAATATCGTGTGAAGATCATAAGATATTAGACTCTGCAATGAAAAGGTACAGAGAAGTATTTCCGGATTTAGAAACACCTATAAAGCTATGGTAGCCCAATGGTTAAAACACACAGCCTCCAGCTAAAAGGGCAGTGGTTCAAACCCACCAGACATTCAGTGGAAGAAAAACGTGGCAGTCTGTTCTTATGAAAAGGCTGACAGCCTTGGAAACCCTATAGGGCAAGTCTACTCTGCTCTATAGGAGTGCTGTGAGTTTTATAGTCACCAGATATAATAGGTGATGAGGGACAAAAATAAAGAAACCAAACCAACCAACCAATCAAACAAAATAGTCTTATGTTTGGTATAATGTTTGGTACAAAACCTAACATTTCTCACTGCTTTAGAAGTGTCTGTTAAGTATCAGGCATCATCAGAACAAAAAAAATCCTGTCATTGTGAATGAGGGGCAGTGCAGAGTGGAGACCCAAAGCCCATCTGTAAGCAACTGTACATCCCCTTATGGAAGGGTTGCAGGGAGGAGACGAGCCAGTCAAGGTGCAATGTAACAACGATGAAACATACAACTTTCCTCTAGTTCCTAAATGCTTCCTCCCCCCACTACACAACACTATCATGATCCCAATTCTACCTTACAAATCCGGCTAGACCAGAGGATGTACACTGGTACAGATAGGAGCTGGAAACACAGGGAATCCGGGGCGGATGATCCCTTCAGGACCAGTGGTGAGAGTGGCGATACTGGGAGGGGAGAGGGAGGGTGGGGTGGAAAGGGGGAACCGATTACAAGGATCTATATATAACCCCCTCCCTGGGGGATGGACAAGAGAAAAGTGAGTGAAGGGATATTCAAACAGCGTAAGATATGACAAAATAATAATTTATAAATTATCAAGGGTTCATGAGGGAAGGGGGAGCGGGGAGGGAGGGGAAAAATGAGGAGCTGAAGCCAGGGGCTTTCGTGGAGAGCAAGTGTTTTGAGAATGATGAGGGTAATGAATGTACAAATGTGCTTTACACAACTGATGTATGTATGGATTGTGATAAGAGTTGTATGAGCCCCTAATAAAATGATTTAATTAAAAAAAAGAAATGTCTGTTAAAAGAGGTATGATTGTTTGCACTGATCACTGTGCCACCAAAATAAAGCTAGATTATGTTTTTAAAAAACATCATTTAGTCTAAGCTTTACTAATGAACAAACAAGCATCTAGGAATGAAGGGATTGTCAATTGAGATGTTTCAACGAACAGGGACAGCACTGGAAATTCTTATTCATCAATACCAAGAAATACGGAAGACTGGGCAAGCACAAGAGAACCATCTTTCTATTCATTCCAAAGAAAGGTGATCCAATAGAATGCAGAAATTAAGCAATGGCATCATTAATATCACACACAGATAAAGTTTTGGTGAAAAGTAATAAAAAAACCAGTTGTAGCAGTATTCCTACATTGATGGTACCCACTAGAAATTCAAGTCAGGTTCAGAAGAGGACGTGGAGAAGGAGGAATATCATTGCTGCGCTTTTAGCAGATGGGCCTTGGCGGAAGCAGAGCATTCCAGAAGTATATTTATCTGTGTCTTATTTATGACAAAAGTATCCAACTCTGTGGACAATAATTATGAACAACATGTTGAAGCATGGAAATTTTAGAATACTTGATTGGCTCATGAAGAACCTGTACATAGTCTGAAGAGGCAGTTGTTCAAAAAGAACAGAGGACTAGTGTATGATTTAGAATCAGGTAAAGAGTGCATCAGGGTTGGATCCTTTTACCACTGCAGTGAGATAAAAAAAGAGGACTGGAAGCACTGACTGATGGAGATCAAAAACTGCCGCATTTCAATGGACTGTATCTCAACGGAAAGGAAAAAAGAAACCTTCACAACTGGAATAACAAGCAACACCACCAACACATGGAAAAATATTCACGTTCCAATGATTTCATTTAGCTTGAATCTCCAATCAAAGCCCTTGAGAGCAGCAGTCAAGAAATAAAGACCTATTGAAATGGCCAAATCATGTCATATGCCATTGAAAGTTGGACAATGAATAAGGAGGCCTAAAGTAGAATCGATGCATTTGAATGATGGTGTTGGTGAAGGATGCTAAATACACAGTGGACTGACTATAAGGAGCGCTAACCGGAGAGCTAACGAAGCTGTCTTTGATGAAGTATAGTCATTATGCTCCTTGGAAGTGAGCATGGTGAGACTTAGGCTATCAGGAGGGGCCATGTGAGGAAGGGCCTCATGCTTAGAAAGAGGTAAAGTTAGGATGTTTTGCCTCTAATAGAAGGAAAAGTGTTGCATTTCTTCCCCCTAATCAAATTCTAGGACAAGTGCAGGCAATATTCTGGTAGATACACAAAGCTCAGGTTCTGAGTCAAGATCTGCTTTCCAGTCTTGGAGAACCAGTTTTACAACCCAGAAGAAAGTAGATGGAAAAAAAAAAAGAAAAGAAAGAGATGGGTTCTTTTTATTTCTTCTTAAAAAAAAAAAAAAAAAGGTACCGAGAGCCATTACCATCAGCAAACTCCATTCTCTGTTTTTTCTTCTTTTTTTCTGGTGCTTTTCTTGATTCATTCCAAAGGCCTGAAAATGTCCTGAATGCTCAGGTTCAAATGACTCCTAAGACCATATTTTTTCAAGTCTTGTCTATATTAAAAAATCATGGACTGAAAGGCCACAACATTTCTAATCCAAGAAATCTCTAATTTCAGTTATTTTTCAAACTTCTTCTATTTGCTCCTCTAATCTTACTACCAAGACTAACCCCACAGTCTTTTTATTATTATTATTGTAACTCTCTATCTTAAAAATAAAAAACAAAAACCCTGTAAAACTATGACGTGTACACCAATACATACTTTTATATAAATAAAAAGTTGCCATTTCACCATTTTCTATGTGAAATTCAATGATAGTAGCTTTGTTGATCATGTTGTGAAATCATCACTATCCACTTCCAAAATTTCCATCAACTTCAAGAGAAACTCAATGCCCCCAAAACAAAGACTCCCTTCCCCTCCCATCCCTGGTGTGGCAGTTGTATAATCTCCTGTCTATTTGAGCAAAGGGGTGGAGTCCAGCCTGTCAATCAGGTCATAGCTAATGAGCCTCTGTGTGGACATGGCCTTCTGAGCATTCTGGGAACTTCTGTTTTCCTCCCTCGGGGTGGGACACACGGTCTCTCTGCTTTTACACGTTCCTGTTGACAAGCCACATGGAGCCACACTGATGGCAGCCAGAGCCCTGGAGATGCTTCCATCACCACTGGGTCCACAAGACTTTCTACCCACTGGCCTGTGATCTTCCTGCATTCATCATCATTGCCTGTGTTGCGTGAGGCTGAAGAGGAATTTGTATACTGGTATAGGACATATGGGCTAATATTGAACTTAGGGAGTTGATCTGGACTGGGCTGGGATGTCTTATTGGTGCATAATTACTTATTTTATATAAAGTTCTCTCTTACACACATATGAGTGTCTCTCGATTTGTTTCTCTAGTCAACCGGGCCCAATACACTTGGTAACTACAAATAGACTTTGATTTCTATATATATGCCTATTCTAGCTATTTGATATGGGCAAGATATTACAATATCTGTCTAGGTCTGACTCACTTTTTGAACTCAGCATGATTTCAAGATTCATCCATACTGTAGGACTAAAGCTCTCTGTATAGAAGAGTAATACTCCATTATGCATATGTGCCTCACTGTGTTCATTCATTTGCATGTTGGTGTCCATTTAAGTTGGTTCCACTTTGCAGCCATTGTGCATAGTGCTGTTATTGAACACGGGCATACTTGTGTGGTAAAGTGAAATTTCTGAGTATGGCTCTTCTATCCATTTTTCTCTTACCAAATATTTGTATGGGATCATGCAAATAAGATGTAGAGGACTCTAATTCAGGGATAAATCAGTTCGGTCGTTCCTCTGGGTATATGGGAGCCCTCTTAGAAGCAGTCACAGGAAGAATTCCGACCACCATTAAAGAGCCTCTAGTGGAGGGTCTGCAAGATCCCTGCCTGAAGTGGAGGAGACAGCAGGGGCCTGGAGCCCGGGTGGTGGAGCAGAGGGGCGGAGGAGACGCAGTGAGGTGGAGTGACAGCAGTTGACTGAGAGGTGGAGGACCAGAGAGAGACCCCGGCCGTGGTAACTTGTTAATGTCCCTAAGAAACCCCAGACTTGTGGACAATGTTTGTGAGCTCCGAAGGGCCATTGCAATGGGTTGTTAAACCCAGCAAGAAGTCCAGTCCCGGGAGGCCTGTCTGCGGTGAGAAAGGAGTCGGAGAACGGTGGCACTGCGGGGTGGACCCCTGCCTTGTCGCATCAGCTGTGGCCTAGGGTGGTGGCCTTGGATTCGACTGCTCCCTGCAGACGCTGGAGGAGGTTCGATGCGGCTCCTACACCAGTTCCTCAACTGTTTGTCTTTCTCCCCAACTTTTAAATATTTCACTGTGCGTTCGGTGAAAGCTCACACAGCACATAGAGTTCACATTTAAGGATTTGTATAGCCATCATTCAATAACATTGGTTACCTTTCCCACACTGTGTCACCATTCTTATGATTTCCATTCTGATGGTTCTGCTTCTGCTAATCTTGCTTCCTGGTTCCTTCTCATATTTGTTTTTGGATAAAGAGTGACCTTTGGCCTCATGTCTCACTCAAACTCACAACCATCAGGTCAATGCTGACTCATAGTGACCCTATGCGACAGAGTAGAATTCGTCTCTGTGAGTTTCCAACACTGTAATTCTTTTTGTTAAAAATCATTTTATTAGGGGCTCGGACAACTCTTATCACAATCCATCCATCCATCCATTGTGTCAAGCACGTTTGCACATTTGCTGCCCTCATCATTCTCAAAACATTTTCTTTCTATTTGAGTGTGGGGTTAAGGGTAAGAGGGAACCCCACAAAACATCACAGGTTTGGTAGGCACAATTGTACAGCGATAATAAGTAGAGATTATAGTAAAGTCATAGAGAGCATGAGAGGTAATGGAGTCAGACGCAATTCATGGTAGCATATCTCACCTCAGCCCGGCTTGATGGTCCTCGTGGAGGGGGCTTAGCTGTCAGAGAAGAAGCCGCTGCTTCGTCCTCCTTAGTCACCTTCTGGCCACCCTCCCGAGTACCAGGGAGCCTCGTTATTTATAGCTAACCACGTATAGTAATCATACATCACAGAAAGGGGCAATACAATTCATTCTAGAACAAGTTTGAT
>NW_022111369.1:49967738-50006852 GCF_000313985.2 Echinops telfairi
TGTCAGAAAGGTGAGCATCATGGAATGCCAGTTTAATAGAACAAAGTATTATTGCATTGACGGAATACTTGAGTGGAGGTCCAATGTCCATCTGCTACCTTAATACTAAACCTGTAAATATAAGCACATAGATCTATTTCCCCATCCTCATAGATAAATATATTTACATATGTACATACCTTTATTTAGACCTCTATAAATGCCCTTTGCCTCCTAGTTCTTTCCTCTATTTCCTTTTACTTTCCTCTAATTCCTCCCGGAATTACATTACCCTTGATAAGCCCTACCAGGCGTCCAACACTGTAATTATTTATGGGAGTTGAGATCCTGTTTTTTTTTCTTTCTGGAAGAGCTGCTAATGGTTTTGAACTGCTGACCTCGTGGTTAGTAGCCCAATATGTAACCACTATGCCACCAGGGCTTCTAACTGGTCTCATGGGAATAAATTTATTTAAAGGAACACAGTACTCAAAGGTGATATTGTTTATTTCATGAGTTAATCTGGATTTAGCTGAAAGGTAATCAATGGGAGTGGGTTCAGTTCAAAGTCTAAAAGACTCCTGTCATCTCAGGATGATAGGATTGGAGGTCCTTGTCGTCTTTATCGGTCTAATAAATTTGGCCTTTAAAAATTGTGTTTGTGCATTTGCTTTAAATTCTCTTGGGCATATATTAGGAGTGGAATTGCTGGATTATAGATTAATTCTATGTTTAACTTTTTGAAGAATCTCCAAACAGTTTTTGGTGGTCGTTGTACCCCTTTCCAGTCCCACTAGCAAGGGATGAAGGTCCCACTGTTGGCAACATCTATTATTTTCATTTTTGGATGAACTTACTGATCATAGGAGTTTCATTCAGGGTTTGATGAGTTTTATCAAAATTTAGATGCAGAAAACCAAACCAACCAACCAACCAACCAACCAACCAACCAACCAACCAACCAACCAAACAAACAAAACCCCCGCCAAAATACAAACTCATTGCCATCAAGTCAATTCTGATGTTTGATTTGTGCTGTAAAAACGCGAGTCTACTCCACATTGACCTCCAAAACGGAGGCTTCTCCAGGAAGGCTTTCGGGATTTTGTTTTTCCCCCCAGGGAAGCAAAAGACCTTGTCTGGAGCACTTTCCTTTTGTTGTCTCAGCGTTTTGGGCTGAAACGCAGAAGTGAAGTACAAAACTGTAAGCAAAAGTAATTAGAGGAAGTCCAGATGATGCAACCTGTGTAATTGCTCGTCAAGCCAGCAGGCTATGTTCATTGCCGGCTAGTTGCGCTGTACTTGGCCGGCTATAACAAAATGTGCTGCAGACTTAGCTCTACCTTTACGCCTTTGCCAGTCCTTTCCCTTCATTATGGAGCCCGGGCAGTACAGGGGTTATTACACGTGGGGTTGTTCACCCCACGGGCCGCATTCCAAAGCGCTAGCCTCTCGAGACAGGCCTTCCTACTGCTCCAGAGTTCAGTCTCAGCCATGACCTTGCCCTATGCGGCCGCTACAAGTCGGAATGGACAAGAGGGCAGTGGGTTCGGTGTTCGGGGTTTCATTTATTATCGCACTAATGCATCGTTAGGACCCTAGGGGGTAGGTATTATGTGACTCCTGTTGGTTAGATAAGAAAATGGTATCAAACGCTAACAGTTGGCTCAAGGCCACACAGTGAGGCTTGAGAATCCCCCGACGGAGGATGTGAACAGCTTTGTGATCAGACATTGAACATTGTGAAGTCTATTTTGACAGATGTAGTGAGGTTAAATGTCATGTCTTATCATTTGATCCCCCTTTGATCCATTGTAAAGCCGGTTCAGGTAAAAAAGAAAAGGGCAGGAGAAGCCTATTCCTGACTGTAGACTAGGGCTGGGAGGAGCCATGCCGTCACCAGACTGCAGGAGAGAGCATTCACTGTGGGTGAAGTTAGGGTAAATGGACCACCTTTTTAGTTCTTCTCCCTTTTGACCCAGTTTAAACTTGTTCTGGTTTTAACATTTTCTGCTGTATTTCCCATGGATCTGTATTCGGGTTTAGTTATTGTTGTTCTTTCTCTTCTTTTCCCTCTCTCTCTCTCTCACTCTTCTTTCTTTTGTGTTTTTTTGTATGGGAAATCCAGGATCCGTTAATCTATTGAGAGTAGTTGAATTAATGGTTTCTTGGGGGTTATTGCTGGGGAGATTGGGGGTAATGGGGAGCTAACACCAAGAAGTAAATGTTCTAAGATTGATGGTGGTGATGATTGTACAACTCTTCTTAATATGATTGAACAATTGAATTGTATGATATGTGACTTAGAAGCCAATAAATCTATTAAAGTAAAAACCCTCCAGTATACAGACCAAAGGGAATGCCATACATCCCTAAAAAAACAGCAAAGAAACCATGAAACACCTCAAGACTTAGAGAGGGAGCAGGAAACCATTATGCTGAGTAAAGTTAGCGACAAAAGGACAAATTATTTATTAAAAAATTTTTAAATATCATTTTAGTGGGTGAAGGGAGACATCGGACAGTGTAAGATATGACAAAATAATAATAATAATTTATAATTTATCAAGGGTTCGGGAGGGAAGGGTGGCAGGGAGGGAGGAGAAAATATGAGGAGCTGATACCAAGGGCTCAAGTAGAAAGCAAATGCTTTGAGAATGATGATGGCAACAAATGTACAAATGTGCTTGACACAATGGATGTATGTATGGATTGTGATAAGAGTTGTACGAACCCCCAATAAAATTATTAAAAACACACACACACACACACACGATCATTTTATTGGGGGCTCTTATAGCTCTTATAACATTCATACACCATTGTATCAAGCATATTTGTGCATATGTTGCCCTCATTCTTTTCTAGACATGTACTTTCTAATGAGCCCTTGGTATCAGCTCCTTTTTCTCCCCCTCTCCCCAACTCCCACCATCGTGGCCCCTTGATAAATTATAAATTATTATTATTTTCACATCTTAACACCTACCACTGTCTCCCTTTCCCCACAGTTTCTGTTGTTTGTCCACTGGTTATGTGTCGATCATTGTGATTGGTTCCCCCTTCCTCCTACCCTCCATGTATGGCTACTCCCATTCCTGTTCCTGGATTCCATGTGTCCTGAGATCTTATGTCTTACCTGTACCTGTGCACATGCTCGGTCAAGCCCGCAGTGAAAGGCAGGACTGGGGTCATGATAGTGGGGGCTGAGGAAGCCTCAAGGAACCAGAGGAATAGTGTGTGTTTCCTTGGTGCTTTACTGCACCCTGATTGACTCATCCCTTCCTTGTGATCCTTCTGTGAGGGGATGTCCCATTGTCGACAGATGGGCTTTGGCTCTCTGTCCCGAATGCCCTCTATGATTCTTTTTTTGTGTGTGAAAGTGTAGACATACAGAAGCCTCAAAAAAAGTCTGGCAAAAATATACCACAATAATGTAATCTAAGATTATTGGAGTCACAAATGACTTACATTTTTTTATCTTTATATACTTATTTTCAAAATTTCTATAATGATAATGAATGCTTTCATTCTTAAAATGATAAAATTCATATAATTTAGAACGAAGAACATGATGATTCTTTGGAAAAGTGTATATGTTAAAAAAGTAACAGATAATAGAATACATTTATTTAGGGATTAAAGATCATTTCCAACTCTTCAAAAATTTAGTCCTTAAATAAAATTATTTCTATTTTCAAGTAGAGATAAAAAGCACTCTAGTCCTAGCAGTACATTGATAGGAAGCTGTCACAAATTAATGTCAGATTTAGAAGAGCATGAGGAATGGTATATATCATAGCTGACTTCAGATGGATCTTGGCTGAAAGCAGAAAATACCAGAAAGATGTTAACTTGTGTTTTTTTTAATATACCAAACATTCAATTGTATAATCATAGCAAACTGTGGATACCGTTGCAAAGGATGGGAATTCCAGCACCCCTCATTGTGTTCTTGTGGAACTTGGATAGACAAGAGGCCATGGCAAAGTACTGCCTGGTACTGCCAACCCCATGCTTAGCTGAGGGACAAACTGTGGTGATCCAGAGGGTTAATTGCTGATGTTTTCAGTAGATTGTCAGGTGTTGCTTCTCAGTCTGCCTTAATTTGGAAGCTCTGCTAAAACGCGTTCAGCATCATAACGTGCAAGTTTCCATGGAGAGACAGGTAGTAAGAACAAATTATTTTTGGTAAATAGAATGACAGGGTTTCTAATAAGAGGACTTCAGATGCAGGAGCAATGACAGAATCTATTTGTCCAGCACCTCAATAAGCCCTGCATAGTAGATTTGCCTGCAGGACCAAAAAGATATGGGGAACATCTGGGAGTGGCGGCAAAACAGTCCATAGCTCTTGTTCTGATCAGAACCAAAGCCTCCTTTTTATAATGTTTTCTTTTCTGAAACTAAATTAATGCCATAAAACTTGTGCACATAATTTAAAAACAAGTTAAATAAAAATAATAACTTTACTGAAATTTAAAGGATAAAGCAAAAATAGCTTTGTTCATTTCAATATGTTGTACTTGAGCATGTCTATGGAGGTAGCCAATGTAAGAAGTTACATGTTTCCATCTGCTTGTAATGGCTAAGAATTTAGGTTAAGTAAGACTAAAATCATGCTGAACCAGAGCTAGAGGCAAATGAAAGAGCAGAGGAATAGTGGCCACTAGAATTAAAACCAGTCTAAGATGAGTAATGATGGTCTAGACCAATCTAACTGTGATACATGAACGAGAGAAGCAGCCTTAGCTGAAGAAGGAATAACACGTTAAAACAAATTACAGATCATCGAAGTAAGAAAATGATAAAGTATGATTTTCTTGTAAGTAAGCTGAGCTTCATAAGTGTGCCAAAATAATTCCCTGTGTTTCCTGGTATGCAGGTAAGATAGAGTATTTCAGTAAGTAAACACACACACACACACACACACACACACACACACACACACACACGAGGGTACCCCCAAAAAACCTTTAATTTTTTTTCAAAGTTATGTGTTTAAATTTTTTTTTTTTTTACAAAACAACCTTATGAATTTCAAAGTACTCTCCATTACACTTAATACATTTGTCAAATCTGTTATTCCATTCTTGGAAACATTTTTCAAATTCATCTGTTTGGATGGCTGGCAGTACCTCCCTCTTTTTTCTTCTTCACCTCTTCTTTGCCGCCAAATTGCTGTCTGTTCATGTCCCACTGCATTTGCAGAAACAAAATGAAGTCACACGGGAGTGAGGTCATGTGAATAAGGTGTGTAGGCCAAGAGACGCATGGTGTTTTGTTTTTTTTAACAGTTTTATTGGCATCTAGTTCACACATCATATAAATCAATCGATCACACCTAGAAGACTGTACAAACATCATTAGTTTTAAAACAGTTTCTTCATCGCTGTACTCATCATTATTAGCTCCCCGTGTCTTCCCAACCTCCCATGCTTTATCCCAAGGAATTTTTTTTTTCACCCAAGCCTTAACTTTATTGATAGAAACAGTACAAATTTCAAACCAAACTGTAGTTACGCTTTTGAAACACCAAAAAAAGAAAGAAAGAAAAGGGAGGGTGGGGTGTCCTTTGTTTTCAGATGGTTACATTGTTAATTCCATAATAGCATTTACAATATCATTACTGTTGTTCTTCAAGGCCCGGACTGCTTTTGCTCTTGATACATTTGCTTGGGACATGACCAATTCTATGTCCTTAACTTCCACACCTGTTTCATCAACCTCTTCCTCTTCACTCTCCTCTTGTACAGTTGGAGTTTGTGTGTTTTCTTGAATGTTCGAGACAGCCTCACCTTGAACTTTGAACTTCTCAGCAGCTGCTAGCTGTGCTTGCTGAGATAAATCCTCGATCTTGGCTTCCCCAAAAACTATGTAAGTATCTGAAGCAGGGCTCTTGTAGACATCTGGCTTTGTGATGACAAAAAGGATATTCTTAGATTTCCGGATAGTGACTCTAGTAAGCCCTGTGACTTGCCGAAGACCCAGTTTGGACATAGCCTTGCGTGCCTTCTTTTCACTCCGACTCTGCTTTGCTTTACTGACTGGTTCCTCATCGATTTCAGCTGCCGCTGCCAACTGGGCTTGTTGTGTGGTTGCCTGTGTGGAATCCTGCTCTTCGAGCTCTGGTACTGACTCATCACTGTCAGATTCTGTTCCAGATCCTGTCTCAGCCTGGGGCTGTGGCAACTCCTGCTCGGTGGCAGGGACGGTTTCTATGGCTTCACCGGGCATTTCGCACAGGGGACGCAGAGCCAAGATCTTTATCCCAAGGAATTATTAATCTAGTTATTATCTCTATAGATTTACCCATCCTGGATTTCATATACAGAAAAAAATAAAAAATGAAGAAAACACCCCTAACGACAATAACAAAGTAAAACCGATAAAACCCTCGATGCAGAAAGCAGAAAATATTACAACTAGTACACATTTAAATGGATCATAGGGAGATCAGATGACAGAATGCTAATTTTTAACTCAACTGTCTCTGCAAAAATCCACTTTCCAATGTATTCTGCACGTTAGCAAGAGTATTCACATCTCTGGTTCATGGTCAGAGGGGATGCACCAAGCCCTTAATCTACATGTTTTTCCCCTTCATGGGGGATGAGGGTAGGAGGAAGGAACAGCTTTCAAATAGGTCAAAAGGGAGATCAAATGATAAGATTTATCTGCATGGTGTTTTTTTGTCAAAAACTGGCACACTGAGATGGCTCTGTGAGCAGGTACATTGTCGTGGTGGCAAAAGCGGTCTCCTGTCTGCCACAAATCAGGTCTTTTTCATCCCACACTGTTACACAATCTTTTCAGAACCTCTAAATAGAAAGCTAGATACACAGTCTGACCTGGTGGAATGAACTCCAAATGCACTACTCCCCTCACATCAAGAAAACAAAAGAGTATTGTGTTTTGGGGATACGCCCTCATATGTGTGTGTGTGTATCTCTCTCTCTATGTATATGTATAGACACACACACACACACACACACACACACACACACACACAAGAAAAACCACCATACGCTATTTCAACCATTTTCACAAGGCTGGAAGCGTCCGTGACACCCATGAATCCTTTTTTGACCCTACATGGTAAGGAAGACATTTAGCCTCTGGTTCCTGAAAGGATCACAGCAAACATGTTTGCTAGTTAACATCAAATTAGAGGTATACTAATATATATATATATAGAGAGAGATACAAGAGAGACAATAGGGAAATGGAAAAGTAGACTTCTCAAGATTGTAAGACTGAAAAGAGATTGAAGTACTGTATGCAATTTAAAAATATTTCATAAGGTAACTTTTTATTACATTAGAGAATTAGAAAAACATAATTATTAATAAAGTGTGCTAAAAGAGCTGCATTTTATGTACCTCTATTAACATTAGTTGTGTATCAAATCTTCACTGTACAATGTTTGCAAGCATTAGCTTTAAATGTGGTCATACACATGTGGGCTCCTGGCCCCAGTGCCATGACGGCGCTGCTTTGCGGACAGGCTCTTTCAGCCTGGTGGGCAGCATTGGGCAAAGTTAGAACAGAAACAAAGTTCAATCTTCCCATTATTAATAGGAAGATGCAACCTTAAAATCGTCCATGTATAAGAGTTTAACATCAGGCAAAAATGCGTTAGATCCTAAGCTCAGATAAACAAATTGTCTTATTTACCTACACAAATATCTGCTGGGACATTTGGAAGTGATGTAAGATGTAAATGAAATCTTCCTTGTTTTGCACTCTCTGTGCCTTGCAGGACATTTACCTCTCTCTACATGGCTCAGGAAGGACAAACATGCTCAGCATATATCAAGATAAAAGAACTGAAGAAAAAAATTTGAACTTCAAATTGAACACATCCAATCATTGTGTTCACAAATGTCTACAAAATGCCTGAATGTTCCTCTTCAGATAGCTCATTACCTGGCTCTTGAACCTCAAAGTCAAACCCCAGTACTGTTGAGTCCATTTTGATTGGTGGCAACCCCGCACGTTGAGAAAGTAGAACTTCCCTCCGCACAGAAGCGGGTTGTCAGGCCTTTCTTCCACCGTACTGCTGGGTGGGTTCAAACACTGTTGTTGTTGTGAGGTATCGAGCGGGATCTGACTCATAGAAACCCTATACAGCAGAACAAACATTGCCTGGTCCCATACCATCCTTACAACTGTCCTGTCCGAGCTCATTGTGGCAGCCCTGGAGCCAATCCACCTTCTTAAGAGCCTTCCCCTTTCCTCACTGTTATCCATCCAACCCATTAAGCTTGAGGAAGCAGCGCCTCCCCAGTCATATGTTAAGTGCCTTCCGATCTGAGGGGCTCAATTTCCTGAACTATATCAGATGATGTTCCACTGATATCCATAAGGTGGTTAATCCTTCACAAATAGACCACTTATTTCTTCTTTCTAGTCCGTCCCAGTCTGGAAGCCCTGCTGTAATTGTTCTGTCCACCACAGGTGACCCTGCTGATACCTGGAATGCCAGTGACATAGCTTCCAGCATCACAGTCACACACAAGCCACCACAGTATGGCAACCTCACAAATGAATGGTGGGGAGGCCACTGATTAAGACTTTTAAGTACCAGATTTCAGAGTTCATTCAAAAAGTCCTAAGATGCCAATGGACATTTCTGATGTTTGAGTCTAAAATTCATGCTTCCGTAGTTCTGTGATAAAAACACCCCCAAACAGTAACAACAACAGTAGTGGTGAGCTTGCAACAGTGAGTTTATACTGAGTCACTAGTAGATGTTGTTTCATCAGAGTTCAAATCCCAGCTGTCTGCCGGCGGTCTTTGTGGTTCAGGCATCCTGAGCATGCCTGTCTGCCCAGGGTAAGGCAGGCTCATTGTAGGCATATAATTCCCCGACGATCATGTCTGCTTCCCCACATCAGTTGGCTAACTACTGGTCATGTACTGAAGGCAGTAAGAGTGAGGGTCTGATAGAATTTTTGTTTTGTGAAATTCTGTATGAATCATTACGTCATGTCTCAGTGAGAAAAGAATCTAACAGTGACCTGAGTTCTCTGGGACAGTTGGCCACATCTGTAACTCTGCCTCACGTTCCTTCTAAGGGTTGGCAGGACACTGCTGGTTCAACGTAATCTGAAGCTTAAATATCTCAGGAGGCATTGCATTCTCCTGGTTTCTCACAAAGGGTTAAGTTATTTTTGTAGCCCAGAATGAATACACACACACCCAGCATGCTTTATAGATGGAGGATTCGAATCCCAGGCCCAACAAACCCTCTGGGTCCTGGTGACTTCCCAGATAAAGTGTTGAGTGATTTCAAGAACAGGGATTGCATCTGATTGTGTATTCCCAGCCTAGCATAGTGTTTAGCACATACGATTTTATTCCATAAGTCTCTGTTGATTGGACGAGGGACAAATGTGCACTGTTTAGTTGCTGGGCTTGCTGTCTTTATAACCCTGTTCTCCTTGTCAAGGAGGCCAGTGGCAGAGTGGGTTAAGCATCAGTGCTGCTAATCACAGGATCAGCAGTTTGAACCCACCAGCTGCTCGGCAGGAGAAAGATGTAGCTGTGTAGCTGTTCACTCCTGTAAAGGTTTAAAAGTCTTAGAAGTTACAGCACCGGTTCTCCTTGAGTCTGAAAAGGTGCCCTGAGGGCGTAGTGGTGACACATTCCAAGGTACAGTCTTGGAAACCCACATGGGCAGTTCTACCCGGTCCTATGGGGTCGCTGTGAGTCACAATCGCCTCCAGGGTTGTGAGTTAAGAGTCTGAAACGACTCGCAGGCCGAGCCTATGGGGTTTTATTTAGAAAAAATAAATTTAATTCTGCCCGTCTTCTGTTGTTGCTCTTTGGCCAGTAGAGGGAGGTCAAGATCCACTTTGGGATCAGAGAACACAATGGAAGAAAGAAAGCTTGCAGTCAGAATTTCGAGTCCTAAATAACGAAGTGGGTGAGTTTGAATTTACCAAGATGACTTAAAAGCCTTTACCTAAAACATTACTTCTGCAGTGCTAACTACTTTAACATCACGTGGATAATAGAGGAAAGAGCTTCAAATTTTTTGTGGAAAAAGGGAATGACAAGATATGTATTTCTTTCCTTGATTTTTTGAAGCCCCTTCTAAATGTTTAAAATGCTTATTTTCAATTTAATTTTAAAATATGAAAAACACCAAAAAAGTTTAAAGGAGAAAATGAAACACCAAAAAATCTTAAAGCAGAAAATGAAGATTTCTTGATCTATTATATCCAATATTTTGACTCATATATAAGTGCATTCTATTTTATTTTTTAGATTTATAGAATTTAGTACTTAAACTCCTCAAGGATCATGCTTTTCACTTTGCTGATTTCTCCCAAGTGTCTAAAATATTGCCCAATACACAATGATTGAAATGCGGAGTGAATCAAGGTGATAAGATAGTTATGGTTTTAAATAGCCCTCTATGTAGCCCTGTTACTACATGTAGTGGGTACATGTTGGGCTGTGATGGTCAGCAGTTCAAAACCAACAGCAGCTCGGCAGGAGAAAGACTGGGCTTTCTACTCCCACGAACAGTTCCAGGCTCGGACACCCACAGGGGTGTCTATGAATCAGCACAGACTCAATGGCTGTGAGCTGTTTTGGTGCAAGGGGGTGTGCAGGTAGCTGACCAGTTGGAGGTTTGAACCCCCCAGTTGCTCTGCAGGAGAAAGATGAGGCTGTCTGCTTCTTTGAAGACATACTTCCTCAGGAACCTACGAAGCAACTTCCAATTGGAATTGTTTCGGTGGGAGGGACTTATGTATAAAGTTTATATAATTAAAAACTGGAATGCACTGTAAAGATTTTTCTACATTGTATTTTAGTGTCTGCATTATCTTTGTATGTAAAGAAGGCAAAAAATCCTCTCAACCGAATCAATAGATATAATAATAAATGGGGAAACTATTGAAACAGTTTAAGGACTTCAGTTTGCTTGGATGCACAAACAAACAACACGTTGCATTGGGCAATTCAATTGCACAACCCTCTTTAAAGTGTTAACGAGCAAAGATGTCACTTCGACCACTGAAGTAGTTTGACTGACCCAAGCATTAGCATTTTCTTTGAAAAGAACTTGTTTGGTTATTTATAACATTTTCCCTTCATCTTATGTGCTTTGGACACGTTGCCAGGCCAGATCAGTCCTTGGCGAAGGGCCTCATGTTTGGTAACGTGGAGGGGCAGCAAAAATGAGGCAGGCCCTCAATGCGGTGGATTGACGCCATGGCTGCATCAGTGGGCTCACGGATAGGAACAACCGTGAGGACGGCACAAGACCATGTAGCCTTTTGTTCTGTGATGCATTCGGTCATTATGGGTCCGAGCCCATTCTACAGTACACAACAACAACAGCAATTTCACCGGCATGCAGTTCAGATATCATGCATCTCAATAATGCAATCACCTTCATGGAGTTGTGCAGTATCACTGCAATCGATTTCAGTCCATTTCTTCTTCTTTGTATTCATTATTGGCAGCTTCCCATTTCCTGCCAACCTTCCTGTCATGTCCCTTTGAATCTGTTAATCCAGTGTTGTCTCTACCAGTTTACCTAATCTGGGTTTCATAAACAGAAAATCATACAAAATAAAGACAGAAAACCCACAAATAGTCCAACTGCAAAAACAATCCAACAAAAACAAAGAAAAATCTCAATCGATGCAAAGGAAAATATTAAAAACTGGAGCAATTATACTTTGGGTCAAGAGGGAGATCACTGACAAGGTGCCAGTCACGTTTTGACCAAACTACAGTTGCAGCCATCAACCCTGCGGTCTGGTAACAAGGTAACATTCTCATCTCTGGTGCATAGTCAGAGGGAATTCACCAGATTGGGAGACTCTGCAAATGGGTTTTGGGCTTTCATTGTCATCCAGAGCCTTCTGCAAACTGGGTATTCACAATTTAAATTGTAATACCATTCCGGGTCCTGGGTTTGGATTTTATGGTTTACAGTTCTTGGATTACAGAGGCTGGTGCGCTTCTTCCAAGTGGACATAGCCAAGGCCTCTCTTAGATGGCTTCTTGTTTTAAGACGAGTCTTTAAGACATTCTTTCTGAGAGCCGGGCACCATATGCTGTCGTCACCATACTTTGCTACAGCACCTACAACTTCAGTGATAACTTCATCAGGGCCATTTCATAAGAACTAATTATTTCTAAATTTGGGCTACAATTTTGTGTGAGCTCAAAAATCCATTCATATATCTATGGTTTAAATATGTCCATGGTTCACTTTAAAGAAATCATTATTATTTTGTTGAAGAACATTCTAAATTATCCCTAGGGGGAGGAGACAACTTTTAAGTACAAAAGAATTCAAATGAGTAAGCGTGGAAAGACCGAGGGAAACAGAAAGCCACCCTTGGAATTTCAAAATGACCTTGGCGCAAGCAGGGCTCCGGATGACCGACCCACTCGGAGGTCAAAATTTAAGGATAGTCAGGGTCTTTGAAGAACCCTAAATATTTATTAAATCCAACAGGAAAATTAGTAAATTTACAGGGAAGAAACCTGGCAGACACCAGCTCAATGAACATTTACTGCTGGCCACAATGTATTCCTTCCTCAAATCCAGCCCCTCAACACGCTCCTTAGAAAAAGTCCGAAAATGAAAATTGAGGGCTTCTCAAAAGAACTTGACTTCAGGAGAGTCACGTCTCCAGCAACACGGAAAGACTGAGGAGCTGTCACAAGTGGTAGCACGCTAAGGGAACCCTACAACTAAATGAAACGTGGGATCGTGTGTGAATCTGATTCTAGCAGTGGGAAACCTGGAGACATGAGAACACAGTTTGCGGTTGAGTTAAGAGAGTAGCATGAAAAAGAATTTCTGTGTTTTGAACATGGGCCCATGGTTAATTAAGATAATAAGTTATGGGGAAGTGGGTGGCGAGTTCATGGAGATTCTCTGTCCTATTCCCGCGTCGCTTCTGTGAGTCTCAAAACTTTCCCTAAGACCAAGCCCAAAGAGAACGCAAAAGCAACCCCCCAAGCTGTTTATACTACAAAACAAAAAAATTAACTGCCTCTTTTCATCTCGGTAGAGCCCTCAACACATAACTGCAGCCCTAACCATGGCAAGTATTTCTTGTATAAACAGCGGTCATTTCTTGACAGAATCCAGAAAGATCTGGGTCTATAGAGAGTTGCATCTCCCCTGTCAGAAAATCTACAAAGCATTGGTTGTGTGAGATGACAGTCGCTTTGTACACAGAATCTTTCTTGCCTTGGGCATTTGTTAATCTCAATAACAATAGGCATCATCTAGTTCTATCTATCCCTTTACAGTCCATAGTTAACTATCAACAGCTTTGTCTAATGGCCACTTGTTAGTGTGAAAAGAGAATGAGAATAGTAGTTAATGTTTATTTATTGCTTTATACTTTGCAAAGCAGTCTTAAATTCATATGTCATTTTAACCACCCTAGCCCTATGAAATAAACAACAACAACAACAACAAACCACTGCCACTGATTCGACTCTGACTCATTGTGATTCCATACAGGGTCGCCAAGGCTGTAAGTGTCACCGAGAGCAGACAGCCTGATCTTTTTCCCAAGGAGTGGCTGGTGCATTTGAACTCCAGACCTTAGGATTAGCAGCCCAGCACTTACCTGACAACTCCACACAGCTCTAGTTAGCATTGTTGTTTTGCATATTTCAAAACATAGACTTTGAGAGACTAATTTGCCTAAAGTCACGGAGCTGGTTAGTGGGCGGTATTCTTTCCTGCTTCACCGAAACTGTCCTCAACTGTTGGAACATGGAGTGGAGTGCTAAATTCTCCTGCTCTCAAAGCTCAGAAAAGGGGACAATACTTGTGATGTTATAAATATAGTAATAACAACCCATACTAATACCTAGCCCTTATTGCACTTTTATAGTATGCTAGACAATTTGCCAAGTGCTTGAAAAACAGACTTTTTTTTTTACAGTTTTACAGGGACATGAAACAGGTGGAGAGGGCTGTCGTCTGATTGAATGTGCTGGGCAGGAGGAGAGGAGTTCTGATATGTTTCATTATAGGTATATGAGCATTGGAAAACACCGTCACAGACTATGATGGAGCCGCTATTACAAATATGGAGTGCAGAAGAAGAATCATGAGGAATATGATTGCATTTTTGAAGATGCACGTGTGTGCAAGCAACTCTACAGTATGCCTACTGCTTGACTTCATTAAAGCACTTAGAATAATTTTTCAAGGTTAAAAAAATTAAATGTCGTTGCTGTTGTGACAGCACAATATGATGTTGAGGCTGAAATAAGATCAGAAATGGGAACTTAAGCTCACGTCCTTCTGCGGCCTCATTTGTTTCTATGGTTTGAGTGCTCCTGTCAGCACGTTTCCACCGATTCGATTGGTGTAACTAGCTTCAATTAGCCTGGCGTAACCCTCTTTTGAAAACCAAATCAGACTACAATTACAGTGTGTGAGACAGACAGGGTGTGGAGGGGTGTAAACAAATGATCAGTAATTAACGGGGAGAAGCTTGCTGACACAAAGTCTGATGTGGGCAGTGTTAAAGAAACACATGTCTGTCCTTATTATAGTATAGGATCTGGGTTTTCCCCATTAGCAATTCCACAGCTGTATCTGTCAGAGAGGAAGAGAATGGAGAGTCAGTACCTTGTTCAGCAGCCTTATATTAGCCGGTCAAGAACACACACAGTGCCCAGGGGAATGTAAAGAGCCGTCCTTCCGAACAGAGTGATGTCTTCCAAACCGCAGACTCACAGGGGTGGGGGTGCTGTCACGCACAACCATGGTCCTCACCAAGATCCTTCCATTGTAGGAGAAAAAGGGGAAGCTGTACCTCTGGCCTTACGTCTTTCCCATGACCTGGTGGTTGGTGTCAGGTGCCGGAGTCTAGTCCAACGCCCAGTGGCCCTGTGCACAACCACCCAGCGGCCCTTCTCACCGCGGCTGCTCTGTTGGGGCTCCTTGTTGCAGGCACCCTGTCAGTCCCTCTCGTCTCCTTGAGGCCTCTGGACCCCTTGAAGCACTTTCCCCCATCTCTTCAAGGGGGGGGGGCACACTTTCTGGTGCCCGGGCAAGTTGTTAGTTTCTTCGGACTATACACTGGATAGGGTAGATAGGGGGGGTTAGAATCCTGTGAGTGGGGTGTCAGACCCTTCGCACTGCCAAATGAAACATTCTTCTCTTAGGAAGTTGTCCGTTTGATAACCTTACAAATCCAGCTGGACCGGAGGATGTGCACTGGTAGAGATAGCAACTGGAAACACCAGAGGATGTACACTGGTACTGATAGGAACTGGAAACACAGGGAATCCAGGACAGAAGATCCCTTCAGGACCAGTGGCGACAGAGGCGATACTGGAAAGGTGGAGGGAAGGGGAGATGGGTAGAAAGGGGAAACTGATTACAAGTATCTACGTATAGCCTCCTCCCTGAGGGATGGACAACAGAAAAGTGAGTGAAGGGAGACATGTAGGACAGTGTAAAACATGACAAAATAATAATAATTTACAAATTATCAAGGGTTCATGAGGGAAAGGAAAGTGGGGAGGGAGGGGGAAATGAGGAGCTGATACTAAGGGCTCAAGCAGAAAGCAAATGCTTTGAGAATGATGAGGGCAACGGATGTACAAATGTGATTGACACAATGGATGGATGGATGGATTGTGATGAGGTGTATGATCCCCCAATAAAATGATTTGAAAAAAAGAAAGTTGTCCATTTGATATTATTTTAAAATACTCCTGTTTATTTCTTTATTCTGGTTCATATTACCGTGTGCTCAGTCCCTTGCATACCTATTAGGTTATGATCATAGGACAGCATGAAGAAAATCCATAGCATCCATTACTTCAGGAAGGAAGAGTAAGGGGGAAAAACGTACACTGTGGTGGGGAATTTCAATTTTACCTTTTGTATAGGTTGGTCAACAGAGTCATTAGAGATTTTCTTACTTTACAAAATTCCTCATCCATAAATTATGCCTGATAAATAATTGCAGTGTAGACAATTAGAATTAGGTTTTAGAAAAATAATAACTGTGATATATAGTTAATTTGAAAAGGGATGCTATATAATAACATATATAATACAATATGGTACCAACTTTGTAGAAAAAATACAGAAAAGATGACTAGAAAATTATTCATTAACATATTAATGGCAGTAATATATGAAAGGTAACAGATGAGTGATTTTAATTTTTTTAATATACTATTTTGGTATTAGCTTTTTCAAAAAAAAATGAGTCATAATAATCATTTGTTAACACTAGAATCTCGTCATTTGAGGATTTTTTGTAGTCTTGATATAATAATTTCTTTTACTTTTGAAATGAAAACTTTTATATGTATTCAAAATAGCAAGGTACCTAATGTCATGTTTGTATACAAATAGACACACTCAAAGACTCTTCATATCAAAGTCCTGTTAATTTTTTCTCTAGTCAAAATCAATTTGATGTCGGAGAATTTCTGATGAATTATATTTTTAACGAATAATCACTTTCAGTTAAAATGTTCTATGAGATGTCTTGTAGAGTTGTTTTATTTTATCAGAATTAGCAGTTAAACTCCAGGTCAGAAAAGAGATTAAGTATCTATATCTGTAGTTTTAGCAAACTATCAGGGATTGGAAGTAGCATTTCTTAGGTACTCTATACCTTTTGACTGTTAATGGATCATTTTCTGTAAAAAATGTGGAATAAGTCAGGACAAATCAACCTTATTATATAGCTCAGTCCAACTCAAGTCCAGAGGATCAATGCTAGCCAGGGACCCTCTTCAGACTTGCATAGCTGCAGGCCGATGGCACTGCTGAAGTGGGATGCAGGAAGATGTATCAGAGGCTGGGACATGCAGACTTGTGTGGATCCAAAGTTGGCAGAAACATGACAAGGCACCTAGAGTTCTCAGCAGCTCCCAGGGTGGGGCAGCCCATGTGTGGCTGCCCCTGAAGGCGTGCACAGTTTCCAAATGCAGGAAGGCGAAGGGGCAGATAGATAGATGATAGATAAGGTTCCTAGTTTCTCCTTTATAAAAAGGCCACACCACCAAGGAGTCATCATCAGCCTGAAACCTGATTGACAGGTTGGATTTCACCCCTACATGTTCACCCAGGGTCAAATCGACATAAAATCTAACTGCCACAGGGTGTTTAGAGTTGAAACTCTAAACTGTTCCCTCCTCCAGGTTTGGACTTTATTATTTACAATCCTTGGATCACACAGGCTGGTGTGCTTCTTCTGTGTGGGCTTAGGTCACTTTACATAGATGACTGCTAGTTTTAAGATAACCCCAGACACTATTCTTTTTTTAAAAAAAGAAATCATTTTATTGGGGGCTCGTACAACTCTTATCACAAACCACACATCCATCCATTGTGTCAAGCACATTTGTGCACCTGTTGCCATCATTGTTCTCAAAACATTTGTTTTCTACTTAAGCCCTTGGTATCAGCTCATTTGTTCCCCTCCCTGTTCTCTCCCATCTCCCTAATGAGCCCTTGATAATTTATAAATTATTATTATTTTGTCATATCTTACACTGTCCGACGTCTCCCTTTACTCACTTTTCTGTTGTCCGTCCCCCAGGGAGGGGGTTATCTGTAGATCCTTGTAATCGGTTCGCCCTTTCTACCCCACCTTTCCTCCACCCTCCCGGTATCGCCACTCTCACAACAAATGGTCCCACCATCTGTCCTGGATCTCCTGTGTTTCCAGTTCCTACCCAGACACTATTCTTTCTGATAGTTGGACACCATCAGATTTCCTCATCACAGTTCGCTATTATACCCGTGAGTACCAAGTAGGGCCATGCCAGAAGAACTAATTATTCTTACATTAGAGCTACGATTAAGTGTTAGATAAAAATCTATCCATATATTTATGGTTTATATATGTCTTAGTTCACTTTAGAGACATCATTATCATTTTATTGGAGTACATTATAGACAATCCATATGGGTGTAAGTTAATGCTATTGATAGTATCATTAATTTAGTCAGTGATATATAATGTAAAAATAATGTTGAGAAGAGGAAATTATATATGTAGAGGACATCTTTTTAGGCTAAAATACACAGATTGTTGACTAGACAGATTCAAAACTTAAGTGACTGACACTAATTGTGTAAACCATGAGAGCTGGAGAGGTGGTAAACCCTTTAGCAACATCTATTTACAAAGGTAGAACCCTGTTTGGTAGACTAATTGATGTCAAAAAAGCGAAGAGGATGTGAAAACATCAGTTGTATACTGGCCCCAGTTACCATTCGTTGGACACTCAAAGCAAGAGGTCTAAACCAAACCAAGGTCCAAGGGCCACCAGTCCATAACCTTAGGATAGCAGCCTTCTGTTTCCTCTCCACTAGGGTGTTTCAGCTTCAAGTCTAAGAGAGTATTTCACTTCCTTAAATCTCGTACTAGTGAGTTTAAAGTAAAGTCTAGTTGCTTAGTGGGGTTTTCAATTCAGGTCCTTCTGGTGTGGCCTATGAAAGATGTTGTACACCTCAAAGAATCAAAAGGTCAAATTGTCTGCAGCCTGTGGCCTGGGTCACCAAGGGAGTAGGTAAAAACTTGGTCAAAAGTGACCAATTAGCAACTTAATACCGGGTTTATTCTCCCCTTGGGGACTGTATGGGTAATAGTGGTTTTTTTTTTTAACCAATGGCAGGCTTCTCCACCCCGTTTGCTCACCATCAAAAGGGTACTAGTCTCCTCTGGTACAGTCATGTCCCCTGCTCCTCTTCATTTGAGTTCCCAGGGTAACTAACTACTTTTGTAGGAGCGCCTGTGACTTTGGGGTGAGCACAGCACACTGTTATATGGCAGGAACGGATTGGTGTTCTCCCTCTCCCACAACATGAGAAACGGATCCCCTCTGGAGGGATCTCACTTGAAGTGGTCCCTAAGATGTTCAGTTACGGACGTGATATATGGCTCATATATCTGCCTCTCTGTTTGGGGGACAGGTTTAGATGACATGACTTGAGAAGCGAAGACTGTTTTGATTTGTTTGTTTTTTATCAGTAGAGCAGCGGGCTCATACAGTATTTGTCCTTTTGTTGTTGACTAGCTTCACTCCGCATGATGGTTTCCAGGTCCATGGTGTTGTATGGTGTCTTGTGGTTTCATCACGGTTTTTCAGGGATCAACAGTATTCCATCGAATGCATGTGCCCGAGTGTCCTTCTTTCTTTTATCACAAAAATAATTATGGAGTTTGTTTTTGCCAGTTTCACCAATATCTAGTTCACCAACATATCATACACTTCACGAGTTCAGTCCCATACATAGCAGTCATGCGACCATCACCACGATCAATTCCGGGATATTTCTTTTAAAATTTTTTATTCCAGGACATTTCTTCTCCCGTGTACTCCTTGCTGGCTCTCCATTTTCTGCCCACCTTCCCTGCCATGTGCCTTTGAAACTATTAGCCCAGTCGTCGTCTCTGTAGGTTTCCCTATCCCAGGGTTCATATACTGAAACACACAAAATCAAAAGAAAACACAAATGAATGGCCCAACAACAATGGCAGAATGAAAGTGAACAATCTCCATTGAGACAAAATAGAAAATACTAAAAACGGGAACGATTATACATGGCATCCAGAGGGAGGTCAAAGGCCGAGGTCTCGGTCACATTTTGACCTAAGTACAACTGCACTGATCTGCCCTCCAGTGTGCTCCGTCTGACCACAGGGCCTTCTTTGCCTGGTCCACAGTCAGAGCGGACTCGCCTGGGGCTGTAAACCGCATGTTTAGAATTTAGGCTCTAATATCGCAGGGTTTGTTTTTCACTTTTACAATTCTTGGATCACTTAGGCTGGGGTCCTTTTTCCATGTGGACTTAGCTGATGCTTCACTTAATTGGCTGCCTGTTGTAAGACAAGCCATTAAGACCACAGATGCTATTCATTCTGATAGCCGGGCACCCGATATTCTCTTCACATGTTGCTAGAGCACCTACAACTTTAGGGACCGTTTCATTGTACCAGAGTTTCTTTATCCATTGTTTTATGGATGCTTACGGAAGCTATTTCCAGCTCCTTGCCATTGTGAAGTGTGCTGCAATGACGATGGGAGAGCATCTGTTGGTGTATTGTCTCTTACTTTGGGCAGAGGTAGTGCTGGGTCATAAGGGATTTCTAGTCCCAGCTGTTTTAGGAAGTGCCACATAGCTTTCCATATAGTTGTAGATGTTTACAGTCCCATCAGTAGTATATAAGCATTCCAATCTCGCCACACCCTCTCCAATATCTGTTGTTCTCTGTGTTTTTGAGTTGGGCTATCGCTGTGGGTATAAGGTACTATCTCATTGTTGTTTTGATTTGCCTCCGCAGGATGGCTAGTGATGGTAAGCATTTCCTCCTGTGTTTGTTAGTCATTCCTGGCTCATCTCTCTTGCCCACCTTTTAACTGGCTGCATTTTGTTTTATTTTATTTTTCTTGTAGAATTTGACAGATTTTGGTTAGGGGTCATTTTCATGTTAGAGCTGTTTCTTGACATAGAAGGAGATAGAATACACATTTGAAAAATGTGGGATAAGTAGACATGGAGGGCCCTAAAAGCTTCTGGGAGCCTTGCGAAATTACGGCCTGCTTGGGAGGCTGAATCAGAAGCAAATCAGCCCTCACAGGGACTGTCGGATTGCTTCTGCTTTCTGAATTTCCCAGAAAAATATCACATTCAAAAACTGGATTAAGGTAAAAAAGATTTCTGTGCCTCTGAGTCCTGGCAGAAGCAAACAAAAATCTAATTTGGCTCGAATTATTTCTACAACTTTTCAAGAAATAACATTGAACACAGTATCAATGATAAGTAGATTCAAGAGGAGTCAAGGACAAGAAGATATACACGACAGAAACAATCCCAGGGCTTTATTTATATATAGTAGAATTACAGTCGACTGAAACAGCTATGTCTGTGTTCAAAGAAATAAAAACAAAGTTCGAAGATTTTGAAAGGAACCATAAAGAGTCAAATAGAAGTTCTAGAATGGAAAATAGTCGTGAACAAATCTAAGAGAGCAGTAGGGGTTTCACGCATCTTATTGTTGTGAGACACGGCTGAGCCAGTAAAACACCGTTCGTCCTGCACCACCCGAACAATTTCGATGTTCGAGTCCATTGTCAAATAGCAGATTAGAGTCGGCCCGTGAGAGAACTACTGAGTGAGCAAGAGTTCAGAACGCGAGGATGACAGATGAACGTAAAGTCCCTCATCAGTACACACTGGCGTTGAAGAGGCTGCTTCCAGAACATCGAGCATGTAATTTGCGATGTGAATGCGTTTGCTAAAACCCGAGTGGCGGCATGGAGGAGGCGTGAACCTCTGCTCAGAAAGTGGTCTTGTGTGTGCAAGCTTCCTTTTCATAGCTTCTCAAGTTGTCCTAGAAATGTTGAGTATATTCTAGAAGGATTACAATTACACTCCTGGTTGAGATGGTCGTATATGAATGTTTTCTTGCTGTCATAAATTTGAAAGAAGTTTAATGAAACTAATTGTTCATTTTAATTCCCTTTTCCTTCATCAACCTGAGTTGGGCGGTTGTGGCAGTTGTCTGTTCTCTGTACAGGTCTAAAATCTATTCTACGTTAACTTCATCTTCTGAAGTAAATATATTTATTTAAAGTAAGCAAATGGTAACTACCTGTTTTAATGTTTCAATTTGAGTCTTAATGGATTCATGTAGCTTGCTTCCCGAGTGCAGACTCTTATATCTTAGCTTAGGTGTCTACCAGTCAGATCTGTCAGAATACACTGAGAAAAATGAGTCTGAAGTGTTTTGTGTATGATCATATGTTCAGACACAGCCTGCTTTTTATGTCCTTGTTAGTGCAGCGACTTCATTGCATCATCTGTAAGGACCTTTGCACTCTTAGTTGAGGGACATCTAGGGTTTGGTTTCCTTCTTTTCTACGCCCTCCTGCGGTCTTCTCAGGACCACTTGCTCCTCTGCTTTACTATGTTGTTGGTGGTGTTAGCTGCTGTCAGTGGGCTCTTGCTTCACAGTGGCCCCATGCACAAAGGAACAAAATCCTGTCCATTTTTGTCCTGTGCTATTCCCCTGATCAGTTGAACATCAGACTATTGGAATCCGTAGGGTTTTCAGTGACTGAGTTTTGGAGGCAGATGGCTTTCTTCTTACTGAACAAATAACTCCTCAGTCCTGAGCCATCCCAAGATTGGCTGGGAACTGGACCATTATGCTCCAGTCTTCACTGGGTGATTTGTAGAAGTAGATCGCCACACATTTCTTCCTCACCCATCTGAGTCTGGAAGCTCTGTTGAAAACCTGTTCAGTATCCTAACAACATGCAGCTTCCATTCATAGATGAGGGGCATTGGCTAGGAATTAAACCAGCACCTCCTACATGGGATGAGAATTCTATCACCAAATCATGGCGCCCCTGGTTTTCCTTCAACTGTCATTAATCATCCGTCATCCTCTCTCCTGATTATGTGAGTTCCTACTTGGGCTTTGGGGAATATGTTATTTATCTGACAATCATCAGATTAGAGACTTAGTTTATTTCTATAGTAACCTTTTGGTTGCTAAAAGCCAGGCTGGTGGTTCAAACTCACCAACAGCTTTGAGGGAGAAAGATGAGCCTGGCTGTTCCTGTAAAGGTTTACATGCTTGGAAACCACCTACAGGGTTGCTATGAGTCAGAATCGACTCCGTGGCAGTGGGTTTAGTTTGGGGTTTGCCCTCGTAAAGGGGCTATTCCCTGTACTTTCCTTGGTTCCCTGTCGTTCATCATGTTTTAGCCCCGGCTCAGGACCACTAGAGAGCGATATTTTCTATTTCTTAACTTCATCATTTTTAGCCAACTACAAATTTGCTTGTTTAAAATTAGAAAAAGTATGCAGCAAGCTTGTATCTTTCACCTTATTCAATCCGTATACTGAATACGTAATCCAAGAAGGTGGACTATCTGAAGAACATGCATCAGGATTGGAGGAAGACTCATTACCTTATAATATGTAGATGACATAATTTTGCTTTCTGAAAGTGCAGATGACCTAAAGCATTTACTGATATAGGTCAGAGGCCACAGCCTTCAATAGGATTTATACTTCAACAAAAAGAAAATGAAAATCCTTACAACGGAGTCAATAAATGACATCATGATAAAGGAAAAAGAAATGAAGGTTGTCAAGGATTTCATCGCATCAATAATCAATGCTTATGGAAACAGCAGTTAAGAAATTAAATAGCAAATTCCACTGGGAAAATTAAAAGAACTCTTTAAGGTTAAAAACAATGATGTCACTTTGGTGGTTTGCCTCACATGCATGTGAAAGTTGGACAATGAAAAAGGAAGATTTAAAAGTGAACAGAGTATTTGGATTGTAGTTTTGGCAAAGAATACTGAATATTCCAGAGATTGCCCTAAGACCAAATCAAGTACAGGTACATTATACAATTTGGATCAAGTACGGCGGTAATGCTTATTAAAAGCAAGAGGCTTACATGGATTGTATGTAAAAAACAATTGCTCCAAAGGATTGTAAATCATATAATCCCAAATTGAAGGAGGGATTAGTGTCAGTGTCTAAATTGTGAGAATCGGGTTTGCAGAAGGCTATGGATGACAGTGGGAGCCCCAGATTCATTTGTGGGAATTGCATAGGAAATAAGAATTCCCTCTACTTATAATTGAAGGATGGGAGGAAAGTGGGCACTCAACAGAGTGCACTGGAGAGACGAGCATAGATCAAAGGCATACATCTGACTAGAACAATTAAAATTTTGTCAGTTAATCCCTCCTCTGATGCATGCTAGACCTGGCCTGGTTTTCAGCATTTTGTGTATTTTTGTTTTTGTTTGCTCATATTGGGGTGTATCTCAGAGGTGTGACGCCATTGGAGGTCACCCTCATGACGTTGTGTTATGTGTGGTTGGGTGTATGAAACCCAGGATTGAGGAACCTACAGGGACACCAAGAAGAATAAGGGTTTTGGGGTGCAGGGGAGGGGGCGGTGTGTATGTATACAGTGGTTGTGGTGGTGGGGTAAAAGTAAGACAATGTCAAAGAGTTTTGGAAGAAAAAGAATGTTTGGAAACTGGTAGCAATTGTATACTTGTGCTCGACGTGATTGAACTATGGAATGATATGCTAACTGTACTAATTCCAATTAATAATAAATTAAACAAACAAAAACACTAAAATAATTTCTGTTGGGTGCTGTCGAGTGGGTTCTGACTCATGGTGCTCCGCTGTGCCACAGACACAGCACTGCCTGGTCCGGCACCACTCTCACAATTGCTCCCGGTTAGAGGCCATTGTTGTAGCCCTGTGTCAATCCATCTTGCCAGGGATCATCCTCCACTTACCCAGCATGATGTCTTTCTCTAGGGACTACTTTGTCCTGGCCCACAGTTTCACATTTTGATATTTCTTTGAATAAAGGGTTCTATGATTTTGTAGCAATACTTTTGATTTGTCCTTATATATTTTAAATCTTGCCAAGTCTATGTTGAAAACAAAGTTGTTCTATCATCAAAATTTATTTAAAAATTTTATGATATGTAAATTATCTGCCAATGAAACTATTGGCAAAAAATAAAACTAAAGGGAAAAAGTTATTCTTAATGATTAATCACATGTCCATTCCATTAGGCCCTTTAGAAACTACCTGCATTGCAAAAAGCCATTTGTGTTCCCGACAAAGTCACCCATATTTCAGATTTTCAATGGGTATTTTGTCCCGAAGGTTTTATGTGATGGAGTAATTTTCCACAGTAGAAAGAATAGTGAAGCATAAGAGATGTCTTTCTCATCACGTGGGCTCAGAGTGACTGAGAAGAAGGAAATTGGAAAGGAGAGTGGGTGGTGGGGCAACTCTGTCTTTGTTGTGTTGTTGTTGGGTGTAGCTTTGAACCAGAGCAAGGCTCTGTCTGTGCTGCGGCAGCTTCACGATGGCTGCTATGTTTGAGCCTATTATTGCAGCCCCTGTGTCAGTCCGTTTTACTGAGAGCCTTTCTCTTTTTATTCGCATGATATTTCCTCTAGAGACTGGCTCTTCCTCTTACCTTGCGAGATGGAGTCTTGCCAGTCTCCCTCCCAAGCAGCAAACTGGCTGTACTTCTTCCAATACATATTTGTTTATCTTTCTCACAGTCCATGATAGAGTCAGTATACTCTACCAACACTATAATTGAAGGCAATGATTCTTCTTTTCTTCTTTATTCATTATCCACCCTTTTTATATACATATGAGGCGTTTGAAAATATCTTCAATTGGGTCCGACACATCTAAGTCCTCAAGTGACATCTTTGTTTTTTAACATTAATGAGGTTTTATCCAGCAAATTGCCAGCAAGTCAATGCATCATTTGATTTTTTGACTGTTGCCTCTAGAGGATTGTGGAGCTAAGTAAAATGAAACCCCGGACTGTGTCAATCGCTCCTCCCTTGATTGTAATGTTGCTTATTGGCCTAGTGGTGAGGATTTTCCCAAGCTCTACGTCCAATCTGTTCCCTTATACTGACAGGTAACACATATGGAAGGATTTATTCTTTGAGCTTCATCAGTAAGTCCTTAAACTCCTCTTCATTTTTAGAAAGCAAGCTTACGTCATAATGTTCAGATATAGGTGTTGAGAATCTGGAAATTGTGCCCTTAAAGCAATTGGTATGCTTTACCCCATGGACAGTCTTTAGATCTTCTCAGGAGCAGTGTTTCCTCATTGGAAGACATCAGATCTCAATGGTAATCAAACAGATAAATCGCTAAGATGCAACATGCTGGTGCTATTGTGGATCTAGAAATATGAGACCAGGAAGAAAGATGCGTGTCTAGAAGGACAGACGGTGTCCATTTGTTTGAAGGATATTGATAATTAACAAAATAAAATCCTATAGGGTTTTGGAGTTTGAGAAACACTTTCATTTATTTCATTTATCACCATAAACTGATGGGGTATTTAGAACAGAGATTGTTGGTCCATTATATAGACAAGAAAAATCAGGTTCAGAAAGAATGCTCTATTTTTGAGAGAGTATTATCTAAGAAATGTTTTGATAGCAACTTTACTTAGTATGTCATAACACTATTTACTGATAAAGTATTTCTGGAAAGTTGAATGCTAATTTCCTTTCATTTGGCCTTGAAAACCGTGTCAATTTATAAATGTGCCAATCAGATTCTACAAATGAAACACCCTGGCTTCTTCCAAAAGTAAAATTTCAATCACCTGAAATCTTGACATGGAATATGTTTCGTGGGTTTGGGTATTGTTCCACTCTGATGAGGCTGACTGGACCACAGTGAGAAATGTTCATGTGCTGTTCATACATTCTTTTGGGGCTCTGGTATTAGTTTCTTGTGACCTGCCCCACTGTGAATGCAATTCAGTGGGACAGGTTGTAACTTGAAACCGGGAGTGATTCTAGTTTACCTTTTTTGTTGTGTGAAGAAAGAGTATTGTCTCGGTTTCTTTTTGAGTTTCCTTTGTTCGTGGTATTTTCCACTCTCAAACCTACCAATTTCAAACATCAAAGAGCCTATTTGCTGGCTCTGAATATAAATGCCTTGAGACGGGTAGTGTGATTTTGTAATTCTTTGCTGTTACTGTATGTTTTAGATGATAAAAAGTACTTTGCTGGTTGAATATTAAATCTGTGGCTCTGATGGGAGACCATGGGTTGTGGGGAAATCAGAACTTGTCCTCACTTGGCTGGGTCTCCCTTCTCTGGCCATAAGCCCCCCTATTTCCACAGATTGTCCTATATATGGCTTATCATTTAAATATCCTGACATAGTGTAGTTTCTGAAAGCATCACATTTTATTTAATCTGCAGAGAAGAGAAGAGTGCGTTTAAAATTTTTTTAAAATATATTTGGTCACAGGTGGTGTATTGTGTTTCTAAGACAAATTTTTGCATTTAGTTATTTTTTCCAGAAGTCTGTATCACCGAGGTGGAATATATTTTTTGAAATTTCAAGAAGATTTAAGGTAAAATAAATATTAATTTCTTCTGATATTCTTCAATGTTTCTCTACTCCAATACATGTCACCACATCTTAATCGAGGTTTACTGGAAATCATAACAGCTCACTGAGTTCCTGGAAAAAATTAAAGTAACTTTTAAATTCGGATCAACGCATACTTAAAATTTACATTCATTTAGTTATTATTTTTTGTGTGTGTGCTCACACAGTGTCAGGCCATCCCTTCACGGAATGGTCGCGGGCAGGAGAGGAGCCAGTCAGGGTGCGATGTAGCAATGATGAAACATACAACTTTCCTCCAGTTCCTAAATGCTTCTTCCTCCCCCACTATCATGATCTGAATTCTACCTTGCAAATCTGGCTAGACCAGAGGATGTACACTGGTACAGATAGGAACTGGAAACACAGGGGATCCTGGACAGATGATCCCTTCAGGACCAGTGGTGGTGTGAGTGGCGATACCGGGAGGGTGGGGTGGAAAAGGGGAACCGATTACAAGGAGCTACATATAACATCCTCCCTGGGGGATGGACAACAGAAAAGTGGGTGAAGGGAGACGTCGGACAGGGCAAGATATGACAAAATAATAATTTATAAATTATCAAAGGCTCATGAGGGAAGGGGGAGCGGGGAGGGAGGGGAAAAAATGAGGAGCTGAAGCCAGGGGCTTAAGTGGAGAGCAAATGTTTTGAGAATGATGAGGGCAATGAATGTACAAATGCGCTTTACACAATTGATGTATGTATGGATTGTGATAAGATGAGCCCCTAATAAAATGATTAAAAAAAAAAAAGACCGTGTCAGGCTCCCTCGAGCCCTTGCGGCTAGCAACAAGGTGGTCTCGAAATTCAAGTACTCAAGGTCATCTTTTGGCTCTTACAGACTTGCTTGACATATATTTTGATTTGGGATGAAAAAAAACTACGCAGGAGCAGTATCACACCATTCTTTTGTAATTTCCCAAGCTCCTTGTTCTGGACATCTGCACAGCGTGTTGGTGGTAGAAGCACTTCTTTCCAATATTTCATTCGGCCTGTCGGAGGATACTAACAGAAAGTTCTGGATTTTCTATTGTACTAATCCACTCAATTACTCGCGTCTGCTGGTAGCACTATGTCAGGAAGATGTGAGGTTCCTCCAGGATCCGCGAGTGAAAAAGCACGTCATCATCAATTCGCTGCCTGGGCTCTGAGCCCAGGCCTAGCGGGCAGGGAATGAGGAGGGCACAGTGTGCTCCCAGGTGTTTCCTGCTCGGACCTTCCGTGGAAAGTCAGCTGCGCCGGCAAACACACGCCCGTGTGAAAAGGGTAACTTAATAGAGTGGGTGGCATAGCCTCAAGCTTGGGACTCGATTCAAATAGTGACTTTTATTGCTGGGATCAAGTGTGAAGGGGCAGAAGCGCTTCCGCATTTTCATTGGGCCTACTTCGTAGGACAAGACAAAACACCTCCCTCGTCTCTGAGAGGAGTTCCTTTCCAGCGTGGAGAACGTACCATCTGTGGTAGCTTCCTCAGTGGTGTGCATGTCCCTCTGGAGGCCAGCAGGGGCTGTCACTCCGGAGAGGTAGTCGGTGCCACTGGGAGTTGGGAGGTGACCTTCGGGGGTTCCCTGGATGGCAGGATGTGCTGCTGCTTGGCCTGCAGGAAGGGCCCCATCCTGGCCCTCGGGAGTAGACCCTGCCTGGCTGGTGGGCAGGAAGGCTCCAGGAAACCAGGGGTGGATGAGGAGGCCCGTGTAGACTTGTGGGGCCACCGGCTGGAACGAGAGAGGTCAAAAGGAGCACATTTAAGGCTGATAAATCCACCTTTTCTTCAGGGGGGCCTGATGCTGGTTTCATTAAGGGAATTCCTTCCCACCTTTAGAAAAGGGAAGCAAGAATCAGGGCAGTCACAGGACAAAGAGTCATGCATGCTTTGATATCCCCACGTGTTTTTGTAGCTACAACTAAGACAATGATGGTGGTGAGCTTTGTTAGTGACCTATTCCACAGCCTGTCTCTTGTCCATAAAAATTAGTTTAATAAAAAGTAATAAAGGGGTTTAAAAATTAACCGAAAAACAAATTCAAGCACTCCTCTTCCTTGTAAACTGTATTCTTTCAAGTTTTTAAAACATGTATTTTCAAGAACATTGAGATAGTGAGTCAGAAGTAGTTTCTCTTGGCATTTTGGCCACCTGGTTTCCCTGGGCTTAGTTAGGGAACTTCTTTTTATAGCCTACCAATGATTTGGCTACAGGTAATGAATGCTATTGCTGTCCACTCTAGTTTTGTGTTTTTTTCTGGAAAACATTACTGGGGAAAGTTCCCCTAAGATGAAATAGTTTGGTGTTTGGGGGAGAGTGAGTTTGAGCAGGGACTAGTTCTCTGGGGTTTGCACGGTGGACTGTCTTTGCAAACAGTACCAAACTGTCGAGAGCTCACGAGTAAGATACAGGTCAGGCTTCTTGAAGGTGATCCTTGCATCTGAGTGTTCAGGAGAACCATTTGAGGAATTTGTTGAGGCAGATTCCCAGGCTCCGTTTCCTGAGCATCTGAGTGAGCAGGTCTGGGCCAGACTTATGATCTCCATTTTTAACAAGTCTACCAAAATAGGCTGATTTGGTGGTTCAGACAAAGTTTGAGAAGCACTGTCTTAGATTTAAGAGGTACTGAAACCAGAATGAGACTTCTGTTGGTCAAGAAACAGAAGTAGAATGCAGAATTTTTCAAATCAGTGGTGTGACTACAGCTTTCAAATAAACAAGGTGCTTGATGACCACCAGTAAAAAAACCACACAGAAGAAAACACACACACACACACACACACACACACACACACACACACACACACACACAATGTCCTATAAATTACCAGAATTCATTTCAGCATTTCACATTGCAGAAATATTGTTTCTTAAACTTCGTGCATGTTCAATTACATGGAAATGTAGTTGTTACTGTGGTTGGTAGTACAAAAAGGTTGGAAATCACTGGGATAGTAGATAGAACATGGTTTTGTATATAAATAGCTATCTTTGTTGTATTAGGAACTAAATTGTTTATGATCTCTGAGCCACAGTTTATCTGTAAAACTGAGTTAAACATCTCTAGAGTTTAGTGAGACTAAAAGCAATGCATGCAAAAGCCTTACTGAGGTGCTTGCTAGACAAACTTCCACATGTGGGTGTTCAACTGACAGTGTTAGCAAGACAGGCACTCTGTTACTCAATTGTCATTTATGAACCATACACAAGCTTTCTTTATAAATAGCGATGTTCCTAGCCATTTCATCTATTCTTTAGCTCTATTGTCATATTTAGAGATTATGTTAATTCCAGTCATTTCCCTTGAAAATGGGGAAAGGTATAGAAGAGCAAAATGTTGGTATTTTGTTTTAGCCTTAATTTATGTGTATAGAAAAGTGTTGATTAATTACTTGCAGATGCAATAAAGAGAATATATTTTCACATTAAAATAAAAAATCCAACTCCAGAGAATGAATGTTTTTTGTAAGAAGTATTGGTAGTTATATTATTCGATGCCTGCATATGCTTCAATAGTTTTACATTTGAATTTCAATCACTGTAAAGTTTAAAACTTATATGAATTGGCTTTCTGGACAGAAATCTATGAATTAAAAAATTAAGTCAAATTAATGGGAAAGTAGCCAAGGAAGGAGGATGCACTGCCCAAGGGACCCTCTCATGGCAGGACCTGCAGGAGGATCTGTCTACTGTAAGGTGCACTGAAAGCAAGATTTGTGATCATGAAAGACTTATCTTAGAGCTGGACAGATTTAAGTACAGAGGAAAATAATTTAAAATCATAGTAATTTTTTTTTTTACCAATTCTTCTGAGCTTAGGATAGCACCCTAGAAGCAAAATGAGAAACACAAGTTATTAGAGAGATTTGATTATAGGTAAGATATGAATCAAACAAGTAAAATAAAATATTTTATTATATACAAAGAAACATATATATATATTTTATTTTCCACAATACCTTAAACCCTATTTAAGACGTGTATTTCAAAATCCAAGTCACCATATGATGTTGGAGTGCCAGCATTTATTGTCTGACTGGAGTGAGGTGATTTGCTTTTTTAAAATGACAGTGTATGATTATTAAGTCATCTATTCATATTGGAGGAAACGCAAAGAATGAAGAGAGCAAGGAAAGACAAAAATAAAGACCATACTCTCTCAATGCACAGCGTGATGCATTTTCTTCTTAATGTTTGCCACATTGTTCTTTTTTATATAACAGAAGTCATGCTATTGACACCATTTCATGCCGTGTCTTTTAAGCTGATATAAAAGTTATACTAAAATCACTTCACCATGTTACTGTCACATTTTAACGAACGGAGTTTTGAGTGTCCACATGGCACAGTTTATGTTGCACAGTGAGGTAAACGGTCCCATTGTAAATTTGCTTTTCCCAGTACTATAAAGTCTGTTTCAGTGATTGATTTGCACACAGACTTTTGTGGTGTTTCAGCTTACTGGCTGGGATTTGTTCCTGATCTGGCATTAGAGTTGATAGGAATCTTATAGCTGATGCTATTTTCAGAAGCAAAAGCTGTCAAATTGGAGCTTGGTAATTCCATCAATGATCTAAGAATTACCTTTCTTTAAAAACTAGGAAAGGAAAAAAAATAGGAAAGGAGAGAAAGTGTTATGTAACATTCTTAGGGAAAGCCGTTAAAATATGTTTGATATTTAAAAACAAATCCCTGCGATATTAAATTAAATACATTAACATGTTTCTTTCCGAACATATTGGTTTAAAGTATCAATTCATCTATTGTTTACTAAATGATCTTCAAATTGAAACTAAAAATAACTGTAAAATTTTGTTAAGATTAAATGAGATAGTATAGTAAAGTACTTAGAAATGTACTTAGCATATAGTAGGTACACAATAAGTGTTAGCTCTTGTTATTGCAATATTCATACAATGCAAATTAAACGGGAAACTTTGGAAATATCTGGTAAACTGAGGTGAGATGAATATTTCACGACACAGTGTTTTGAAACACTATGCAGCCTTGGACAAGTTTCCAAATCCCTCTGGGTGTAAACTTCATTTTAAATATTGGATAAGTAATAATACCTTCCCAACTCTATGAGATTGTATCTACTATTCAAAATAACACGGAAACAATAAAATGTTATCTTTTGTCAGTATATATTTAGATTTTGAATATGTCAGACTTATGCTTGAATATATTTTTTACTGAATGTTAAGCAGTCTCATATTAAAATACTCTCCACCCCCAATACTCACGACCCCCGTGCTGCTTCTCAATTCAGACTAGACCCAAGAATGTACACCAGTATAGAAAAGAGATAGGGAGACACAGAATCCAGAACAGGAGCGGGAATAGCGACACCAGAAGGGGAGGGAAACAGGGAGAGGAGGGGAGAAAGGAGGAACGGATCGCAACGATCAACACATACGCATACACCCCTCTCCTCGGGGAAGAACAATAGAAAACATGGGGGAAGAGAGATCGCGGGCGATGTGGGATATGAAAATAATAATAATTTATAATCTATCAAGGGGTTATGAGGGAGTGGGAAGGGAGGGGAAAAAAAGAGCTGATACCAAGGGCTTCAGTAGAAAGAAAATATTTCGGGAATGTTTATGACATTATGTACAAACGTGCTTAATATAATTGAATGATGGATTGTCATAAGATTTGTAAGAGCCCCTCCCAATAAAATGATTAATAATTAAATAATGAAAACTTTGCCCATAATAATTAGATAAAGTTTATGTTGTGCACATGATAAGTACTATATAGCAGCAGTTGTCTACTTGTGGGCTGTGACCGCTTTGGTGGTCGAACGACCCTTTCACAGGGGTTGCCCAATACATAACAGTAGCTAAATTACAGTTATGAAATAGCAATGAAAATAATTTCATAGTTGGGGGGTCACCACAACATGAACTGTATTAAAGGGTCTCAGCATTAGGAAGGTTGAGACCACTGCTCTATAGTGATATTAAAAGATGTTCATAATGTTCAGAGCATTAGACATTTGAAAAGCATTAGCACAGTGTTGAAAAGCATTGGTAAATACTTATTGATATTAAGTCAATTAAATGTAAAAATAGCTGGTTTGTGATCTTGAGCAAATAACAGAGAATAAATATTGAAAAACAACAACAACAAAGAATTCCTCTCACCTGGGTTCCAAGCTGTGCCACAAAAATTGGTAACATCTGAAGGAAAAAAGAAAACATTCAGTAAAAAACCTATTCAAAACTAAGCTCTGACATATTCAAAATGTAAATATTTACTGACAAAAGATAACATTTTATTGCTTCCGTGCTATCTTGAATAATAGATACAAACTCATAGAGCTGGGAAGGTCTTATTGCTTATCTAATATTTAAAATGAAGATTAAACACAGAGGGATTTAGAAACTTATCTAAGGCTGCACATTTAGAAGATGGAAGTTAGCAATCTGAATGAATGAAAATAATTTTGGTCAAAAATTAGCTCCAAAGCATTCCAAGTGGTCAAAAGTTATCCCAAGTAGTAACAGCGAGAACATTGTCATGACAACTCCCTAATGTGGCTTTACAGCTGAAAGCGTTTGATGGCGTGCTGGTGTCATTGGGTGCTCTCTTGTACTGCAACCGCTAGCCTTGAGTTTGGCAAAGAAAGTTAGAATTTTACACATTTATTTTTACTTCTTTAGAAAGTTTACAAAGTCAGGAAACTCCACAATGGATTTAAAAAATATTTGCCAATGTAAAAACTGTTCGTCTTGTGAAATATATTGTTAATTTGTTATTTCCTAAGACAAAATGGTACAGCAATACCTGTCATGCCAATAGTTAGAAAGTGCAGGCATTTAAGAGAGAATCTTACATTCAATTAATAAGGCCCTGGTCACTAACTTGGTTACTGACAAGTCGAGGCACAGAGGAAACTATCCTGTGCTTGCGATAAAGAATATAATCTGATATATAATATAATATAATTCTATATATATTCTATATATATATAATCTGATATAGAATATAATAAATGAATTGCCAGGGTGGCAATGGGAAAGCAAGGTGGGGGGAAGGCCACTTGGGAGTTGGGAATAAACTTAACTGAAATTTCTTCTTTAACTGTGAGTTGAGGTGGAAGGAATAGAAGGAGACAGAGTGGAAACCACGAGTGTTTAAGTCATTTCATTGCTCATCAGCATAATAAGGATTAAGCTTTTTCCTTGGTTGTTGCTAGAGAAATTATTTGGAATAATGGCAGTTAGTGCTTATGATGGTTTACTAAATGGTGGGCACTATTCTAATGTCTTACATATTTTACACATTTAGTCCTTACAGCTTTTCTAGGGGCATTGCTGTTGTTAGGTGGCTTTATGTCTGCATTGTCGCCCAGCGACCTATACAACCACCTGTCCTGCGCCACCTTCACAATTGTGCCCAAGTGTGAGCTCATTGTTGAAGACGCTGTGTCAGTCTGTCTTGTCGAGAGTTTCTGTCTTTTTGGCTGTCCCTCATTTTACCGAGCATGCTATTCCTCTCCAGGGACTGGTCTCTCCTGATAACATATCCAAAGTTAAGGAGAACCGTCATTATTCTTTCCAAACAAACAAACAAACAAACAAACAAACAAACAAACAAACAAACAATTCTAGTTGTATTTCTTCCAAGACAGAACTCTTTGTTCTCTTGGTAGTTGTGTTAGTCCAGATAGACTAGAGAAACAAGTCCAGGGAGACTCATATGTGTATAAGGAAGAACTTTATATACAAGAGCAATTGAATATTACGAAAACATCCAAGCCCAGTCCAGATCAAGTCCATAAGTTTGATATTAGCTTATATGTCCGGTACCAATCTATAAAGTCTTCTTCAGACTCACGAAACATGTGCAATGACACCGAATGCAGGACGATCACAGGCCAGTGGGTAGAAGGTCTTGTGGATCCAGTGGCGGTGTAAGCATCTCAGCGCAGGCAGGCGTCTCCATGTGGCTCCTCCAGCTCCAGAGCTCTGGCTCCATCAACCTCTCTCCATGTGTCTTCTCACAGGGATGTCTTGCAGGGAGTGAGCATGTATCTCACCTCCAGCAAGCTATTAATTTCTTTAACTGTGTCTTTAGCGTCTCCAAAAGAGATCATCAAGCTGCAACCTGATGGATAGGCTGAACCCCACCCTTCTCTCTTAATTCTCAAACTGACAACAGATTATGTAATTACCACAGTAGTCCATAGTACTTTCAATATTCTTCTCCAGCACCACAATTTAAAACACATCAATTCTTCTTCCTTATTCAATGTCTAACTTTCACGTTCATATGAGGTGATCGAAAATACTGTGGTTTGAGCCAGGCACACTTTAGTCCTCAAAGCAACCTCCATACTTTCTAATCTTGGAAAAGATTTTGTACAGCAGATTCACCCAATACACTGGTTCATTTACTCTCTCGATTGTTGCTCCCATGACTGTTGATTGTGGATACCAGCAAGATGAAATCCTTGACAGCTTTAATCTTTGTTCCTGTTTATCATGATGTTAACCTATTGGCTCAGTTGCGAGGATTTTTTTTTTTACATTGAGTTGTAATCCATATTGAAGGCAGCAGTCCTGGAGCTTCACCAGCAAGTGCTTCAAGCCCTCCCCACTCTCCTCTTGGCCAAAAAGCGTGTGTCCCCTGCCTCTCGCAGGCTGTTAATGAGCCTTCCTCCGATCCTGCTGCTGAAATCTTCTTCATGCTGTCTAGTCTCGTCCTGTTTTCCCGGCGTACAGATTGAACCGCTATGGGAGAGGGTACAATCCTGATGCATAAGCACGTGGCAATGGGAGCTCATAAAGCACTAGAAAGTTCATGGGGACTTGAGAGAAGACATGGGAATAAGCACAAAAGATTTCAATTTGCTGAAGCTAGATGTGATCGGATTAATAATTTCTCTTTGGAATGATCACTCAGGAAGTCTTCAATCGAAAGCAGAATAAACTGAGGAATACTGATACCTCTTCATCCTCTACCCACCCCCGTCACATTCTTCACTTTTTAATTTTCCCCATCTCTTCACATTTGCCTACTGTTCCTTAAAACTGTAATATAGAGAGGTGATGGGGTAGAGGTCTCTGTTTTCTGGTGTGCTTTCACAGTTTTTCAAAAAGAACCAAATTGCCAAAGACTGTACTACTTCTGGTAAAACACTCCTCTTCAAATTACCTGAGTAAAATTTGAAAGAAACTTTAAATAAATGTTCTCCCTTTGAGACTTTGGCCTGAGAGAAGTTGTGAATCTTCTGTCCAGGTGTTGTACTTACTTGTGGTTGCAGCTGCTGCTGTACAGTCACCCCGCCCAGGTTCACTGGGAGGGTCTGGGTGCCAGGCCCCACACCTGTAGCAGTGTTTAGCTATAAGGAGATAAAGAAGATTTCGTTGTGTTTTTCTGAATTTGAACATTCAAAAGACTGAAATCTTATTAAACATAAGATACGCTTGCATATTTTATTTCAGATGGATGAGAAAAGTGCTGAGTTAGTTAATTGTGCCAGCCTGGCCGATAATCACATGTGGGGCTGGTTGAAAGGTGGAGGGATAAATGGGTGGTGAAGCCTCGCCTTTCTAGTTCTCGGGTCTCTTGTTTTGTGATGGTTGCATCGGGTGCAGCTGCCTTAGCAGTTCCCTGCTTCAGCTTGCAAGATGGATTTCCTACAAGACATCCCCAAGGAGAAGCCGCATGGATCTATCCCGATGCAGCCCTGGGTGCTGGAGCAGCCGTGTGGAGACCCGTGCCAGTGCTGAGATGCTTACACGTTCACGGACTCAGCTTTCCTCCTGCAGTCGGCATCATTGCCTCTGTTTTGTGAGGTGGAGGACTTTGTGGACTGGTGTTGGGTTAATGGGTTAATGTTGGATTTGTGGGCTCGGGCAGCATTGGGTTGGGATGTTTTCATGATGCACATTTTCTTTACATAAAACTCTCTCTTATACATGAGTTGCTGTGGATTTGTTTCTCCAAAGTACTTAGACTAATACAAGAGCTGACACACAAAGGGTACTAAACAATAACATCCAGGACTAACATTCCCACATCATTTTCCTTTGGCATTTAATCCTTTCTCTTTGAAAGTCACTTAGGTGGTTGATGTCCACTCTTTCCTTTTGGATATAGCAGCACCGGCTTCTAGAATTTGTCCACTGACTTTCTTATGAAGCATTGAATTCCTTCCTGGTTAACCAGACGAAGGGCAGAATACAATATCTAGTTTGGAATACAGACTCTAGAACTGGGGAAAAATTCACTCTGGCAAAGAGAGGAATTTGATATTCTTCCTCCAGCCCGATTGAGCTACGCAGAGACTGAGACAACCGAGGAGCTTTCTAGGCCGTCCGGCTGCCGGGATGATGACTCCGCCCTGGTGTTTCTGTGGATGTGTGAACGCATAGGGAACTAACAGAGAGATATTGGGAGAGGGGTTCAGGGAGAAGAGATAAGAAGCATTGGAGAAGCCAAGACATGAAACATTAGGTATTGTATTTGACAGTGAATGAAAAATAGTATGCACAAGTGCTTACCATTTGCAGATCTGACCCCAAGGCGAGCATCTGTGTCAGTGGTATTAAACTCAATGAAGGGAAGACCTGCAGGGCATTGAAATGACATGAGATGTGGATACGGAGATGTCTGTGCCCTTTACCTGGTCAAAGGGGTGCATATTCCCTCCATGTATCCTTAGATCACAGGTGGATTTATACTGAAGGTAAATGAAGATGAAATGTCAGGCTCCTGACTTGCACTGCTCCCATGCATGGCCCTGGGAAGTGGTGGGAAATGTCAAGTCTTGGGTTTACCAGCTTAAAAATGTTCTATATTTTCTGATTCTAAAATAACATTCACTTTAGGATCTAATTTTAACCTTCCTAATTTATATCCTTTTTCTTAAAGAAGTTCTCCAAAAATATTTCGGGGGGTGTTGGGTTCTTTAAGGAGTGAGACTTGCTCCTAATATGAGTGTTGCATAATATTCATAGCACTAAAAATAGAATTACGGATTATAACAATATATGACTGTATGGCTCATAAAATCTAGTAGAGGGTTCTTTGGAGTAGAGCAGCGGTTCTCAACATGTGGGTCTTGACCCCATTGGGGGTCGAATGACCCTTTCATAGGGGTCACCCAATTCATAACAGTAGCAAAATTACAGTGATGAAGTAGTAACGAAAATAATGTTATGGTTGGGGCATGAGGAAGTGTATGAAAGGGCCGCAGCATGAGGAAGGCTGAGAACCACTGGAGCAGAGCGAGGGTTGGAGTGAGAGGAAGAGCAATTGCCAAGAGCTAATGCAGTTTTCAAAAGTATCTAAATACATATATTCCCAAAACCCCAGGTTTTGCAATAATATTATCATCTCATAAGAAATGATAAAAGTGTCATAAACACACAAGGAAGCCTGTAGTATAAATGTCTATATTTTTATAGTTGACTTCTTAGTTTCGTGTAACCTAAGGAATTATCATATATGAAATACTACAATATGTCAAAGGCATAGATGAACAACTTATAAATAAGGATAAGTATCCCTTTTCAAAGTTTACCTAATTTGGTTGCCACACCAAGCCATTATTCAGGCAAAAGAGAAGAGAATGAGGTGTTTTGCTTCTGGTAGTCAAAAACGTAAAAAGAAAAGTGCTGATCCTTATTTGTTCTCAGAAATGGAAAGCCTCATTCCTGCTCAGTTATGAGACTGTAAGTCTTAACCTTAAATCCAAAATAGTCGTAACGTATTTTCTTTCCTGGTTTGTCAATGTTCACTATTAAAAAGACTTACCTGGAACAGGGATCTGTAGAAACCTTAGCTATAAGAATTGATTTTGAACTTGCATTAGCTGTAAGCCCCAATCAAAGAACTGATGAGCTCTCACAATGCAGCTCTGCTTAGTACTTAACCCTCATAAAGGTACCCCTGAAGATAGGGGTACCATCTCAAAGTGTGGTCAAGACACCAGATGGTGCGTGGCTATCACAAAGAATAGTGTCTGAAGCTGATGGTGCCCGGCTATCAAAAAGTATAGCGTCTGGGGTCTTAAAGGCTTGAAGGTAATTAAGCGGCCATCAAGCTCAGAAGCAATAAAGCCCACATGGAAGAAGCTCACCAGCCTATGCAACCACGAGGTGTTGAAGGGATCAGGTGTAAGTCATCATCAGAACAAA
>NW_022111369.1:50009405-50034746 GCF_000313985.2 Echinops telfairi
CACCTCGTGGTTGCATAGGCTGGTGTGCTTCTTCCATGTGGGCTTTGTTTTGGAGCAGTTTTATCTCCCTGTTCGGAACGGAATATTTTGTGCATGGCAGGAGATGGACTGTGTAGTGTAAAGATGACAGAGGAAGTGGGGCAGGGAGGTGCAGGTAGTACAAAGGGATAGGGTAGGGCCAAGCACATAGCATTTCTGATGGCATTTACATCCCTCCCCTTGCCCCCCTGTAATTGCCACCCTCCTTGGTGAGGGCATGACATAGATAGCTCATTAGCTTTGTGCATATTTTCTTGTATCAAATGCGTGAAGGTCAATCGCCATCACGACAGTATTTTCATGAAGCTTCCTTCTTTTGCCTAATGCTTTCCCTGTCCGTTTCTGTCACGGCAGTCCAGTGCGCCTTTTGGCTGGGATATGACCCTTCTATGCTAAAGATCACAGCACTGTTTGGGGTAAACAAGCCCTTGTCCCCCCACCCCCAAAGGTATTGTGATCTAATTCCTAAGCTAAATGAATTATATGATATAATAGGAGTTTACAAATGGAGAAAGGTAAAGCAAAAAGAAAAGTATGAAACTTAGATTTTGAATAGCCAGTGATGAGGCTAATGTACATAGTAAATTACATGAAACTTTACATTTTTAAAGTAAAGGCTAGGAAACAAATCTAGTGATTGGTAAACTGATTAAAATCACCAATTGCATAAATACAAAGTAATTCTCAGCAGAAGATTGACTCTTCCTAGTATTGAAATGGAGGCCCAGAGAAGCCAAGTTACTGGCTCAAAGTAACACGCGTAGAAGCAGAGTCGGTTTTAGCATCCCTGCAAGGGTTCTTGGACTTTTAGGAAAGAGTTCTCCATTTTTTTTGTTCTCTCAGCACACACTACAATCAGGCACAGAAACATGTTGGTCAGTTTGACCCAAGTCTTCCTTTCATCATGACTGTTCTTGGCAGGCTGTGATTGGCTTCAAACATTGGACTAGGACTTGGCTCATCTTGGATTTACTTTGGAGCTGCCAAGTTTGACTGGATGTTTCCCCCTTAGCTGTGAAAGGATTCGCTGACTTTACCACTGCTTGATGGCCCTTTAAAAATTTAAAGAGTTTCTATTGAAACTCTCAATACATCTTTTTCATCCCCCAGAATTGATTGAGAATGGAATCTTGCCATTTCTATTCCCAATCCGTGTATTGACTTGCGATTTCACTTGTAATGGCCTTTAGGAGCAGGGTCTCAGTGTCGCTCTGACCTTCCAACTCACCTCATTCCCTCTTCCTCTGCTGCAACAATTGAGCCCTGGGAGAGGTCAAGTCCACGCCTGCCCCGGCCCTTCCTTTCACCAATTCCCTCTGCTTGAAAACTCTTTTCCTAGAGATCTGTGTGGATCATTTCTTCTCCTGATTCAAGTTTTTGCTAACCTTTGCTTACTTTTTTTTGTTGAGGCTGACCGTGACTACAGTCCTGAATATTCTGCCTGCACAGTTACCAGTATCAACCCTTTGTAAGTCTGGGCCACCATATTCTACTCTGTTCCTTTTTTTTCCTTTTCAATAATTCTCATCACTCTCTAATGTATTATATAATTTACTACTTTATGAGTATACTTTTCACTTGTCTTCCTGGCTAAAACATAAACTTAACCAGGGAAGAAATCTCATATAGTAAGCACTTAAAAAATATTTGTTGAAAGAACAAAACCCTAGTTTTCTTACGGGTCTCAATTCCTATGGCTTTTCGGCATCTTCCATAGTTTCTACTCATAGTATTCTCCTTCTGGAAATTGTCTCTGAATTCTAATCTGTGAACTACTTTTAGGCTGACATAATGTTTACATTTTCAAATAGAAAAATTGTATGTGTTTATGATAATTCAATAAATTCATTATCAGATGATAAAAATTGCCCATCTAATATAATTTTTCATTTGATAAATATTGGTCTTATAGCTAATCAACATTTTAGTTTCATATCACCTATCCTTACCTTCCTACCAAACTTGCAGCTCTTGCGTGATTGGCTATGAGCAATCTGTATTATCATGCACCTTATTCTTTAGTACATCTGAAAATAACTATGCTTCTCTAAAGCGTATCTTAAATTTTCACAAATTTAATACTAATTATTAAATTTATTAAATTATTAAACTTAATACTAATTAAAAAACACTAGAGTGACCAATTTCAAAGGACTTTCTGGTAAATTTATTTGGTAAAGTGAAAGTTTTTGTTTTGCAGAAAAATTAATTTCTGTAAAATTAATTAGTTTTACAGTTTCTTGTTTAGAGGGCTAGTTTTACAGTTTCTTGTTAGAGGGCTACCATTTTTGGAAACAACTTTTTCAAGGTGGACAAATGCATATTTGAAGTGGAATAAAAGAGAGGTTGGTTACTTCTGTCTTGCTACATACGCTCCCTGTAGCATTACAGCCAGAATATTCCTGAGGAACATGGGAGTCAAGGCTTCATATTTCCGTACTCTGAACATGTTATCAGGAGAGCTCAGTGCCTGGAAAAGGACATCGGGGGAGGTAACGAAGAGGGACAGTGAAAAGGAGGAAGACCCTTGACAAGATGGATGGAAGGAGGGAACCGATTACAAGAATCTACATGTGACCTCCTCCCTGGGGGACGGACAACCGAAAAGTGGGTAAGGGGAGACGTCGGACAGGGCAAGATATGACAAAATAACAATTTATAGACTATCAAGGGTTCATGAGGGAGGGGGGAGCGGGGAGGGAGGGGAAAAATGAGGACCTAATGCCGGGGGCTTAAGTGGAGAGGAAATGTTTTGAGAATGATGTACAAATGCGCTTTACACAATTGATGTGTGTATGGATTGTGATAAGAGTTGTATGAGCCCCTAATAAAATGATAAAAAAAGAGATGGATGGACACAGTGGCTGCAACGGTGGGATCTCCTGTAACAATGGTTGTGAGGATGGTGCAGGGCTGGCAGTATCATTCTGCTGCACAAAGGGTCACTGTGAGGTGGGGCCAACTCAGTACCTAACAACCACCCTCGCCCTGTCAGCGCTTCCTGGTCATCTCTGCGTTGAACCAATCAGTTCACATCTGTACTCTTAGGCATCATGAGGAATCATGGTTTATTTTTTATTTGCTTACTGTTGTATGAATGAATATTCAGCAGTTAACATAGTATCTGACATATAGAAATTGTATAAGTGATGATAGATGTGTCAATAAGTATGAACCTCAACAAAGGATGATGTAATTTTGCTCTTCCACTTCATAGAAAATATTTTCTAATTTATCTCCTCAATTGTCCACACCTAAGCATCTCAACTAGTCAAGGAGCAGCCCACGTAGAGACCCAAAGTCCAGCACTCTGTCTCTAAGACAATGGAAGGCAATGGGAGTGCATGTCTAAGCACTAGCATTCCTTTGTCAAAGGCCTGTTATAAGGGAACATATTTCATGATGAAATGTTTTAACTGAAAAATTTCCACCATTTTGTAATATTTTCTTATGCCCTTTACATTGCTATTCAGTTGATGCCACGGTCCCTGAAGACAGAGTGGAACTGCCTCCCAAGGCTTTCTATAGACAGTGATCTTTATGGGAGGAGAACTGCACATCTTTATTCTATGGAGAGGCTCGTAGGTTCAAACTGCCAACCTTTCATTAGCAGTCAAATGCTTACCCCGCTTCATCTCCAGGGCTCCTTAATATTCTTTTGGTATTCTATTACTTGGTGCCACTATTAGAGTTTATAAAATCTAGATCCTTTGTGCTTATAATTAGAAAATTCAGAAAATGTAGTTTACCTTTTTAGTCACAAATAAGTGACCAAGAAAAAAAAATCTTAGAGATTTCCTGTAAAATAAAATAATAGCCCTCTAGGGCTTTGAGCAGCTACACAGAGGTATTTCTTTGTTCCCAAATTTCAATTCTACAATTCAAATTCTACCTGAGAGAGTGGGTGCATTTAAAAAATGAGGATACATTGGAATATGCAATGCAAATTTACTTATCATTTTTTCAACCTTGAAAAGAAAAACAGAAAACAAAAGGAATTACAGAAAAGGGTAGAGAAGAAGATCATTCAGCATAGACACTGCCAAGGTGACTGGTGTATAATATCAACATGATGTACTTACTGGTAATGACTGAGTTGATCCTAGAAGACAAAACAGTAGAATGATAGTCTTCATGCTGCAAATTGCTACCTGAAACAACAACACAGTGTTAGTATTTTACTCTATTTTTTACTTCTTAAGACATAATACTTCAAAATAACGAATGTTTTATTTGAAATATGGTCAATAGAGTTACCTTTATGTATACCAATAAAATGTACAGGTGAAGCAATATTCAAAATCTGGTTGATTTCTCCAGTTTTTACAGGAGCAAAGTATTTGCCCTTTGATTTACAACAGTTTGCAGAAGGAATTTAAACTCTGTTGTAGGAGACGAGCAACAGAGAGACCAATCAGAAGCCAGCAGCTGATGCATGAACATTTGGTTTCTTTCATTTCCCAACGTTTCATTAGGTAGGCTATTAGCTGCAGACATCATATTACTCAATGTCTACCACCTGTATTTCAGGAAGGCACGACTTGGATAATCTAAACAAGTGCCCCAAATAAAGAACTAACATCTGTCTTTACCTCTATCTGCTTCCCAAATGACTTCCTGGATGGGCCTGTTTTAACATGCATCTTTTTGTTCTGTTTTACAGAAGTATCTTTGAGTCAGTACGTACAGCAGCAGCAACAGCAATGAGCATATAAATCAAACACCAAACTACAGAGTTTTGTGATAGTTAAAAAATAAGGTGTATATTGTTCTGCAATTTACTTTTATTACTTACCAATTAGTGAATAACCTATGTGTCAGTGCTTATTCACTTTATTTACCTAATGATTGCATTATACACTACTTCATATTTTTCTCTTGGTGAAAGTTTAATATTTTATTTCTATTTTATTTTGTAATTATATAGTACAATATAGTTTGTCTGATAGTACTTTTTTAAAGGCCATGCTACTACTTTGTATGACCTTGTGACAGTAGATGTACGACATCGTGCATTTGCCAAAAACCTTAGGACTGGAGACCACTAAGATCGAACCATTGTGTATATAGTGCTTCAATAATTGCAACCAATGTACCACCAAAATAGAATATAATCCAATAATCAAATTATTATGAGACTTTCATAATAGTAAAATGCTTACCCATATTTCGTTGGCTTTTCAAAGGCATTACACTCTGTGGATCATAGCAAATTATGGATAATGTTGGGAAGAATGGGGATTTCAGATTTAACTGTACTTACGTGGAACCCGTGCATCTATCAAGAGGGAGTCCATCCAGCAGATCAAGGGAAGGCTCGCCCTGCCATCCAGTCGATGCCGCCTGACAGTGGCCTTGCAGCACAGCGCAGAACTGCCCTGTGAGTCTCCGAGACTGGAGCTGTCTGTAGGCAAAGAAAGCTTTGTGCTTCTCCTGGGGAGCAGCTGAAGCGTTCAGACTGCTCACCTTATGGGTAGCAGCCCAGCGCACTCATGCCATGACCCGGGGTCCTAAAGGAATACTACGTGACTCAAATGAGCAAATGTGTGCATCGGGGCTGTATCTTTCCACCATCCTATTTAATCTGTACACTCGGCAAATAATTCAAGAAACTGAACCAGATGAAGAAAAATATAGCACCAGGAGTGGAGGAGCAACCCGTAGTATGATTGTAATATATTAATATGCAATGAAAGATGATAAAGCCTCACTTGCTGTGAAGACTTGAAACACTTGCTGATGGAGATCGAAGGGGGAGCCTTTAGAACAGGTTGCTCCTCCTCGTGAAGAAAACGAGTCCTCCTAAGTGGACGAAGAGGCAGTAGCATGCTAACTGCAGAAGAGACTGAAGTTGCACAGGCCTTCCTTTTCCTGGGCTTCATAACCACTAGGCACAGAAGCTGCGGTCCGCACACTGCTCGGCACCCATCTGCTGCACCAGATCACTTCCAAGTGTTAACACGTGAAGAAACCATTTTGAGGATTAAAGTGAGCCTGATCCAAGCCCTGGCAATTTCACATTTTCATATACCAGTAAAACTGAGCAATGAAGAAGGAAGACTGAAGAACGAATCCATTAGAATTATGGCGTTGGTAAGGAATATTGAATATGCAATGGACTGCCAGAGGAGCGAATGGATCTCTCTTGGAAGAGGTACAACCAGAATGTGCCTTGGGCTTGAGGAGCACCAGACTCATCTCTTGCACTTTGGCACATTATCAGGAAAGACCGCTGTCTGGGAAAGCACGTTAGGCAAGGTCAAGTAGTGGGTATTTGATAAAAAGGAAGACGGTGGCTTGACACAGTGGTGGCAACAATGGGCTCAAATATGGGAAGGGTTGTGGGGATGCCACAGGACCACACACTGCTTTTTTGTCTGTAGTCTGTAGGGTGGCTGTGACTAAGAATCGACTTGAGGACACCCAACAGTGACAATAATAATACAAGAAACGGGGCGCTGAGAGCAGAGAGCACATATGCAAAAGTTGAATTTTCTGTACAATTTTTCCAGTAAACCTAAAACGGTTCTAAAAATAGTCTATAAAAAAAGTGGTAAGATAATTTTTTTTCAAAACCATTTCATTGGCAGCTACTACAGATATCATATTCCACAGTTCAGTCACATCAAGCAGTATTGTACGACCGTTACTGAAATCAGTTTCAAAATCAGTTTCATTCTCTTCCCTCTTGAACTCTTTGAAATCAGCCCCCCTTTACCCACCTCCCCTCACTGGACTCCTCAGGAAGCCTTATTCTTCTTGCTGTCTCTATGAGCTCGTCAGTCCTGGGTTTAAAATTCCAAAACGCAGAAAAACATATAACAAAAATTCAAGAGGACTACCCCCAAGGACAAAATACACCAGTGATAAACCCCAACATGAGAGAGAAAAAAACAGAAAATACTGAAAACCAGATCAAGCCCAAGGTGTGTCAGAGGGGGATCAACTGACATGGTTTTATCCATTCAAGGCAGGTTAATCCCTTTTACCTTTGGCAGTCATCTCTCCAATGCACTTTGTTTGGGAACCAGCTTATTCCCATCCCTCCATTATGGAAAGAGGGAAGTCACCGGAGAATTATTTCCAGTGTAGATCTCACAAATGTATCTTGGACTTCCAACGTCATCCACAGGATTCTGAAAACCAAAATCTCACAATGTTTTTATACCATTTTTTTATATACTTGGAAGGATTTCTGTTATTATTCCTAGAAGTGCTGTATTAAAGTATACGTGCACTTCAGATTTCAACAAATACTGTACAACTCCCTTCTAGAAATGCTGAATAGATGCTTTATTTATTTGAAATGGGAAAAGATATTTCAACTTACGTAGAACACATGGTAGGTTGAGGTTTCTTGCACAGACAGAGAAAAACAGCTAAGTGAGGCTTAGGAGTCACCGGGACTTTTTGAGGTTTGGCATCCCTTTTTAATGATGAATTTACAGAGCGTGATGAATGCCCATCAATTTCTGAGCAAAAAAAATCTATGATAACTCTTGTTTCATGCCAGAATGTCTCATGGAAGGCTGACTTCAGTTCTTTTGCTTGTTTTTAAAAAGCACAGTGCTGTTCATGGAAAGTTGTCTGAGATTATGAGCTGTTCTCTAATTATTCTGACTTTTGGTTTACAAGGAGCCTTGGTGGTGAAGTGGTTTATGCATTGGACTACAAACGACAAGGTCAGCAGTTCAAAATCACCAGACTCTCCATAGAAGAAAGGAGAGGCTTTCCAAGCTTATACAGAGTTACTGTCTCAGAAACTCACAGGGGCAGTTCTATGAGTCAGAACTGCTCCATAGCAGCGAGTTGGGTTTTGGTTTGGTTTACACATTCTCCTTTTTCTACATGTCAGATGCATTTCTAGGGATGTGGGACACACTGTCTACCAGGGGACAAAGGTTAGCGATGAATTGTTAGTGTGGAAAATGTAATGCAATAATTAGGATTATGCATGGGCATGCAGGCAGGGCTGTGCAGAAGGCCAGGACAGGCTTAATATTGGAGATGACCCTTGATGTGTGTTTTGGAGAATAAAAAGAAATATTCAAGAACGTCTTCCTTGAATATTGAACACTTTACAGTGCTACCTATTTGGGCTCTGATTAACAATAATACCTGAAAGATTAGGTAAGAAACGTCAGGAGCAGTGAGTTTGTGCTAATGAGAGAGGGCCGACTCTGGAAAAAGGAGGGTGAGCACGATGGAATGACTCAAAGACTGTAATTCATGCCACCGCATTGTACATGTGGAAATTGTTGAATCGGTCTATGTTCTACTATGTATACGCTCACAATAACAAAATAATATGGATCTTGTATATAAAAGAATGCAAGAGAGAAGCCAGGCAGAGTAAGTATCAAGTTACAGACAGTTGTCTCAATCTGTGGAACAAAATGAAGGTTGATAGGTAATGGTGGTAAAAGGGATTAGAGAGATGCCATTTTAAACCACCTATATTATTTATCTATATTTTTGGCTTGAATTGCTCCTTTTGTCATTAGATCATCGATCTTCTATATCTACTTTATAATTTAATGGGTCTGTTTTTCTCTTGAACTAGTTGGAGAGTTCCTGGGACACCGTTTTGCATTTCTTTAATGTCCGTAAGCTTTTGTAACACTGCAATACACCAGATGTTTACCACACGAATGGCATATTTATGTGCTATTTATTGGATTGGAGGTAGGCAGAATTTAGCAAAGGCTTCAGAGAAGGGATTTAATTTTAGCTATATTTGAAGAATAAATATGATTGGTGAGACAAAGAATGCAATGGTAAGGCTTTTATTTTCCCTTATGATTTTGAAAGAATCAACTGTACATAAATACTGAAGGATATAGAAGGAACCATGACTAATCTATCAGCTTGTCATCCTGAGGTGGCTTGTGTGTTGTTGTGATACTGAAAGCCGTGCTACTCATATATCAAGTGCCAGGAGGGTCCCCGCTGATAAACAGTGGTATTTGCAGTTCAGTGGCATGTTGACTAGAAGTGGGCTGTGAAGAAGGAATAGGTGGGCCGCTTCTGAGGGGTCAGTCATAGAAACCCTTTGAATAAAATCCGATCCTGATGATCAGATGTTATCATCAGATACATGATCTGCTATTATTAGTGCCAGAAGGTGAAAGAGAATTCAAATAGGAAGGGAATTCAAGTCCAGTTGAGGAAGAGCTGCCTCCTCAAAGTAGAGTCAACTTTAATAAATAACACGGATGGATCAAAGCTTTGGGGACCTTCACACCTTTATTTGCTGATGGGGCATCACGCAGAAGAAGAAGAAAACGGCAAACATCCCTTAATAATTTGAGAGACCCTAAGTAGGAACTCTCCTTCTAATCACTACATGCCGAGAACCCAAAGAACTAACCAGGAGTCACTCTGAGAAACGTGGATTATATTTGCGGCAACTTATTACAGAGTAAGTACAGTGACCAGGTGGCTTTTAGGGTCAGGGTTTGGTCCACACTGCCCTCCTACCTCAAGCAAACAAGTCTTTTAACACAGTCTAAGATAGGAAAGGGGGCGGGTGGCATATACGAAGCAGACGGCGCAGCTGTGCTGGCTGCGGGCTCATGCATCAGCGTTCTAGGAACTACTGATCCAAGGATCTCTCATCATTGGTGCTTGGAAATGTCCTCAGTATTAAGATGTCTCTGGTGGCCAGCTCTGGTGCTATACTTGAATGAAAGGGGAGGGAGGCTGTCGTTACGGCATGTGGCGTGGGGCGCTTTCTTATCCTACAACCATGGACGACTACCGGAGAAAACAAATCTATCTTGGATGAAGTACAGTCAAAATACTCCTTAGCAGTGAGGACGGGGAGGCTTTGTCTTAGGTACTCTGGATGTGTGGTCAGGAGAGACATCACGTCGATAAGGTAGAAGGTCAATGAAAGAACAGAAGGCCCGCAACGACATGAATTGACACCGTGTCGGCAACAATGGGCTTAAACGTATCAGCCATTTTGAGGGTGGCACAGGACCGGGCGTTATTTTGTTCTGTTGTTCATAGGGCCACTAAGGGTTGGAGTTGCCTTGGCGGCATCTAGTAGCAACCTCACACTGAACCCTGATGGCCCATAATGGATTATGCATGGGGCTGCTAACAGAGAGGTCAGCATTTAGAAAGCACCCGCCACTCCATGGGAGAAAGACGAAGCTTTCTGTTTGTGCCAAGATATGAAGCTTTCTGTTTGTGCCAAGATATGAAGCTTTCTGTTTGTGCCAAGATATACAGCCGTGGAAGCAAAAAGGCTCCGTTCTCTGTCCTATACTGTGGCTGCAAGTCAGAATCGAGCTCTGGTTTTAAGCAACAACAATGCAAGAGAAGTAGCTTTACTTAGGCTCTCAGGATTTTTATAGACAAGTTCATGGTTTTATTCAGATGAAAACTCTTGCTTGTTGAAAACAAAAAAAGACTTGAGGCAATCACCGAGGAAGACCAAAGACTAGGACCTTCAGTATGAATTACATCTCAGTAAAAGGAAACAAAAATTCTCACAACTGGATCAAAAATTAGCATCGGTTAAATGGAGAAAAGCGTGTAAAGCATTTCATTTTGCTTCGATCCACAGTCACTACTCCTGGAAGCAGTAGCCAAGAACTCAGATGGAATGCTGCAAATCTGCAGCACAAGCAAGAAAGAGCAAGGGCACCTGCTCAGAGATAGACCGTTTTTAATAGCCTGTTATGCATTTGAAAGCAGGACAACAAGTGAGGAAAACTGAAGAAAATTTGATGCCTTTGAATTACGATGTTGGCAAAGAACATTCAATCTACCTTGGACTGTCAGGTGGAGAGTGACCCAACGTGTATTGGCAGAATGCTCTTTAGAAGGTAGGATAGGGAGCCTTCTTCTCAAAAGCATTGGAATTGCCTCCAGGGAGAACCAGAGCCTCGAGAAGGCGGTCATGTTTGGTAAAGGAGAGGGTCCGGAAAAAAAAAAGAGGTCGATCAAAGTGAGCTCAAACAATAGCATGACACGGGGACAGCACCCAACCCGGCAGCACTGTGCACTGTTATATGTGGGCTGTTTCATTAGAACCAATCTAACAACGGCTTCTAACAACTACATTCCTTTGAAACAATTTCAGTCCCTGGTGTCCAAACAGTCAGGGAAGGGTCAACAATCCACAATCTCACGAAGCTTACATTTTGACGAAGTGAGTGTGAGGGGCTGGTGGTGGGGAGGGGGATGTAAATACTCAAGCTGCTGTATTGGGAGGGAGGGGTCCAAGCAGCCTATGAAGTCCTCTTTCCCCTGGCCCCCCTTTTCAGTGAAAGTGCACGGGACTGGCTGCCATTACACTCCCACTTCCTTAGGTGAGACCTGTGTTTAGCCTCAGCCCTATAATGTGGGGCTGTGAATAGCTCATTTGAATTGAATGCCTTTTGTGACCTGTCTGGACAGCAAGTGATTCAAAGACCTGCCCGCAAGCTGATTGTCTGTGGCAGACATGCCTCCAACCCCCAGCTGAAATGGGACAAGCCCCTGCTAGAACTTGAGCAGTCAGTAAGATGAGACTGAGATAAACAGGGGAAAGATAAGAAGGCTGAGTAATTTCTTAGACCAGAAAGTTTAAGTCTGAAAGTAAGGAATTTTCAATAATATAATTATGGAGTTTGTTATCATGCCGGATGCACTCTAAGGTGGAAAAAAATTCCAAAACCATTCCAACACTAGGAGACATCAGCAAAAACAATGAGATTATTTATCTTGCTGAAAGGACATTAAAATGATCTATGAACCATGGTGATATTTCTGAGACTGGTTTATCTAGGTACTCCTTGATCTTAGTATTTGTTTCAGCTTTAAGCTTTTTGAGGTTATGTAAACTTTTGAGAATCAGATAAAATTGCATCATCTTCTTGAAAAAATACATGTATGCCTTTGAATACAATATGTATCTCAGGAAACTTCAGAGATTTCACGACTCTCCTGAAAGCCCGGATGTAAAGAATCTCTGGTGTAGAGGACATTTGTAGAATCCTGTAAGGTTTGTGTGATCTTTGAATTTTCAAGGGTTTCCCGTGAAGTTCCCTGTCCCTGTCTCCTCACACCCGACGGCACTATGCGTTGATGAATCCCAGTTTAAGAACGTCCCTTTGGCAATGAGAGGATAAGATTGACTCGAACATTTCCTTTTCTTTCAGATGATCCTTAAATCCTATCCTCAAGAATATTTGAGATACACGATCGCTATTAGTGTAACCCATGTTGCTTTATTTAATGGAAAAGTCTATAAATTAGATTACCATATATACTCATATATAAGCTGAGTTTTTAAAAATCGTTTTATTGTGGTCTCATATACTCCCACCACAATTCATGCATCCATCCATGGTGTGTCAAGCACATTTGTACATCTGTCGCCCTCATCATTCTCAAAACGTTTGCCCTCCACTTGAGCCCCTGTATCAGCTCCTCATTTCCCCCTCCCTCCTTGCTCCCTGCTCCCTCATGAACCCTTGATAATTTATAAATTACTATCATCTTGTCATGTCTTACACTGTCTGATATCTCCCTTCACCCACTTTTCTGTTGTCTGTCCTCTAGGGAGGAGGTTATATGTAAATCCTTGTATTTGGTTCTCCCTTTGCACCCCACCCTCCCTCCACTCTCCCCACTGGTCCTGAAGGGATCATCTGTCCTGGATTCCCTGTGTTTCCAGTTCCTATCTGTACATCCTCTGGTCTAATTGGGATCATGATAGTGAGGGGGAGGAAGCATTTAGGAACTAGAGGAATGTGGGATGTTTCATTGTTGCTACACTTCCCCTTGACTGGCTTGTCTCCTCCCCATGACCTTTCTGTAAGAGGATGTCCAGTTGACTACAGATGGGCTTTGGGTCCCCACTCCGCAGCCCCCATCATTAACAATGATTTGATTTTTTGATGCCTGATACCTGATCCCTTGAACTCCCCGTGATCACACAAGCTGGTGTGCTTATTCCATGTGGGCTTTGTTGCTTCTGAGCTAGATGGCTGCTTGTTTACCTTCAAGCCTTTAAGACCCCAGGTGCTATATCTTCTGATAGCCGGGCATCATCAGCTTTCTTCACCACATTTGTTTATGCCCACATTTGTCTTCAGTGATTTTGCTGGGAAGGTAAGCATCATGGAATGCCAGTTTAATAGAACAAAGTGCATTGTTTTTGCATTGATGGAGTACTTGAGTGGAGGCCCAATGTCCATCTGGTACTTTAATACTAAACCTATAAATACATGCACATAGATATAGTTCCCCATCCTCATATATAAATATATTTACATATGTATATGCTTGTATTTTGACCTCTATAAATGCCCTTTGCCTCCTAGTTCTTTCCTCTGTTTCCTTTTACTTTCCTCTTTTGCCACTATCATGCTCAGCCTTCATTTGAGTTTCAGTCATTCCCTCAGTTACATTGCCCTTGATAAATCCCTACCTCTTACATCCTTATTGCCACTGATTTTGGATCATTTGTTGTTCCCTTGTCCCTGGGTTGGTTAACACCACTTCCTTTCCCCTTCCTCCCCTTCTCCCATGTCCCCCTGGAACCTTTGGCCATGTTGTTTTCTCCTCCAGATTGTTTATCCAGCCTATCTTATCTAGATAGACCTGCAGAGATAATAAAATGCACCAAAAAACAAGAGACAGCAAAACAAAGTGAAAAGCAAAACAAAACAACAACAAAACCAAGACAAAAAGAGAAAAGCCTGTAAATAGTTCAACAGTTCTGTTTGTTAACCTTTAGGAGTGTTTTCTGGTCAAGTCTGATGGGGTGCCACACCCTGGTCCTAAGTCTATTTTTGGTACTCCCTTGGGAAGTCCTTGCACTGCTCCTCTTGCTGTTCTGTTGCACGCTCTTAATGTTTTGCCTTAGTGTGGTGGGATCAGATTGGGCGCAATTCCCACACTGTGTCTCCAGTATTGTCCCCTGTAGGGCTATGGGTCAGTGAGGGATGTCGTGTCTCATAGTGGGGCTGACCATATGGTTCTCTCTGTGCATTGGCTGCTCTGAGTGGGGATATTTTCCTCAAAGCTTGGTGGGCCAGGATGTGCTCCACTCTTTCTTCCTCCCCCTTCATTTGCTCCTGTGTGCTCTGATCAGACATGTCCCTCTCCCTGAGCTGTAACTTCAGTGCCGTCCTCTGAAGTAAATTCCTCTAGGGGGAGAGGCAGCTGTCCATGTAGTTGGGATTGGGGCTGGCCCCTCAGACCTCTCTACTGGTTCCCTGCTTCATGCTGGTATGTTGCATTCACATCTTGGAGCACCGGGTTAAAGTCTGGTCCCTCTTTCCCTGTGGAGATATAAACAATACCCTCCCCTTGGGTGGGTTAGTGCCCTGTGCCCCCGCTACCCATTTCCCCCCCCCCCCCGCGCTCAAATCCTATCAAGGATGGGATTGAATTATCATCTGAAAGGAAAGGGAAGATTCCAGTGGGTCTTGTAATCAACCTGCAATATGCAGATGATACAACCTTGCTTGGTGAAAATGAGGAGCACTTGATGTATTTGCTGATGAAGATCAAGGGTGGCAAGCTTCAGTCTGGATTACAACTCAATGTATAGAAGACCCAAATCCTCACAACTGGACCCATAGCAGACTCATGATAAATGGAGAAAAGATTGAACTTACCAAGGATTTTGTTTTGCTTGGATCTACAATCAATGGTCATGGAAGCAACAGTTGAGAGATCAAAAGACATGTTGCATTGAGTAAATCTATGGCACAAGACCTCTTTAGAATGTTAAAAATCAGGGATGTTACTTTGGGGACTGAGGTGTGCCTGACATAAGTCATGGTATTTTCAATCATCTCATATGCACGCGAAAGTTGGACGTTAAATAAGGAAGAATGAAGAAGAATGGATGCATTTAAATTATAGTGTTGGTGGAGAATCTGGAAAATACAATGGACTGCCAAAAGAACAAACAAATGTGTCTTGGAAGAAGAACAGCTAGAATATTCCTTAGAAGCAGAATGGAGAGACTTCATTTCACATACTTTGGATATGTTGTCAGGAGAGACCAGTCCCTGGCGAAGGACATCATGCTCGGCAAAGTAGAGGGACAACAAAAGAGATGAGAGCCTTCAAGGAGACAGATTGACACCGTGGCTGCAACAATGAGCTCACACATAAGAACAATTGTGAGGATGGCACAGGATCCGGAGTTGATTTGTTTTGTTGTTCACAGGGTCACTATGAGTTGGACACAACTCAGTGGCACCTAACAACAACAACAACAATTTATATCATGCCTTCCTTGACTTACACCTGAATCCTTTTTGAACTTTGTTTGAAAACAACTTGCTACTTTGCTCAGAGGTGAGCAGATAGGGTGCAGCTGGCTCCTGGAAGGGTCAGACAACACTGAGCATCTCCTCTTATTTGCCTCACTATTAATGTCCAGAAAACTAATTTCTGTTGTCTGGTGAGCCAACAGAAATATCCTGAGACTAAGGTTCAGAAGAACCCTATTGTTCTGTCTGCTTGCCCTGGGTCAATAATTTGTTTCTCATGATTTCCCTGAGACCTGAGCTCATGTAAAACATCTGTATGTGACTCCCCAGTGTGTATTCCAAAGAAAAAGGTGCATATTTTCTATGTCTTCTGATTTCAAAGAGGACACACAAAGACAGTGTGCATTGCTGTCAGTCTCCTCAAAGGTAACCTGCTAATAAACTTCTCTTTCTTCTTCTTCTCTAACTTGGGGTTAGTGAGGTGCCTCAGTTGCTCCAGAGTAATAACCCTTATTAACAGTAAACTTAGTTATAGTGATAGCTTGAATAACTGAGTTAAGTAAATTAATAACTATAAATTATGGCCAACAATTCTTGATGCATTGTAATTTTTATTTTACCTATTAAAGATAACCCTAAGTTGTACTGGACCAAGCATTGCACTATGCACTGGGGTACAAACGTGGTTACGATAGAGTGCCTGCTTATATTTTTGTGGGCGATCTAACAAGCATCTCCTCAGAAGGTAATGTGATGCAGGTAAACGTGTATACAAGCAATGAGAAAAGACCTTTTGTATGTTTTCATCTTGTTCTCTGCTTCCCATCCACTGCGATGGGGTTGATTCCATCTTAAAGCAACCAGATAGGGAAGTGGCAGAGTAGATCTGGTCTCTAGGGTTTCTGAGGCTGTACATTTTTAGACAGACTCATGTTTCTCCTGTCCTCTGTCTTGGTTTCTTACATTCTCTTTACCTGGAGTCCATCCCTTTATCTCTGGTTATCAAGAATTCACTCATCCTTAAAGATCTCTTTTTCATGTTATTATCTTTAATAAGTCTTTCTTCCCTTAGGCAGGAGTGAGTCTTTTCCATTTCTGAAGCCCGTGACTCTCTCATTTATTTTACTGGTGTTTTTGGTGGATGCTATTGTTATTTGTGTTTTGTTTTGAGGGAGACCCTGTGTCTTATTCGTTTTTATATTCTCTCTAGTACCTTTAATATTATGGATCAATAAATATGGCTTGAATTGTGCAGTAAACAGCGTGGGGGTCATGTCTGATCTCCTCTGGCTTCCTTATTGCCAAGAGGCAGGGGTCAGGAGTGCTTCCCCGCTCTACCCTCTTTACCTATACTGACACTAAGCATCCTGCCCAGGCCACTCTCCATCGATGTTGGGCTTGATAATTTGTTATACAGATTTCACAATTAAGGACTTTATTAGGGAAGTTAACAGGTTACCACAAGTCAGGATCAGTAAACAGTAAATATAGTCATTGGTACCAGCCAATTAATTGGACTGGGACACATGAATTTCCAGGGACAATAGTTCAATGTACTCAAATTATGGAACACTAATATGGAATAAAATACTCAACTTATAGAACAACATCATTGACATCACATGCCAACAAATTTTTGCTGAAGAGCATCCAACATCAGTTGCACCAGTGCATAGACAAGGAGCTGCCAGAGCGAGAAAAGGACAAGGAGCAAGGGATATCATTGCTGACATTAGGTAGATCTTGGCTCAAATCAGAGATTACCGGAAAGATTCTTCTGTTTTATGACGATGACTATTTGACAGAGTGATCATAACAAACTATGGATAACCTTGAGAAGGCTGGCAATCTCAGAACACTTCATAGTGCTCATTAGAACATGTACAAAGATCAAGAGGCAGTTGTGCAAATAGAACAAGCGAATACTGCACGGTTTAAAATCAGGAAAGGTGTGACACAGGGTTGCATTCTCTCACCATATTTATTAAATCGGTATGCGGAACAAATCATCAGAGCAGCTGGATTATATGAAGAAGAACGTGGCATCAGGATCGGTGGAAGGCTTAGAAACAACTTTCCAAATGCAGATGACACGATCTTGCATGCTGAAAGTGAGGAGCACTTGAAGTGTTTGCTGATGAAGCTCGAGAGTTGCATGGAATACAACTCAGTGGACAGAAGACCAAAACCTCACAGCTGGACCCAGAGGTAACATCTGGATGAATGGAGAAAAGGCTAACTTGTCAAGGATTTTGTTTTGGATCCACGATCACTGTTCATGGAAGCAGCTGTCGAGAGATCAAAAGGTGTGTTACAAGGACTGAATCTGCTGCACAAGAACTTTCGAGGGTTGAAAATCAAGGGAGTTAAATTGAGGTCTAAGGTGCACCTGACCCAAGCCATGGCCTCATATGCAGGTGACAGCTGGATGTTGAATAAGGAAGACCGTAGAAGAATAGATGCATTTGAATTGTGGTGCGGGAGAAGGATAGTCAAAGCCATGGACTGCCCAGAGGACAGAGGGGTGTATCTTGGAAGAAGTCAGGCAGAGTAGTCCTTAGAGACAAGGAAGGATACGAGGAGGTACCCTGAAACAAGCAGAAGTTTTCCAAAGCTATTTATTTATTTAATTTATTATTATTATTATTAATCAAGAAAGCTGATGGTGCCCGGCTATCAAAAAGTATAGCATCTGGGGTCTTAAAGGCTTGAAGGTAATCAAGCGGCCATCAAGCTCAGAAGCAACAAAGCCCACATGGAAGAAACACACCAACCTATGCAATCATGAGGTGTCGAAGGGATCGGGTATAAGGCATCATCAGAACAAAAAAATCTTACCATAGTGAATGATGGGGGGAGTGCGGAGTGGAGACCCAAAGCCCATTAGTAGGCCACTGGAGATCCCCTTGCAGAGGGGTCTCGGGGAGGTGACAAGCCAGTCAGGGTGCGATGTAGGAATGATGAAAAATACAACTTTCCTCTAGTTCCTAAATGTTTCCTTCCCGCTCCCACTATCATGACACGAATTCTACCTTGCAGGTTTGGCTAGACCAGAAGATGTACACTGGTACAGATGGGAGCTGGAAATACAGGGAGTCCAGGGCGGATGATCCCTACAGGACCAGAGGTGTGAGTGGCAATACTGGGAGAGTAGAGGGAGAGTGGGTAGGAAGGAGGGAACCGATTACAAGGAACTATATGTGACCTCCTCCCTGGGGGACGGACAACCGAAAAGTGGGTGAAGGGAGACATCAGACAGGGCAAGATATGACAAAATAATAATTTATAAATTATCAAGGGCTCATGAGGGAGTGGGGAGTGGGGAGGGAGGAGAAAAATGAGAACCTAATGTCGGGGGCTTAAGTGGAGAGGAAATGTTTTGAGAATGATGAGGGCAATGAATGTACAAATGCGCTTTACACAATTGATGTGTGTATGGATTGTGATAAGAGTTGTATGAGCCCCTAATAAAATGATTTAAAAAAACCAAAATCTTATCACCTTCAAAGTACTCTCCATTACTTTAATGCACATGTCAAATATGTGCTTCCATTCTTGGGAACATTTTTCAAACTCATCTGTTTGGATGGCATGGCTGACAGCATCTCTCATTTTTTTTCTTCACCTCTTCTATTGTCAAATCACTGTCCTGTCATGTCCCTGTTCATTTGTGGAAACTAAAAGAAGCCGCATAGAGTGAGGTCAGGTGAGTCAGGTGCAAGGGGCAAGAGAGACATGCTGTTTTTTGCCACAAACTGGAACACTGAGATGGATGTGTGAGCAGGTGCATTGTTGTGTTGGCAAGACCAGTCCCCTATCTGCCTTTTTTGATGCACAGTTACACAATCTTTTCAGAACTTCCAAATAGAAAGCTTGATTAACAGTCTGACCTGGTGGAATAAACTCCAAACGCACTGTTCCCCTCACATCGAAAAAACAAATGAGGATTGTCTTGATCTTTGATTTCACTTGACACACTTTTTGAGGGCAAGGTGATGATGGCGTCTTCCACTGGATTGACTGAAGTTTGCTTTCAGGGTTGTAAGAATAGCACCATGTCTCATCACCAGTAATGACCTTGGAAAAAAAGTCTGGGTCTCTTCAGAACTGTTCTTTCACAGCACGACATGTTTCCATTCAAAGCTCTTTTTTTCTAGTCAGTCAGAACCCGAGGCACAAATTTTGCAGGCATAAAATTTGGCAAGATTCCCAAATCTTCTATTAAAATCCACTGCGCTGAGCTCCAAGACAGTCCAGATAACTTCCCGTTCTCTTCAATGGTCCCTCATTGGTCTTTGAGCACAAGTGCAGGAATTTTGTCGACATTTTCATCCAGTCGTGGGAAGTTGACCAACGTCCAGAATGAGGTTTGTCATCAAGCGACATTTCACCTTTTTTGAAATGAGAAAGCCACTCATACACTTGAGTTGTTCCCATAGTGCTGTCCTTGGAAGCTGTGTTCAACATCACAACAGTTTCTGCAGCATTTTTCCTGGGCAGGAAACAAAATTCCACTGCCATATGCTGCTCTCTGAAATTGGTCATCACAAAAAACAAGGTTTGAGTGAAAGTGCATTTATGAAAAAATTCACTGTGACATGAGAGAACCTTCCCAGGCAATGCAACTGGGTGCTTTAATTCATTGCGAGATGCTGGACGCTTTCCTAGTGGGAAATAATAGGTACTAGGAAAGCTCCGTCCAGTGGAGCTTTTTCCATTTTTTGTTGTTGTGTGGGGATACCCCCTCTTGTGATCGAACTGTTGACTTGCAGTCTGGACGGTCAGCAAAGACTAGTCTCTGGGGAGGGACTTTTGATTGGTAGCGGAGACGGCCAGAGAAAGGGAAGAACACCCTCCAGGAGATGGACAGACACCTTGGCTGCGTCAATGGACTCAAACAATTAGGAGGATGGCAGTGTTTGTTTGGTTCTGTTGTGCTTAGGGTTCTTACGGATTGGAAATGACTGAGTGGCACCTCACAGGAATAATAAGAACAATATAATTCATTGGAGATTGCCATTGGGTGGGTCTGGGAGCAGTTTGTAAAACCCAACCCTGGACCCTACATTCTCTCCTTAGGCTATTAGAAAATTCTAATGTTTTTGACATGTTAATAAAATTTTGGTCATCTCTTTGTCTATATCCAACTCTCTAAATTAACTGTTAGATCTATCATTTCTTAAGTAAAATTTTAGCTCAATCAAAGAGCAATTCTCACCCAGACATGAATGCTACTCCCCCTAAGGCTCAAACTGCACTCAAGTTTTAAAAATAATATATTGCTTCCTCCTACATTTATGATTCAGTAGAGAAATAAAAGTAATCAGTAGTGAGTGCTGTATCTAATATATACGCAACACTCACATAACATGAATTTATAGATAAAAAGACAGTCAGATATTGAAGTGTTCTTCAGGAACTACTTTGTAAGTCTTCTGATACAGTTGTGATATTCATTCAGGGACCGCGCGAGGAAGTTTCTTATATCGTCCCTTGTTACTTATGGTATCTTGATCAAGAAAAGGACTTTTGACCTACAGGCTGTTGGTCTGTTTGCCTGGGAATATAAGGGGCACTTTCCTCTTGGAGAAAAGAACTTTGCTTTTAAGGTAGTTGATCTTCAGGAACCAGCACTGAAAAAACAAACACCCTCCCTTGCCCCCAACTCTTAGAGTCCTCAAGGCAATTCTGACGCACAGCGATCCTATAGGACAAAGAACTGCCCCTGGTGGTTTCTTAGATTATAAATCTTTAGGGGAGTAGACAGCACCATCTTTTCCCTTGAGTGTCGGATGGTTTTAAACTGCTGATCTTGCTTTGAACAGCCCAAGACGCCGGAACCCACTCTGCTACCCAGCTCCTCCGGAACTCACTGCCATCAAGCAGTCGCCAACTCAGAGACCCTAGAGGCCAGGCCGAGCATCCCAGACCGGAACGCTCCGAGAGTAGGAAGTCCCCCCCCCCAGTGTTTGGTAGTTCAAACAGCTGATACTGCAGTCATTAGCCTAACTTGTAACCCTCCCAGAGAGGGACTTTTAGTTATTTTTCCAGCCTTTGATGATGCCTCGTTTTGTCTCGTGAAGGTTACCAGGCTTACTCTTCTGTGTTCTTTGCCTACTATGTTGATGCTGATATAATAACAATATGGTTGGCAAATTACAACGAGAGAGCGAAGTACATTTTATGTCACAGAAACTTAAAATGTGATGCATTGTGACATTGACTGAGTCCTTAAAGTCCCAGATTTTTAGGTCTCAGTTTTCTTTTCTTTTTTTAGAACTTTCTATTGTAAATTGGGTGAAGATTTACAAAGCAAATCAGTTTTCCCCATCTTTTAAGAAGATTCAGTCAACCTTCAACAAAATAACAGAAATTCCATATAAGATTAAAGTTTGCACTTTAGCGAGGCTGCCACTAGGAGGGGCCTCTACCATGTGGTAAAAATGCATTCAAACACTTCTTGCTCTTGGTCACACATCATCTATTTCTGAGGCCAAAATGAAAACAAAAGTGGTCATATGTTTGTGAAAACATGAACACGTCTCAGAGTTTAGTAGACTTCTCAGATATAATTTGGTCATCTTTTATCAACATTTTGTAATAGTTTCTCTTACCAAATAAAAATGTCTGGACCTTTTTGATGAGGAAGTTTTAATTACACTATTTATAAGCTTGAAGTTAGTCCCATGTGTACATATTCCTAATATATATTCTACTGTTTATTGATGTAAATTTTGGTTTAGAAGTGATTTCCACAGTTGCCTTTTGCTTTCAATATCTTTCACTCCATCTTTTCTCTCCCTCTTTTCTTGGTAATTAGAGGACCAGAAATAAAATGAGAGGACTCTACATAGAATAAACAGATGCTGAAAGTGTGACTTCTTTGTGGAAGAAGTAAAAGCCATTTTCAGTTTTTTCTTTGAAATCTGGAGATTGGAGACGCAGTAAGGAGCACAACAGACCATCCATCCCCTATTTTTTCAAACGAGAAGCTGTTTCATTTTGTTGCTTAAAATGCTCGGTTTGCTACTCTCCGTAGCAAACTGCTCCAGCAGTACTCATTGATGGCAACTTGTATATATAATTTCAATGGGAAGGGGGCCTCAGGAATTCTGGAAGATTCAGCCTCGCACAGTAATGACTATCGCTTAGCTCTTCAGAAGATGCTGAATGTGCATCTTACCACCTCATCAGGACCCATAATATAGGACTCTTTCTTGATGATAACAGGATGATTTTTTCTTCTTTTTGCCAGGTATGGTAAACATGCCTCCTTTAACACCCTGGCCTTTCCCCCACTAAGAGTTCATGTGAAGTTAGCAGTCAGAAGACGGGAGGCCAGGGTCGTCTGTTTTCAAGCTATGTTTATAGAATTCTGTACTCATAGATTATCACAAAAGTCCTAATTCAGATAGGAAAATTGCATAAAAAATGTATCACTGAGGTGGAAAATGTCTTCAACCAGCTTTATAGCAGGATTACCATATCAGCTTCACACATACCCTTCTGCTTCAAATCTGCTTGTCCAATCCAAATTCAACTCATTTGATTTCCAAACTTTTTTCCTTTTTGTTTTTAAAGATCCGGACATAATACATATGTCCTATCATTCCATAGTTCAATCCAAGCTGTTTTTCTTGTGGCTGGCCCCTTTTGAACTCCTGTTCCAAGGGAACAAGACCAGGGATTTCATTTGTGTTGAGGTCTCCAGAGCTGGGCCAGCGTGTGGTTGTTGTAGAAATGGCTTCATACATCAGTGTGCATTTGTGTGGAATAAGCACAGAGTCTAACTCACAAGAGGCTCTCCTTTCCCATCAAACATTATAGTCTCCTAAACCCTAGAAAGCAGTCTACCCTGCTCTTAGTTACAGTTATAGTCCACACGAGGCTGTTACAGGTGCCATCAATTTGGCTCTGAGCTATAGTGATCCGATGCAGAAAAGAACGAACCTCTGTGTCATCCTTGCAGTTGGTCCTAGGCCGGAGCCCACTGAGGCAGCCACGGTGTCAATCCATCTCCTTCAGGGCCTTCCTCTCTTTCACTGCCCCTTTACCCAACAGGATGTCCTCCAGAGACTGGTCTCTCCTGACAATATGTCCAAACGACGTAAGAAGAAGTCTTGCCCTTCTTGCTTCTAAGGAGCACTCTGGCCTTCCTTCTTTCAATACAAATCAGTTTGTCTTTTTAGCAGTCCATGGTAATTTCACTGTTCTTCTCCAGCACCACGACTCAAATGCCTCTATTCCTCTATGGGTTTCCTTATTTAATGGACAATTTTCACATGCATATGATGCCATGGAGAAAACCATGGCTTGGATGAGGTGCACCTTAGTCCTCAAAGTAACAGCCTTGATTTTCAACACCCTAAAAAGGTCTTGTGCAACAGATTTACCCAATGCAAAGGATCCTTTGGTCCCTTGACTGCTGCTTCCGTGAGCATTGATTGTGGATCCAACCAAGACAAAATTCTTGACAACTTCAATCTTTTCTCCATTTATCACGATGTTACCTATTGGTCCAGTTGTGAAGATTTTGATTTTCCTTACATTGAGTTGTAATCCATCATGAAGCCTGAAACCTTTGATCTTCAGCAGCAAGCACTTCAATTCCTCCTCACTTTCCGTAAGCAAGATTGGTCATCTGCACACGGCAGGTTGTTAATAAGCCTTCCTCCTATCCTGATACCATACTCTTCTTCACATAATCCTGCTTCTCTTATGATTGCTCAGCTTTTAGATTGAACAAGTATGGTGAGAGGATAAAAGCCTGACACACCATTTCTGATTTTAAACCAGGCAGCATTGCCTTGTTCTGTTCTCACACTGCCTCTTGATTCATGAACAAGTACTGAATGAGCATAATGAAGTGTTCTGCAATTCCCGTTCTTCTCAAGGTGATCCACAGTTTATTGTGGTCCACACACAAGCAAACATCTTTTTGGTTTTCTGGAGCCAAGATCCATCTGACATCAACATGATATCCCTTGTTCCTCATCCTCTTCTGAATCTGGCCTGAACTTCTGGCAGCTCCCTGCCAATGGTAGTGGGTTTAATGGTAATTATTCATTTACCTTTCGGAGGACTCACCAAGCAGGTTTCCACAGGAGCTGTGCCGTTTGCATTCTTACTAGCAGTGAACGAAGATTCTCAGCTCCCCTCATCTTCACCAGGACTTTTTTTCCCTCCTCCAGTGTTTTTTAAGCTGAGTCATCTCTGTGGGGATGAAGTCGTATCTCAGTGTAGTTTGGATTTTAACTTTCCTAATGAACGATGTTGAAGAAGCACTGGTGGGCACTGTTAAGAGCTTGGCCGCTAACCTAAAGGGCTGCTAACTTAAAAGTGGGCTATTTGAACTCAGCAGCTGCTCCATGGGAGAAAGGTGCGACATTATGTCCCTGCAAAGAGTTATCACCTTGGACGCCCTGTGGGACAGCTCTATTCTGTTCTCTAGCTTAGCTCTGAGATGGGATTGACCTGATGGCTATGTGTTTACTTGATGTTGAGCTTGTTGTTTCTTATCCCCAAGTTTTTGTTGCTCATTTGTATTCCCCTTTGGTGAAATGTCTGTTTCAATTCTTTTCTTATTTTATTAGGTTATTTATCTTTTTCTTGATAAATTGTAGAAGTTCTTTATTCTGGATATTGATATATCTGTAAAAGCCAGCTTAAGAACTTCATGGATTCTCTTTCTAAAAGAATAGCAGCTAATTTTTCCTTGGGAATACTCCCTGATTTTTGATTCTTAAGACTCAGCCTTCACCATTTATAGGTATTGAGTTCGTTTATTGTGCCAATCTGGCCGATAAACACATGTGGGATTAATTGAAAGGCAGAGGGATAAATGGCTTGGTGAGCCTCGCCTTTTGAGTTTTTGGGTCTCTTGCTTTGTGATGGTCGCACCAGGGTGCAGCTGTCTTAGTAGTTTCCTGCTTCAGCTGGCAAGGCTCACTTCCTACAAGACATCCCCAAGGAGAAGCCGCATGGACCTACCTTGATGCAGCCCTGGGTGCTGGAGCAGCTGTGTGGAGACCCCTGCCAGTGCTGAGATGCTTACACATTCACTGACTCAGCT
>NW_022111369.1:50035675-50042859 GCF_000313985.2 Echinops telfairi
AAATGGCTCAGTGCAATTCACTCCTGTGAGACAGTTGTGAGACACTGGCAGTCCTTCAAGTCTTGAGGGCCGCCGGGTAGTCCTCTGTAGAGCAATTCAGGCTATCCGGGCACAGGCAGCAAACAGCAAGGCAGGTCACCCAACAGTCAGCCAGATGACAGAGTCCGACAGTCCCCAGCTCAAGAGATGTAAATTCCAATAATGTGGCAAAGCAGGTCTTGAAGGAACCTCAAATTACAGCGACACAGTCCACAGGTTAGGTTTCCCACAGGCAGTGTAGCTTGCATAGGGAGGCACAGAACAAGCAAGGCAGCCACACATGGGTCCGATGATCAAAGAGCAAGAGACAAGAAAGGCGAGGCTCGCAGAGCCATTTATCTCTCTGCCCTTCAATTAATCCCACATGTGTTCATTGGCCAGGTTGGCATAATAAATGTTAACTATCTCAGTTGAATTATATTCTATTCTACTTCTATCTTGTACTATCCTATCTTAGGCCATCCCACCCAATCTCCTTTCAGGGGTTAGCTTTCTGGTTCTTAAAAATATTTTATATACTATAATGATGAAGGCTTGCAACCTAAAAAGAAGAAGGATTTTATTTTCTGTGCAGGCAGCTATGAGGTTATCAGCAAGTCACTGTACATCTGAAAGGAACTAGTCAACTTTTTGTTGATCAATCAATATTTCCAGCTGAGAACCTGGGTAGAATCATAACATCATAAGCCATCTGTTTACTTTGACCCAATCCCAAATATCCATTAAAGGATTCCCACCCTCACCCCACCTCCTGCAAGGACAGAGCACAGGGTTGCAAACTGGAGCAAGTGCTGAGCTGATTTGTATTTTCCGGGATTCTTGAAACCACCAATTAGATCTCCATGGCCTCCCATAGAAGGGCCCCAAATGGTGAAGGCTCAGTCTTAAGAAGATATGAGGGTGTACCAAAACAAAACAAAACAGAACAAAACAAAAACCCAAACTTTTTTCCAAAGCTATGTATTAAAATTTTTTTTAACAAAACAGCATTATCACCTTCACAGTAGTCTCCATTACACTCAATACATTTGTCAAGTCTGCGATTCCATTCTTAGAAACATTTTTCAAACTCATCTATTGGGATGGCTGACAGCACCTTCCTAGTTCTTTTCTTCACCTCTTCTACTTCAGCAAACAAATCACTGTCCTTTCATGTCCGTCCTCATTCACGGAAACAAAAAGAAGTCACACAGAGCCAGGTCAGTAAGTAAAGTATGTGGGGGAAAGAGGCATGCTGTTTTTGCCACAAACTGGCACACTGAGATGGCTGTGTGAGCAGGTGCATTGTCGTGGTGGCAAAACCAGTCTCCCATCTGCCACACATCAGGTCTTTTTTGTCGTACACTGATTGCCGTACAATCTTTTCAGAACCTCTAAACAGAAAGCTTGATTAACAGTCTGACCTGGTGGAACAAACTCCAAATGCACTATCCGCCTCAAAACAAATGGGTATTGTTTTGATCTTTGATTTCACTGATGAGCTTTTTTTGGGCAAGGTGATGATGGTGTCTTCCACTTTTTTGATTGATGTTTGCTTTCAGGGTTGTCAGAGTAGCACCATGTCCCATTACCAGTCATGACCTTAGAAAAAATGGGTGGGTCGTTTCGAAGCTGTTCTTTCAAAGCACAGCATGTTTCCACTCGACACTCTTTTTCCTGGTCAGTCAGAACCTGAGGCACAAATTTTGGAGCAACCTTTCTTATTCCCAAATCTTCCGTTAAAAGTCGCTGAACCGAGCTCCAAGACAGTGCAGATAACTTCCCCATCTCTTCGATGGACTGTCATTGGTCTTTTTAAAATGTTTTTTGTACCTCCTCATATATCTTAACAAATCTAAAATCACGGAGTATTTTAAGGGACACGGTGGCTGCTATTCTTTTAGAACGAAAATTCTTAAACTGACTTTTACAGATATATCATTATAAGTAATTAATTAGGAGCTATCATTTCATTAAGTTTTGCATACCTGACCCAATCAGATTTTAAATGTTTTAATATAAAACTTTATGCTAATTATGAGGAAACTGAAGAGACCAGATTGAAAAGAAACACACAAACGTTTTATTGAAGGGTCTTATAGCTCTTGTAACCATCTATACATCAATTGTATCAAGCACATTTGTACATATGTTGTCATTATTTTCTAGATATTTATTTTCTATTGAGCCTTTATAAATTATTATTATTTTAATATCTTACACCGACCTGGTCCTGGCAACACATCATGAGCTCACAGGCTGGTCTGCTTCTTCCATGTGGGCTTGTTGCTTCTCTGCTAGCTGGCTGCTTATTTAACTTCAAGCCTTTAAGACCCCAGACGCTATACCTTCTGATAGCCAGGTACCATCCATTTTCTTCACCACATTTGCTTATGCACCCATTGTGTTTTAGCAATTGTGCCAGGAGGGTGAGCATCACAGAATGCTAGGTTGTTAGAACAAAGTGTTCTTGCATTGAGGGAAGGCATGAGCAGAGGTCTGAAGTCTATCCACAACCTCAGTGTATTGCCATAGTACCTGAGCCAATACCTCTATTTTTAGTGAATTAATGTATTAACATATGTATACACCCATGGTTATGCCTCTGATGATTCCTCTGTTTCCTTTCACCTTCTTCCTGCCCTACCATTATACTAGCCCTACTTCTGACTTTTAGTAACTCCTCTTAGTTAGATTGCTGTTGCTCCAACATTGCCAGGGTCTCTGTGTCCTTGTTGTTGATTTTAATTGCCTAGTTGTTCCCTGTCTATGGTGTTTGCTCGTGGCTCCCTTCTCCCACCTCCTTCTACCCCTAGTCCATCGGTCCTGTTGCTTTCTCCTCAAGCTTGCTTCCCATGCCTATCTTATGTAAGTAGGCAACCCAACAATAACAGAGACCAAACACAAGAAAACAAAAGACTGAAAAATGGAATAAAAAGGAAAAAAAATCCCAAACAAACAAAAAAATGCATAATTCCAGGTCTGTTCGCTGACCTTTAAGACTTTCTCTCCACTGGCCCTGGGGGAATTCCGGGAGCTGCCCCTTCTGGCCTGAAGTCTATTTTGGGGACTCTTCAGGGTCTTTGTGGCTTTTCTTTGCTCCCGTTGCTGTTCTGCTATGTTCCCTTCTTGGTTTGCCCCCCTGTGGGGGGTTCAAACTGGACTAACTCCCTGCTGTGGGGAAAGACCAGAATTTAATGAAAGCTTCGGACATATTTTATTGTCAGTCTGATGAACAAAAATGTAATTACAGAATCTGAACAAGAAACACACATTAAAGATACAGTAAGGATTAAATTAATCTAAGTAATAAAGTTAATTGGATGCACAGGACCTTTTTAAAAAAAATTTGCAAAGCCAGGATGTTATTTTGAAAACTTAGGTGCACCTGATCAAAGCCATGGTAGTTTCAATGTCCTCATATGTATGTGAAAGTTGGACACTGAATAAGGAGACTGAAGAAGAATCGATGCATTTGACTTATGGTGCTGGTGAAGAAGGTTGAAAGTACCATTGACTGCCAAAAGATAAAGCAAATCTGTCTTGGGACATGTACAACCAGAATGCTCCACAGAAGCTAAGAGGATGAGACCACACCTCTGTATGTGGTACATGTTATCCAGCCCTTGGAAAAGGACGTCATGCTTGCTAAAGCACAGGGCCAGCAAAATAAAGGAAGGCTCTGGACAAGATGGATTGACACAGCACTGACAACAATGGGCTCAAACATCAGAACTATTGTGAGGATGGTGCATGATAAGCCGTGTTTTGTTCTGTTTCCCATAAGGTCATTATAATTTGGAACTGACTATATGGTATCTGACAACAACCAAAGCCCTGGTAGTGTAGTGGTTACAGGTTGGGCTGTGATCCGCATGATTGGCAGTTTGAAACCACCAGCAGCTCTTTGGGAGAAAGACTGGACTTTCGACTCCCATAAACAATTACAGTCTTGGAAATCCACAAGGGGTTGCTATGATTCAGCATTGACTGGATGGCAGTGAGTTTAGTTTTTGGTTTGGACAACAACAAAAAATAAATTAACCCCTTTGTATAGAAACAAATGTACATATATTTATATGTTAAGTATTAAGATAGCAGACAGACTTTGGACCTCTACTCAAGGCCTCCCTTAAGAATACTCAAGGGCCTCATAAACAAGAACACTTTGTTCTAAAGACCTGGCACTCTTTGATACTCACCTTGCAGACACAATTGCTGAAGACAAAATGGGTGCCTAAGCAAATGTGGTGAATAGAGCAGATGGTGCCTGGCTATCAAAAGATATAGCATCTGGGGTCTTAAAGGCTTGAGGCTAAACAAGCAGCCACCTATCAGGGAAGCAAATAAGCCCACATGGAAGAAGCACACCAGTCTTTGTGATCATGAGGTGTTGATCAGATCAGGTATCAGGTATCAAAAGATCCAAAACAAAACTATATTGTTGGAGTGAAGACGCAAAACTGATCCGTAGACAAAGGATTATAAGGAAGGGCTGATTCAACCAAGGTGCACTATAGCACCAACAAAACACACATCACTCCTTTAGTTCATGAATGGCCGCCCCCCCCCCCCCCCACTACCATGACCCAGTTTTACCTTACAAATCTGGCTAGACTAGAAAACACACATTGGTACAGGCAAGAACTCTCGACACATGGAATTCAGGACTGATAAACCCCTCAGGAACAGGAGTGGAAGAAGCGATATCATGAGGGTAGGGGGATGGTTGGGGAGGAGGAAGGGAGAGAAAGGGGGAACCCCTCTAAACGTTGAATATATAGCCCCCACCCCCAATGGGATGGATAACAGAAATGTGGGTGAAGGGAGACAACAGACAGTGTAAGATATGAAGTAATAATAACAATATATAATTGATCAAGGATTCACAGGAGTGGGAGTGGAGGGAGGGGGTAAAAAGAAGAACTTAATACCAAGGGTTCAAGTAAAAAATATTTTGGAAATGATGAAGGCAACATATGTACAAATATGCTTGATAAAATTGATCTATGGAATGTTATAAGAGCTGTAAGAGCCCCCAATAAAATGATTTAAAAAATTTAACCCCTTTGTTTGAAGAATGAAGAACATGAAGGCTCAGAGGTATTGAGTGCCATATTTGACATGCTTTGCTGATGGATAGCAGAGCTGACAGAAATGTCAATCACCTTCTAGACCTCTTTTTCATCAGTCTCAAAGTTCAGGAGAAATGAGGAATTTCCTAACACACACAAAAACAGTTTGCCGCTGGAAGATTTTATTAGTTAGCAAGATCTACATGTAATCACCAGAATGCTTAGTCGTATTGACAGGAAATAAAATTGCCTCCACATCCCTAATCAGCTTTAATTTTACATAGTATGTAGATATTGTTTATTCTTCCACAGACTAAATCACAGTTATTCCAGGAAACATTTTTCAAACTTGACATTGAGACAATAGTTAGGTATTCTTGGCTTTCAAACACATTAAAATAAACAGGCATAGTAAATATCAACCATGCCATCTACGCCATTCATGTTCCATAAAACATAGTGCCAGGGTCTTTGCTTGTGTTTAGCTGCCAGATTTCACACATTATCACTCACTTCAAACCAACTGTGGGTAGACTTTTTTTTCCCTTCAGAATTCAGTTTCATTGAATATCAGAAGATGATTATGTAAAAATTTCACCCCCCACCAGGCACCTATACACTGATGACTGGCTCTACTGTTCATTTGGAGAGACCTAATTTTATTCCAGGAGAATAAAAAGTTAGAGTGCTGGAAACCCACAGGGCCAGGTCTATGTTGTCCTGCAGCATTGGCATGAGTCAGAGAAGACTTGAGAACACTGGCTTTTTAAATTTGTTTGTTTGAGAATTTTATCTGTTTATGTTTTTAGGATTAGATTATTCAGTGAGTTTGTTATTGTGGGTACAATATAGGGACCATGTAGACTCTAACAATTAGATAAAAGTCAATGGTTGCTGACTCACGTAGTGCTATTTCTTTATCTAATAGTTCTCTTTCCTCAATTGGTCATTTTGAGGGTCTTCATGAAGTGATATATATATTTTTTTGTTTTACGAAGCTATCTTGAATATAGATGGTTTAACTTGTTAATATGGCATGAGGAGTAAGTGGAAAGATTTTAGTAAAACTATGATTTCACTTTCAGATTGGAAATAAGAGTAAAAGTGACAGTTTGGTATCTATACATCGCATCTAAAAAATCACCATGCATATTCACTAAGTTTTTTAAATAGTTCACCAAGAGTGGAAAATATCTTCTTTACGTAAGTTTTTATGACCGTGGCAATTGGTTCTTGAGTTTCAGTAGTAGCTGGGAAATCAGTTTGGGTTTTGGGGAGAGTTGTAGCTTTGGAAGTCTCAGGAATGGTTGGGGAAGGATTAGGTGTGGTAGATAAAACAGGTGTAGCTGGAGGTGGAGCTGTAGAAGGTTGTGATGTGGGTGTGGTTTGGGATGGTGTAGGTGAAGTGGTCATGGGAGGCTCTGTTGTGGTGGTGACTGGGGAAGCTGTAGTGGAAGTGGTTGTGGAAGGCAGTGTTGTGGTGGCTGGGGAAGCTGTAGGTGAAGTGGTCATGGAAGGCTGTGTTGTGGTTGGGGAAGGTGTAGGTGAAGTGGTTGTGTAAGGCAGTGTTGTGGTGGCTGGGGAAGCTGTAGGTGAAGTGGTCATGGAAGGCTGTGTTGTGGTTGGGGAAGGTGTAGGTGAAGTGGTTATGGTTGACTGTGTTGTTGTGGTGCTTGGGGAAGGTATAGGTAGAGTGGTCGTGGAAGACTGAATTGTGTTTGGGGAACTTGTAGGTGAAGTGGTTGTGGAAGGCTGTGAAGTGGTGGTTGGGAAAGTTGTAGATGAAGTGGTCGTGTTTAGCTGTGTTGTTGTGGTTGGGGAAGGTGTAGGTGAAGTGGTTGTGGAGGGCTGTGTTGTGGTGGTTGGGGAAGTTGTAGGTGAAGTGGTTGTGGAAGGCTGTGTTGTAGTGTTTGGGGAAGTTGTAGGTGAAGTGGTCGTGGTTGACTGTGCTGTTGTGGTTGTGGAAGGTGTAGGTGAAGTGGTCGTGGTTGACTGTGCTGTTGTGTTTGAGGAAGGTGTAGGTAAAGTGGTTGTGGAAGGCTGTGTTGTTGTGGTGGTTGGGGAAGGTGTAGGTGAAGTGGTTGTGGAAGG
>NW_022111369.1:50045237-50058602 GCF_000313985.2 Echinops telfairi
TAGTGGAAGTGGTCCTGGTTGGCTGTGTTGTGGTGGTTGGGGAAGGTATAGTGGAAGTGGTCGTGGTAGGCTCTGTTGTGGTGGTTGGGGAAGGTGTAGTGGAAGTGGTTGTGGCAAGCTGTGTTGTAGTGGTTGGGGAAGGCTTGGTTGTTGTTGTAACTACCAAGGGTTTGGGATTAGGTTTTTCAGTAAGAGAAATCACAACTTTAGGTCTGCGTCTAATAGTTCTATAAGGTCTTCGTGTAACCCGAACTATCTTGCGGTGTTTATTAGGTCTAAGACCTAAAGTCACAACTTTAGGTCTGCGTCTAATAGTTCTATAAGGTCTTCGTGTAACCCGAACTATCTTGCGGCTTTTATTAGGTCTAAAGGGCATAAATGGATATTTAAGTTCATTTAATTGTCCAAGATGAAAATCGGAAGAACTGCTTGCTGACAGGTCAGATTTCGGTTTTTGGAGAACATTTCTTATGCGATGTCTCTCAATGCGTCTAGAGCCTTCACTTAGCTGTAGAAAAGGAAGGAAATGTAAGAATTGAAAACAAAACAAAACAAAATGTTGACGAGGACAGTGAGGGGGAACCTTTTTTGGGCCAAGTGTCATTTGGATATTTATATTGTAATTCCTGGGCCATACAAAATTATTAACTTAAAATTTGCCTGTTACATTTAGTCAAATATTTAATGAATTCACCCCTAATGTAATTTCTAGCACTGGTTCTTTTAGATGAGGTGTGTGATATTAGCTGATATTGATGATTTTTCGGAGTTTACACAACCTGAGGACTAGATGTTTTCCACCTCTGGACTAGGAGATTGTTGTTGATCACTAAATACTAAATCAGTATTGAGTGGAGTGGGAGAGATAGAAACCAGATGACAATGAGTTGAGTGATTATCTCCCTAGTTTCATTAAGTTTCTTTCCCTACCCCCCTTTTACAAAGATCAACTCTTTACTCCTTTAAAATGTAGTTAGATATTTTTTTTTTGCATACCCTCACTCCAGATCTGTGTTCTCTCAGCTCCTCAGAGATACAAAGACAGAGAGTTCTCACTTAGACAATAGTTCTTAATTTTACAAGTGAAAATTTAATATTTCAAAAGAAACCCACTCTTGACCCTCTAACCTCTATAGGCATCATGAATAATCTGGTTTAATACAAGTCTGTAAATAAATTTGTTCATCTCAAAAAACCCTTTGGAAGCTTTATAAGAATTAGTGGTTTCAGGAGCAAATGAGGGGTGAGGAAAAAAGGGTGAAGCACATCTGGGCCCACCAAGCCCTGAAGACATTTTTGCTCAGAGCAGCCAATGGACAGAGAGGACCATAGGGCCATCCCCACCATGAGACACGATGTTCCTCACTGACCCATAGCACCACGGGGGACAACACTGGAGACACAAGGCAGGAACTGTGCCTGCCCTGAACCCACCACATGGAGGCGAGACGCTGGGGCCGTGCAACAGAGCAGCAAGGGGAGCTGAGCAATGAAGTCCCCAAGGAACACCAATAATAGACTGTGGGGCCAGGGTATGGGGCCCCATCAGCCTAGACTGGAAAACACTCCTAAAGGATAACCAATAGACCTTGAACTATTTATAGGCTTTGCTTTTCTTTTGGTCGTTGTTGTTGTAGCCATTGTTTTATTTTCTATTGTTGCTTTGTTGTGCTCTGTCTTGGTTTTGTGCATATTATTGTCCCCACATGTCTACCTGGATGTTATAGGCAGGATAAACAAGCCAGAGGAGAAAACAACAGGATGACAGTTCCGGGAGCACATGGGAGAGGGGGAGATGGGGGAAAGGAAGCAGGTGTTAACAAACCCAGGGACAAGGGAACAGCAAGTGACTGAAAATCAATGGCGAGGAGGGTGTAGGAGGTCTGGTAGGACTTGATCAAGGTCAATGTAACAGAGAGGAATCACTGAAACCCAAATGAAGGCTGAACATGATAGTGGGACAAGAGGAAAGTAAAAGGAAACAGAGGAAAGAACTAGGAGGCAAAGGATATTTATAGAGGTCTAAATACAGGCATGTACATATGTAAATATATTTATATATGACCATGGGGAAATAGATCTATGTACATATATTTATAGGTTTAGTATTAAGGAACCAGATGAATATTGGGCCTCTAGTCAAGTACTCCTTCAACACAAGAACACTTTGTTCTAATACTCCAGCATTCTGGGATACTCACCTTCCCGACATGATTTCTGAAGACAAAGAGGGTTCATAAACAAATGTGGTGAAGAAAGCTGATAGTGCCTGACTATAAAAAGATATAGCATCTGGGGTCTTAAAGGCTTGAAGGTAAACAAGTGGCCATCTAGGTGAGAAACAACAAAGCCCACATGGAAGAAGCACACCAGCCTATGTGATCATGAGGTGTCCACGCGATCAGGTATCAGGCATCAAAGACCCAGAGGAAAAAATCATAATGTGAATGAAGGGGGGAGTGTGGAGTGGAGGCCCAAAGCCAATCTGTAAGCAATTGGACATCCCCTTACAGAAGGGTCATTGGGAGAAGATGGGCCAGTCAGGGTGCAGTGTAGCACTGATGAAACATGCAGCTTTCCTCTGGTTCTTTAATGCTTCCCCACCCACCCACTATCATGACCCTAATTCTACCTTACACATCTGGCTAGACCAGAGCATGTACATAGGTACAGATATGAGCTGGAAACACAGGGAATATAGGACAGATAAACTCCATGGGACCAATAATGAGAGTAGTCATACTAGGAGGGTTAGGGGAAGGTGAGGGTAGAAAAGGGGAACCGATCACAATGAATTATCTATAACCCCCTCCCAGGGGGATGGACAACAGACAAAGGGATGGGTGGAGACATCAGACAGTGCAAGAAAATGAAAAAAAAGTTTTGTAAATTATCAAGGGTTTATGATAGAGGGAGGGAGTGGGAAGGAGGGGAAAATGAGGAGTTGATACCAAGGGATGAAGCAGAAAGCAAATGTTTTGAGAATGATGATGGCAACAAATGTACAAATTTGCTTGACACTATGGATGTATATATAGAATGTGATGAGTTGTATAAGCCCCCAATAAAATGATTAAAAACAAAAGAATTAGTGGTTAAAAAAATGCTTTTAAAAACTAGAGGAATTAAGGAACCAGCCATTGAACCCCTTTTAACAGCTGGTGCTCAAGTCTTTATGTCTCAAGACTGGTACAGGAGCACTCTGTAGCTGCTGCTCTATGTCATGAGAAAGCTTCGCAATCACTCATCTCTTGCACTTGATAATGTCTGTATACTGGTCTCAGCTCCCATGTGTTTCTGTGTGTTCCTTTTACATTTTGTACATCAATTTCTCGTAAGATTTCCTTCAGGAAGACCACAGGGTATTTTGGGCTGTCCACCAAGTTCTTAAAATTGTAATATTGATCCTGCTCAAAAGCGGAAAGCCCATGTTCAGAACATATTTTTTATCTCCTCAGCTCCCGTTCTTTCTCTCCCCTTCCCGACTCAATATTGTACTGATGGCTAGAAACGGGCTTATAATTGGTTGTTACATTTTGTCCAGCTGAAGTGAGAGTTGGAATATCCTTCTATTTTCACTCTCTGTAATCTCATGTAATTTTCACAGGCAGCAGGTCGGCATTCAGCTCTTCGTACCACTATTATTTCCCATGAAAGTTGATCTGATGAGCTTCAATAAACACTGTTAAAGTCTGTCCCCCAAAACTTTGCAAGAAAAATGAGTGTTCTCTCAGGGTGCTGACTGAAGGCGGGTTTTTTGCCAATATCATGAATATTTGCAAGATCCTCTTTCAAGGTAAGTGACATCACACCCCTTCCTTGAGATTTGGTAATCTGCATTTCCAACATCATCTCTTTGGTTTGTTTGTTTATTTTTGTCCATTGTTGGGACAAGTCTTTAGGAACCTTGAAGAGCTTCACTCCCGAGTTCCGTTTGGCGCTGGTCAGCTCCACTTCACAGACAGCCAGGAGTCTGTCGCCCACGCAGGGCTGCAGGTTTGAGCAGCGGCCTGAAGCGCTGAGGGAGGTCTGTGGGACACATGTGGCAAGCGAAGGGTGACGTGTGGAGTATGGTGGACTCTGAGGAGTTGTGATAGCTCACTTACCAGGAGACAGGAAATCTCTAGTTTCATTAAATTTCCACAAAGACTGGCTATTGGTGAACTTTCTTTTGTTAAATGTTTGCTTCCTAGCTATGGCAATATCCCTGTGAACTTGAGCTTGGTTGCTGTTGTTAGGTGCTGTAGAGTGGTTCCGACTCATAGTGACCTTGTGCACAACAGAACGAAACCCTGTACAGTCCCGAGCCACCCTTGTGATAGATCCTATGCCTGAGCCCATGTTGCAGCCCTGGTGTCGCTCCATCTCTTTGAGAACCCTCTTCTTCTCAGCCATCCCTCCACTTTACCAAGCACGAGGTCCTTCTCTAGGGACTGGTCTCTCCTGACAACACGTCCAAACTATGTTCTATAAAGTCTTGCCATTTTTGTCTCTAAGAAGCAATCTGGCCATACTTCTTCCGAGGTAGATCAGTTTGTCCTTCTAGCAGTCCTAGATGTTTTCAATATTCCTCTCCAGCACCACAATTCCAATGCACTGATTCTTCTTCAGCTTTCCTTATTCAATGTCCAACTTTCGCATGTATAGGACACTATGGAAAACACCATGGCCTGGGGCAGGCGCACCTTAGTCCTCAAAGTGACATCCTTGCTTTTCAACACTCTGCAGAGGTCTTGTGCAGCAGGTTTACCTAACGTAACATGTCTTTTGATCTTTTGACTGCTGCTTCCATGAGCATTGATTGTGGATCCGAGCCTGGAGGATTGGCTAAATATGTCTTTTTGTGTTTGTAGCTCCTTTCTTTTGAGGACTAGGTTTAAGATCACTTACTTGCCTGCTTACTGACAAGTTTACAAAACTTCAGTCAGAAATATTCAGTCGATACCCAGGAGCCCTTTCTGAATCACATTTTTCTTATTTCAAAATGCTTTTAATTTAAGGTGGTCAGAAATAAGAACTATGGCATTTGATAAGAAGAAAAATAATTAAAAATTGATTCATTTGAATTCTTTTTAGAGTAGAACATGTATAAAATATTCTTTCATGTTCAGAAAACACATGGACTAATTATTAATATTGCACATGACTTTCATAAAACTTGTTGACTGGAATTGGGTTTGGGAAAATTTCAGCAGGGCAGGAGTTGAAAATGCTTTTTTAAGTTTTGAGCTTAAATGATGAAAGTACAGAGGTGTTTAAAGTAAACATAGATAATCCAGGAAGAACATATTAGAGATGTTAATTCTTGTCTGCTGATTCACAACTTCAATTTATTTTTAATATGGGTTTAATATTACTTACTTTGTGTCAAATCCCATTCTAAGTAGTTTAAAAATATGAATTTATTTAATTCCTTAACAGTACCAAGACTTTGGCATATATCATTTTTATACAGATGATGAAATTGAATCCCAGAGAGATTAAATAACTCTTTGGAGAATATGACTCAATGAGTACCCCAAACTTAGAATTGAGGAAGAGAAGCAGGAGAGGGAAGGGGTCAGGTTGGGAGAGGCTGAGTGGCAGAGAAACAGGGAGGGAAGGAGAGGAGTCCCATGTCACATATAGGGACTCATATAGAGGGTCAGTGTTAGAGATGATCTTAGATGCACAGCTTTCTAACCCCAAATTAATTGCTTTCTTCTGTACCCAAAGAAATCAGCATTATGCTTCATAAATAAACCATTAGGATGGTTTTCTGGAGACACGATGTGGTAAGTGGTGAATGTGGAAACACCTAGGGTAGTTATGTAATGTCATGTCAACTTGAAGACATATAAAGTGTAGGGGTGGTCTCCAACCTGTGAATCAGGTCACAGCCTGAGTGTGTCTCCTTGTGAGCCTGGCCTTCTCATCAGGAGGGGCCTGGGAACCTCCCTTCTCTCTGCCTTTCCCTTTCCTGCTTGCCGACCATCCTGAGAGCTGCCAGAGTCCTGCCAGGTTGCCACTGACCTTGGGTCCTCCTGACTTTGCTCCCACTTGCCTGTGATCATCCTGAATTCCGCATCATTGCATGTGGTTGCATGAGTCTGAAGAGGGACTTATGGACTAGGACTGGACTTATGGACTTGATTTGGACTGGTTTAGGATGATTTACTGATATATAATTACTCCTGGATATAAAGCTCTTTTTTACACATATATGAATGTCACTGAATTTGTTTCCCTCGTCAACACAGGCGAACACAGCATCCAAAAATAGACCCTCTCCTCTCAGTCATTCATAAAATTATGATTGTATCCAATCTCATTCAATAACTCTATATTCCAGCTATTGACTATCCTTCCAAATCCACACAAAAAAGTAAATAAGCATACAGGTATATAACCACTGCCAGCCATCAAGATGTTTCCAACTCATATTGATGCTGTAAAGGGTTTCCTAGGCAAGGCTATAGATATTAATGGGAGCAAATAGCCTCATCTTTTTCCTGTGCAGCAGCTGGTGGGTTAGAACTGCCAGTTTTTCAGTTAGCAGTCCAAAGCTTAGGTTGTTAATTCATCATATATCAAATTGGATTACTACTAATTTTAATCTCCCTCCACAATAGACTCTGACTTGATTAAACATTCTGCAATCACTTCATTTTGGAAAACATACTCTCTTGACTATTTTTTCTCAGTCATTTTAAAATTTTCTCCATTTTCTCTATCTACATCCAAATTCTGCTCAAAGCAGAGAATACCAGAAATATGTTTACTTGTGTCTTATTGACTATGCAAAAGCATTTAACTGTGGATCATAACAAATTATGGATAGCCTTTAGAAGAATGGCAATTCCAGAACACTTCATTGTGCTCATGCAGAACTTGTATATTGATCAAGGGGCAGTTGTGGAAAAAGAACAAAGGAATACTGCATGGTTTAAAATTAGGAAAGATGTGTGTCAGGGTTGTATCTTCTCACTTTATTAAATCTATATGGTGAGCAAATATTCAGAGAAGCTGGTTTATATGAAGAATGTAGCAGCAGGATTGGAGGAAAGTTTATTAATAACCTGCAATGTGCAGATGATACAACTTTGCCTGCTGAAAGTGAGGAGGACTTGAAGCACTCACTGATGAAGATCAAAGATTTCCGCCTTTCGTATGCATTACAACTCCACATGAAGAAAACCAAAGTCCTCACAACCGGGCCAATAGGTAGATCTACCTCATGATAGATGGCGAAAAGATTGAAATTGTTTAGAATTAAGTCTTGCTTGTCTCCAGAATCAATACAAGTAAATCTGTGAACAAGACCTTTTTAGATTGTTGAAAAACAAGAATAATACTTTGAAGACTAAGGTGTGCCTGATCCATGAGTGCATTTTCCGTTGCTGCATATGCATTTAAAAGATGGTCATTGCATAAAGAAGACTGAAGAAGAATCGATGAATTTGAGTGGAAGTGCTGGCGAAAAATAGTGACCGTGCCATGGACTGACAAAAGGACAGATACACCTGTCTTGGAAGAAGTTCAGCCAGAGTGTTCCTTAGAGGCAAGGATAAGGAGACTTTGTCTTACATACTTTGGACATGTGAGGATAAACCGTATCTGGAGAAAGGACATCACGCTTGGTAAAGTAGAAAACAATAACAAAAAACAACAACCCCAATCCCCCCAAACCAAACTCACTGCCATTGAGTCAATGATGACTCATAGTGACCCTACACAGCACGGTAAAACTGGCCCGGTGAGTTTCTGAGAGTGTAACTGTTTACGGGAAGGGCAGTGAAGAAAAGGTAGGTACTCAATGAGATCGATTGGCACAGTGACTTCAACAATGATCTCAAGTATGCGAACAGTTGTAAGGACGACTCGGGACTGAGCAGTGTTTCCTTCTGTCACGTACAGGGTTGCTATGGGTTGGAACTTAAGGTGTCTAACAGCAACAACATGGACTATCACAAGAACAAACATCTGTGTTGGGAGAATTACAATCAGAACACTCCCGAGAGGCAAGATGGCAAGATTTCATCTCACATACTTTGGACAGGTTGTCAAGAGAGTTCCTGAAGAAGGACATTCTACTTAGTAAAGTACAGGGACAGCAAAATATAGGAAGGTCTCCAATCAGATGGAATGACACACTGGCTGACACAATGGGCTCAATCATCAGAACAATGTGAGGACGGCCCAGGACCAGGTGGTGTTTCCTTCTGTTGTCTGTCTGTGTAGCTACACATACACATATGTCTGTATGTGTAGGAACCAAGTTGATGGCATTTAACAACCACAACAACACATCCAAACTTCCTGCTTTTTCCCTGATAAAATCCCAAGATTTCAAATATAGTTTCAAATAGATAGCACCCTTGATTCCTTCTTCTTTTTTGAAATAATTTTATTGGGTTTGAAAAAAATCATTTTATTGGGGGATTCCTTCTTTTTAAAAAATCATTGTATTGGGAGGCTCTTACAGCACCTTTGAATTCTTTTTGAACTTCAGATCAAGTATATCCACTGCCACCTTGACATTTCCAAGTAGAAGACTAACAGCCACATCAAATCTAACTTTTCTAAAACAGAACTCTTTTGTTTGTTTCTTTCCTTTACTCCTCATCCAATTCGACAGTTTATAGAGTAGATTCAATCACCAAATATCTACTAAATCCACCCTCATTTTTTGGTCTCAACTGCCCATCGTGCAAGACACTACCATGTTCCCTCTGGACACTGCCTTAGCCCTGAGGCAAAGGAACTGCTCTCTGTACCACATCCTGGGCCTTCCTAATGCATTTTGAATTGAATCCATCCCAAGTATTTTGAATTGATTCCATCCCAAGTCCTACATGTTCTGTCTCCTGCATCCCTGTCAGATCTCACTTCATTATAAAGTGAATATTCTATAAATATGAAGAAATGAATGATTTTGTATGCTTTATTTATTTTCTTATGTTTTATCAAAAATCAAAGAAGATGTATGGAGCCCATGAGAATTTGAAATTTTTTCCAACATGTTTTAAAGTGGGGTAGAACTTATTGTCCTCTGGAGAATATAAAATATGACAGATGTCCCAGTTTCATGCATTTAGTATTCCTTCTTCTATTTTTATTATTAAGTGTTAACAAAATATGGCTTTACAAATTCAAGATCTACATTTTCTGGTCATCTCTCATACTTTTAGCAGGGCATCCTTTTTCTTTTGCCTCAACTTATCTTTTCTTGCTAACTTAAATCTGACTCCCAATATTTTCTTTCCAATGAAACCACTACTTTATTTGAAAGGGAGCTTCCGTGGTCAGTTTCAGAAGGCACAAGTTGTCCTACAACCTCTTTGGAACTCCTTTGGTAACATCTGAAAATTGTGAGTTTTTATTACTGTTAGGGTGAAAAACTACTTATTTTGCTTTAGTTGTTTCTTTTAATTAAAAAAAAAAAAGATATCGTGGGAAATTTTATGCCATTTATTAATGTAATAAGGCCCATATGCATATGTAAGCCAAAACAAACACGAATTACTTTTAGACACGAGGAACTGAATTATCAGAATGCTATTTGGTAAAAATAAAAGGTTTTAAAATCAAAGACTTAATTCATATACAACTAGCTCTATGAATTTATTTCAACAATAGGAACATATCAGAAAGACTACATGTTAAGATGACAAACACAAATATAATGCATCTTTTGCAAGATGGCTCATTCACACTTGAGAACTGAAATTTATTTCTAAATTAATAAGATTAGCACTTTAGTTAAATAGAAAAGGTAAAGGAAATGGAAACAAAAACCCAATTATTTTAATTCAGAGAACAATCATACCATTGGTCCATGATTCTTTGCTGGGAGCACTTTGGCATAAAGTTTGAGAAAACTCTAGCCATCTCTGAAGGATGTGTACGTGTTTGCCCTATAATGTCACACAGAGCTAAGTGCATTGTGATTCTAGTAAGAAAGGAGGTATGGCATTGTCTCAAGCTGACATGGAAGGAAGATGGACGCTTTATTTGAACATTTGATACCTCTGCTTCTTGCAGCAGTACAGAACGAAAGGATGGCAAGTTAACGGCTCAATATATGGCTACAATTTAATTTTTCTAAGTGTTGTGTCAATAATTACATCGAGAGGTTCAGACAACACAATCCAGGCTAAGAATTTCAATTGTGGACATGTAAAATGGTCTAAATAATAATATAAACAGTTGTGATTGATGGAACTTACCTCGAAGCAGGTGTTCAAAACCCAAAGGCCGAGGAGTAGAGGCAATGTTTTCATTCTTTACTTTTATGTCCTGCAAATGGTAAGAACAGTTATCCTCTTAGCCACACTGATGAGTACATTGGTTATGTTTAAGTTATTTAATTGAAAAATGTAGCTTACTCACCTTCCCGACACGATCGCTGAAGACAAATGTGTGCATAAGCAAATGTGGTGAAGAAAGCTGATGGTGTCGGTCTATCAAAAGATATAGCGTCTGGGGTTTTAAAGGCTTGAAGACAAACAATTGGCCATCTATCTGAGAAGCAACAAAGTCCACATGGAAGATGCACACCAGCCTGTGTGATCATGAGGTGTCGATGGGATCAGGTATCAGGCATCAAAGACCCAGAACAAAAAAATCACATCGATGTGAATGAGGGGGAGAATTGAGTGGAAACCCAAAGCCTATCTGTAGACAATTGGACATTCCCTCACAGAAGGGTCACAATTAAGAGACAAACCAGTAAGGTGCAGTATAGCACTGACAAAACATACAGCGTTCCTCTAGTCCTTTAATGCTCCCTCTTCCACTATCATGACCCCAATTCTACCTTACAAATCCGGCTAGTCCAGAGCATGTACACTGGGTACAGAAAAGAGCTCTCAATACAGGGAATCCAGGACAGATAAGCTCCTTAGGACCAATAATGAGAGTAACAATAACATGAGGGTAGTGGGAAGAGAGAGGGAGAGAAAGGGGGAACCGATCACAATGATTGACATATAACACCCCCCAGGGGGTCAAACAACATAAAAGTGCATGAAGGGAGACAGCGGTTGGTATAAGACATGAAAAACTAATAATTTATAAATTATCAAGGGTTCAATGAGGGAGGAAGGGAAGGGAGGGAGGGGAAAAATGAGGAGCTGATATCAAGGGCTCAAGTAGAAAGAAAATGTCTTGAAAATGATATTGGCAACATATGTACAAATGTGCTTGACACAATGGATGTATGTATGTATTGTGATAAGAGCTGTTAGAGCCCAATAAAATGATTGAAAAAAAAGAAAAATGTGGCTTACATATTTATATATAACTTGTAAGACGCATGCCCTCTCAATAACGGTGATGAGAAAATGTTCAGGAGTTTTATTAAAGAGGTGGACACATTTAGAAGACAGTATAGTTATATACTACTATGCCTTCTTTTAAAAATCATAACAGCAAGTCTGATGAATTCACAGGTAGGACATCTTTAGTTGTTCTAGGTAATTTACTTCAACCTTAGTCTGTCCCAGGGACTTCATGTCATTCTCCCTGCCATCGAGCTCATTCCAGCTCATGGTGCCCTTACAGGACGGGATAGGACTGCCCCTGTGGGCTTCTGGGACCAAAGGGTTTCTGGGAGTAGGAAGTCTGGTCTTGCTCACACGGAGTGGGCTCCTGCTTTTTGAAACTGGTGATCATATGGTAATAAATCACCAAACACTTTATTATATGGTAATAATGTGTAACCACCGTGCCGCCAGGGCTCCTTTCCCCAAGAATTTATGCAGTCATATAATGAAAAAGAATGCAATTGCCATGTTTCTGATGATATAAAAAGTATTTTCTCTAATTATTATTTACTGCCTCTTGAAAAAATGCTTCTTATTCCACAAGAGTCTTACTAAAAACACCGCATGAATGTCAAAGCATTTTCGTATTCTTTGGACCGTCCATCACTAAGGAGTCAACCGCGATGTACTCTCCTCTGACCATCAGTCTGGAGTTCCTCATTGGCACAAATGGTTAGTATGCTCAGCTGCTAATAAAATATTCGTGTTGATGGTCTACCCAGAACAGCGTGAGAAGTCTGCTGACTTCCTTCCGAAAAAGCAGCAGTTGAAAACTGCGCTCTGACCCACGCGAGCTGGGGGGTGCTGGGTGGCATCCACTCCGCAGCAGAGGGTTTGCTTTCTTGGAGCAAACTGAACTCTTCCCACACAAACCCATTTCTTTAATTTCTAGGTGTATTTTGTAACACAATAGGGTTGTTGTAAAATAGCAAAGATGATGTCAGGAAAGATCAAGTATTAGAATGGGCATAAAAACCAAAACAAAGGCTAACTCACTGCCCCTAAGTCAATTCTGATTCATAGCAAGCCTATGCGACCGAACAGGGCTGCTCGCGTGGCTTTCTTGCAGACTAGATATTTACAGGAGTAGAACATCTCTTTTTTCTCTCACAGAGTGGCTGATGGTTTGAACCGCTGGCCTTACAGTTAGCAGCCCAACATGTCACCTACTATACTACCAGCATTTCTCAGAAGGAACATAGTCATTCAAAATAGATTTGAATTGTGAGCTTCTAGGGTTCTAGTTGTGTATTATATTCATAGAGGAGCTGGCTAAATAATATCACAGTTAATTAGATTTATACAACTTGAGCAAATGTCTATTCTTGTAACATGACAGTCCATTAAGAGAAGCGTTTTAGAGAAGTTCGACACTGCTCTAGAGCTAGATGGGCCATTCTTGTAGTATCTGATTCTTGAGTTGGCTTTGAGAGGCCTAGACCTAGACAGGCTTGATAGCAGAGGAGTATTAACTCCTGCCTCCCTTACATCCAATGTGGGAGATAGGTGAGATTAAAACGATTCCTTATATTCAATAGGAAAGAAATAATGATAGCTCCTTGCAATCATAATAATGTGAAAAACGTTTGAAAGCTCTAAAATGGTTTCCACTGGTATAGTAATTCTGCGCTTATGATAATTCTCGATGTCCCAATTCTCAAATCCTAAGGCTTTTAGATTATTTTATAGATATTTTCTGTATTACTTCTCTATGCCAGGCCCAAGATGGACACAGTAAGAGATACAGAAACATCCAAAGCAAGTTTCCTGTAGGATGAAGATGAGCTTCTAAAGTTGAGCTATAAGATTGTCTATAATAAAAGGAAAAGGAAATATAATGATCATAAAGCTGTAACAGAGGTGGGCCTTCCCTGTCTTTGTTCAAGACAGTTTCAGGTGTTTTCTGTCTCCTGAGGATTTCACTTTCATAGAACTGTTTTAACTGACTAAAGAAAAGTCCATTCTGTGGTGCCCGGCTATCAAAAGATATAGCGTCTGGGGTCTTAAAAGCTTGAAGGTAAACAAGCGGCCATCTAGCTCAGAAGCAACAAAGCCCACA
>NW_022111369.1:50059437-50071249 GCF_000313985.2 Echinops telfairi
TACAAATACGCTTTACACAATTGATGTGTGTATGGATTGGGATAACAGTTGTATGAGCCCCTAATAAAATGTTAAAAAAAAAATCTTACTGACACACTAGTAATAGTAAAAACTATGATAAAAGCATACACTAACAAGTGAAAAAAAAAGAAAAGAAAAGAAAAGTCCATTCTGACGTATCGTAACCCTATATGATAGAGAAGAGTTACCCCGTATAATTCCTAGGTTATAATCTTCACAGGACCATATTTCCATATCTCCCTTCTCTGTAGCTACTGGGTGGATTCCCACCATTAACCTCTTGGCTAGCAGTTGAATGCTTAACCACAGGGTTCCCCCTCTCCCACCCCCTCACACCCAAGATATCTGGAATTTGCCCTTCATTATATACCTACAAAGAAAATGAACTTATTAGACTTTCTCAAACAAAAACAGAGAACTGTGTTTCAAATTCAAACCTTTTTGTCCAGGATAAAATTTCCATATCTTCAACAGAGAGAGAGAGAGAGAGAGAGAGAGAATGCTGTAAGATTTGTAAACCAAGAGTCTGAATATAATAGAATTCAGCAACTCAAATCTAGAATCATCAGTGCTTACGTTTCTGAGTGCTACTTCTTTCTCTGATGTAATTTGATGGTGGTCAGTTGCTATCTGCTGGTTCCTTCAGAATGGCTGCTGAATCAAAGCAGAGCTTTTTAAAAGACACAGCCCACTTCTTATAGTGGTCAATGTTTATTAGGTACAGGAGAGAGATTCGGTGAAAGGGACTATGCACACAAAGAAGCGGTAGTTTCAGGGCTTGGCAGCTAAGCTTTTCATATCTATTCACTACTGAGGAAAACTGTGATTCTTTGTGTCACATTCTCCCAATGAATTCTATGCCCTGGGATTATGGCCATCATTTCATTTGGTTTATTGGATTCCTACTGCCACATATACTAATCTGCCCAATGGTTTATGGTAGTTTCTTCCCATAAAATTTAATTTACTTTCTAGATTGCCAGGCACGCCAGCAAATATTTACAGAATCATTCAAAACCATACAGGATAGCTTCATGTGTTTTTCTATTTAGCATAGTCAACGTGTAAAAGAGATGGTCTGGATATGCACTGAACTCAATTTTTTTTTTCCTCTCTGGGAACACAACTCAATCGATTGATATTTACTCTTTGTATGGTGGGAATTAATGTCTCGTTTTGGCCATGGAACATGGACAGAAGAAATGTATGTCACTTTCAAGCCTGGTCACTAATATATCCTCAACTTTCTCTTCAATTATCTGTTGGCAAACTATGGAGAAATTCAGGAAGTCAACCACGTAGAGACCTGGATGAAAGGAGTTGCAGGCCAGGGGACAACATTGTGCTGTGAGCCGGAAGTCAGAGAGTGGAGTTTGAAGAACAACAAGGAGACTAGTACAGCTCAAGTGGATTTTTCTTATCTTTATTTAGATGCCATTTCTCAATAAGAAGCATGGTAGTATAGTGGGCTACACATTGGGCTACTGACCTCAAGGTCAGTAGTTTGAAACCACCAGCTTCTCCTCTGACTCATAGTGACCCTATGGGAACTGCTCTGGTTGCTAATATTATTAATTTAGCCATGTTATTGAACCTCAAATACTGTTTAGAAAAGGAAAGTATGCTTGTATCCAACTTTTTGAACCAAAATACATGGATTTTTGACCTGTACAGATAAAAAACTCAAGTGACTGGACACTATTTACACAAACAAGGAAAGTTGTACATGGGGCAAAATATTTAATAATGCCGATTCACAAAAGCAGAATCATGCTTGCTAGCATAACATATCATAAAAAGCAAAGAAAGCATGAAAATAGCAAACATATGGTGTGTTAGGCCAGGTTGACTAAAGGAACAATTCGAGTGACACTCATTTATGTATAAGACAAAGTTTTATATTATTAAGTAATTGTGTATCAAGGAGGCATCCGGCCCAGTCCAACTCAAGCCCAAAAGTCTGATCTTAGTTGATAGGTCCCTCTTTAGACTCACGTAGCCATATGCAATGATGAGACTGCAGGAATATCATGGGCCTGTAGGTGCAGAATCGTGTGGATCCAGAGTTGGTGGAAATATGGCAGGGCACTGGCAACTCTCACGGCCAATGGCAAATCCAGCAAGCAGGAAAGTGGAGGGGCAGAGAAAAGGGGCAGAGAGAGGTTCCTCAGTTTCTCTTTGCTTATAAGAAGGCAACACCTCTAAGGAGGCTTCATCAGGCTGTGGCCTGATTAACAGATTGAATGTCTCCTCTTTCATATATCAAGTTGACATAAAATCATCTAACTCCCGCATATAGTAATCCCAAGCTACCATTCGTTAGGCAACCTCAAGAGCTCTGAATCAAAGTCCAATGACTTCCAAATCTGCATCCTTGGGATAGCAGTCATCTTCTTCTCCCTATACTAGGGCTTTTCATCCTTAAATCGAAAGGACTATTTCAGTTCCCTTAATTGGCCATTGGTGAGCTTAAGGTAAACTCCAGTTCTTTTTGTAGCGTTTCCAAATTAGGGATTTTTGGTGAGGTCTGTGAAGGATATTGTACAACTTGAAAGGACAGAGACTAAAGTGCATGGCCGGGGTCACCATAGGCTGAATAGAAACCAGGTCAAACACACCCAAGTAGTAACACAATGTCAAGTGTATTCTCCCCTTGGGGTTCCACATACATGATGTTAAGCATTTTCGCAAAGGCAGGTTGTCCCACCTGGTTTACCCACCGGCAGAGTGAAATCATTGTCTCTAAGACAGACAAGGCTCCCTCAACTCCTAGACTTGAATTTCATTAAAGTTCACTGGGAAACCTTTGTAGGACTGTCTGTTGATTTGGGGGTTGTAGAATAATGTGATGTGGCAGGAACTGATTGGTGTTCTTCCTCTCCCACAACTGAGAAACTCACCCTAGCTGGTGTGAGCTCTCCCCTGTCAAAGCGGTTATTGTTATTGTTAGGTGCCACTAAGTCAGCGCTAACCCATAGTCACCCTATGCACATCAGAACGAAACACTGCATGATCCTGTGCCATCCTCACAATGGTTCTGAAGCCTGAGCCCATTGACGAAGCCACTTTGTCAATCCATCTTGTTGAGGGCCTTCAACACGATGTCCTTCTCCAGGGACTGGTCTCCCCTGATAATATTTTCAAAGTTTGTAAGACAAAGTCTTGCCAGCCTTGTCTCTAAGAAGCACTCAGGATTTATTTCTTCCAGTACAGATTGGTTTATCCTTTTAGCAGCCCATGCTACTTTCAATATTCTTTTCCAGCACCACAATTCAAATGCATCCAGGGGTCCTCAAGCTTTTTTTTTAACAGGGGGCCAGTTCACTGTCCCTCAGACCCATTGGAGGGAAGACTATAGTTAAAAAAAACCCAAAAAACTATGAACAAATTCCTTTGCACACTGCACATATCTTATTTTGAAGTAAAAAACCAAACCAGGTTAAAACACCCGGTGGGCCGGATAAATGTCCTTGGTGGGCCCTGTATGGTCTTCCTGATTCATTGTCCAACTTTAACATGCATACTATATAATGGAGAATACCTTGCACTCAAGAAAGATCCTTGCTCTTCTGTACGGTAAAGAAATCTTGTGCAGCAGATTTACCTAATGCAATATCTCTTTTGATCTCTTGACTGCTGCTTCTAAGAGTACTGATTGTGGATAGAAGCAAGATGAAATCCCTGACAACTTCAACCTTTTCTCCATTTATCATGATGCTACCTATTGGTCCAGTTGTGAAGAGTTTGGCTCTTCCTTACACTGTGTTGGAATCCATCCTAAAGGCTACAATCCTTGATCTTCGTCAGCAAGTGCTTCAATTTCTCTTCCTTATCAGCATACAAAGTTGTGTTGTCTGAATATCCTAAGTTGTTAAAAGCCTTCCTCCAATGCTAACGCCATATTCTTCTTCATCTAATCCAGCTTCTCTGATGATTTGCTCAGCATGCAGATTGAACAAGCATGGTGAGAGGATATAACCCTGAAGCAAAGCTTTCCTGGTTTTAAACCATGAAGAATTTCCTTGTTCTTTTCACATAACTGCCTCTTTATCCATGTACAAGTTCCACATGAGTACAGTTAAGTGTTATAGAGTACAGTTAAGTGTTATAGAGTTTCCCTTGTTCTCAAAGTTATTTACAGCTTACTGTGGTCAACACAGTTGAATGCTTTCGCATAATCAATGAAACACAAGTAAGTACCTTTCTGGTATTCTCTGCTTTGAGCCAAGATCCATCTGACATCAACAATGATATCCCTTGTTCAATGTTCTCTTCTGAATGCAGCCTGAACCTCTGGAAATTCTCTGTCAATGTACTGCTGCAACTATCTTTGGATTATCTTAATCAAATGTTTACTTGCGTGTGATATCAATCTATAATTTTGGCATTCTATTGCATCACCGCTCTTTGAAATGGTTACAAATATGGATTCCTTGCATTCAATTGGCCAAGTAGCTGTCTTCCAAATTTCCTGACATAGATGAGTAAGTACTTTCAGTGCTTCTTCAGCTTGCCCAAGCATTCAATGGGCATTCCATCAATTCCTGGAGCCTGTTTGGGGCTAATGAATTCAGTGCAGCTTGAATTTCTTCTTCAGCACCTTTGGTTCTTACTCATGGGATAGATACCTCCTGAAAGGGTGGAATGTGAACCAGCTCTTTTTGGTACAGTGACGCTCCATGTTCCTTCCCTCTTCTCTTGACCATTGCTGCATCATTGAATATTTTGCCCATAGAAACTTTCAATATTACAACTCAAAGCTTGACTTTTTCTTGATTTCTTCCAGGTTTCTTTATGCTGAGTGTGTTCTTCCCTTTTGTTTTTCTAATTTTAGATCCTTGCACATTTCCTTATAATATTTGGTTTTGTCTTCTCCAGCTGCCCTTTGAGATTTCCCATGTAGCTCTTTGCCTTCATCCTTTCTTTCATTTGCTTTAGGTATTCTATGATTAAGAGCAAACTTCAGAGGCTCTTCTGACACCAGCTTTGATCTTTTCGTCTTTCCTGTCTATTTAATAATGTTTTGCCTTCATCATGAATGACGGTGTTCACGTCTTCCCAGAGCTCATAAGGTCTTCTGTCATTTGTATTCATTGCTTCAAATATATTCTGTAGATGCTCTCAGAATTCAGGTGGGATAGACTCAAGGTTGTATTGTGTCTTCTGTGGACTTGTTTTAATTTTCTTATTTTAAATTAAAAAATAATTTTATTGGGGTTCATACAGCTCTTATCATACTTTGTTCACTTTTTAAAAGTTTTGTTGACATATAATTCATATATCATACAATTGAGTGGTTTAAATATAGTAAAGAGTTGTGCCATCATCACTACAATCAAAAGGATAAATAGATTTTTTGAATAATATTTTTATTGACATATCTTATTCATTCCATAAATCCCTTCCTTTCCTATACAGTTCTGTTGTTCAATCCCATTGGATGGGGCTATACAATCATCAATGCTATCAACTCCCCTTCCTCTCTTCTTCAGGGATACACTTCCCGTATCCTCAGGGAATCCTTACTCCTGTCAGTGTTTCTGAGGGGTCCTCTACCTTGACTACCATGTACGGAGCAATCTTAAATATACAAATGAACATATACAAGTCTAACATAACCAATGGAGTATATCACACATGGGCTATAATAGTAAGGGGAGGAAATCTTAAAGAACTAGAGGATAGTTATGTGGTTCATCAGTGCCACACCGCACCCTGGATTTATCCCCCATTCTGTGAGGCCCTTATAAGAGGGACTGTCCAATTGTCTTGCTGGTGGACTTTGCGTCTCCACTACATCCAATCTCCTTCATATCAAGTTGGATGTGTGTTTTTTGAACTTATGATACCTCTTCCCGTTGAAACCTCATGATCACACAGCCTGGTGTGCTTCTTCCACATGGGCTTCATTGCTCTACTGTCTCTACTAGACAGCAGCTTGCTTAACTACAAGCCTTTAAGGTCCCAGATGCTATATCTCTTGATATCCAGGAACCATCATCTTTCTTCACCACATTTGCTTTTTCAACCAATTTGTCTTCTGGGAGGTGGGTATCATACAGTGCCACATCATTAGAACAAACCATTCTTGGACAGAGGTAAGATTTAAGTAGAGGCCCAGAATCCATCGGCTTCCTTGTTGCATTTACATACACACACACACACACACACACACACACACACACACACATAACCAAACATATACATATTCATATATGTATATTTATACATATATACACACATACATATATGGTTTTGTTTGTTGTTTGTTGTTTTTTCTCCGACCCCATTATTATGCTTGCCTGTTGTGCATCTCTCAGATACAATTTGATTGACCAAACATGCCCAGAAAGGCTACACCCTCCTTGCTGTCCATTTTAGAACTCTTACTACGTCCCTGTACCTGTCATTGTTGGCTCTCCTCTCACCTGCTCTCCCCCTTTTCTCCTCTGCCATGCCCCCACCAGGAACCGCTGGTCAGGCTGCTGTCTCCGCAAGACGGCCTGTCTTGCTTTTCTTGTATAGATCAATACCAAAAACCCAAACCCAAACCAAAATAATAATAAAACAGAACAAACCCATAAAAGCATACAGGTAGCCACCAGACTAACAGGCATCATGACATAGGGTCACATTCATATTGAAAAGGCAAGTTTCTCATAGGTCCACATAGCTATTCCAGCAGTCTGGGATGGAGTGGTCTCCTGCCCCCACCCTCCATTTATGAGTTAGATTTTCAGTGTGGCCCCCTTTGTGAGTAACTCCCAACCAGTTCTGGTGGGGTACTAAGTGCTGCCCCCCAGTCAAAAGCCCATAATCGGGATTTCTTAGGGAACTCATGGCTTCGCTGCCTCACTGGTCTGTTGTTCTCCCCTCTTAGAACTGAGTGTGTGTGTATGTGTGTGTGTGTGTGTGCATGCGCGTGTGTGTGATCAGACCGGCTGCTCATCAGAAATGTTTCTACAGGGCTGTCTTCTGCAAGCGTCATGGAGGGAGAGGACTTCACGTCTCAGGCTGAGGCTGGCCCCACAGTCATCTCTGGGAATGAGCTACTCCATTCCAGAACACTGCCCTTGTGGATTGGCACGCCGGAATGAGATCCACTCCTGCTCTCCCTTTCCTGTGGACACATAAACAATACCACCCCCCTTGGGTGGGTTAGTACCCTGACCACCCATTGCCTTTGTTTCCCTTCCGCCACCCTCTCTGTGAGCCTTAAAGGCATATTAGAGGGGCGGGGTGGGGAGAGAAGATGCCTTTCATCACAGGTGCTATTTGCATCTGTTGCTGAAGATGTATGAATTTTGGGGTTTGCTCTGGCTCTGGTCCCCAGCCTGGGAATTGTGTGTTACGCATTTTCCCTTATGCCCGTTCTGCTGTTTGAATGTACATCAGTGGACTCATGTTGTACTTGCCCTTTAACTTCAGTCAGCATAATCTCCGATTCTTTCCACGAGATAAGGTGTTTCATTGTTTCGCCACTATTTTTTAGGGATGCACAGTATTGATTGTGTGAACATACCAGAATTTTTTAATCCATTTGTCTATTGATGGAAATTTAGGCCCCTTTCAATTGTTTGTGATTGTGAATTGACCAGTAAAGAACATTCGGGAGCAGATGACTGGTCATGGTCTGTTTCTTATTTCTTCTGGGTATATGCCCAGTAGTAGGATTGCTGGGTCGTATGGTAACTGAATTTCCATCTGTTTTAGGTATCACCAAATCACTTTCCACAGTGGCTGTACATATCTCTAAGACCACCAGCAGTGAATGAGAGTACCTATCTCACGGTACCCACTCCAACATTTATTGCTTTCTGATTTTTGTGAATTGGGCTATCTTTGTGGGTGTTAGTTGTTTTGATTTGCATTTCCCAGATGGTTAATGATCCGAAATATTTTCTCATGTTTATTGGCCGTTCGGGTTTCCATATTTGTGAATTATCTGGTCAGGTCTTCTGCCCACCTTATCAGTGGGCTATTCTTTTGTTTTCCCCCTGTAGATTTCAGTAATAAGCCCTATATCTGATATGTCATTACTAAATATCTTTTCCCAGTTGGTGGGCTCTCTTGTTACTCTTTTGATGAAGTCTTTTGAGGTGCACAAGTCTTTTACCTTTAGAATGCCCCACTCATCTATTTTATCTTTCTCTGTGCGTGAATCCTTCCGAATTTCTGATAACCCATGTGTTCCCTGTGCTAAGATTCTTAGCTTTGTGGGAAACCTCTCATTGATGACCCTAATAGTTTGGGGTTTTACCTCGAGGTCTGTGATGCACCTTGAATTTGTACTTGTGCATGGAGAGGAAAGGATGTTTTTCCATTCTTCTGTGGACTAATATCCAGTTTTTCCAGCACCATTTGTTGAAAAGGGCATCTACTTCCCATTTGATATTTGGGGGCCTTTGTCAAAGATCAGTTGTCTACATGTTGCTGCTTTTTCTCCCTGGCTTTTCTGTTGAGTATCTGTTGTTGTACCAGTGCCATGCTGCTTTGACAGCTGTGGCTGTATAGTAAGTTTTGAAGTCAAGTAACGCAAGCCCGTCCACCTGGTTCTTCTTGAGGAGTTCTTTGCCAGCCTGGGCTTCTTCCCTTTCCTTTTTTTTTTTTTGTTAGATATATCCATAGATATTTCAATTTATGCTTGGCTATTGTGAATAGCTCTTGATCTCTTTTTTCTGTAATCCCAACAGTGGCTTATAGTAATGTTTAAATTTTCTTCTGCTTTATCCTGAATTTACATATAAGCAATTGATGATCTATTCATAGTAGGCCCCTGGTCTGGCTTTCACTGCTGTTATTGAGAGATCCAGTATCTCTTCTACAGAGGTAGTCAGCATGATTTCTGTGTATTCTATCTGGAAAAGTCCATGTGTGTAGTCACCATCTCTATGGTTGAAAAGATATTAGCTATGAACAAATGATTGCTTTTGCAAAATTATTTTTTTCTCCTTACACATGGAACTTTATTTGTCTTTGTCTTGGAGAGGAGCAAATTTCTTTTGTGTGTGTGTGTGTGTGTGTGTGTTTATTTTTTCCTCACTATTTAAAAAATATATTGTTCAAAACCATTTTATTGGGAGCTAATACAGATATCATATCATTCCATAGTCTGATCACATCAAGCAGTATTATACAATTGCTTCCACAATCAGTTTCAAAACATCCTCTTTCTTCTTGAACATCTTGATATCAGCTCCCCTTTACCTACTCCCCCCCTGCAACTCTCCCACTGTGCCTCACAGGAACCTTTATACTATGTGCTATCTCTATAGGGTCATCAGTCCTGGGTATCATACACCAAAAAATAGAAAAATATATAAAAAACATCCAAGAAGGCCACCCCCAATGACAAAACACATCAGAGATAAAGCCCAATATAAGAAAACAAAACACAGAGAATGTTGAACATTAGATCAGGCCCAATATGTATCAGGGGTGGTGGTGGAGCCAACTGACAAGGTTTTAACCATTCAAGTTAGGTTTGCCACTTTGATCTCCTATAGGCATCTCTCCAATGCATTTTGTTTGGTAACCAGTTTCTTCCCCCTCCTCCATTATGGATAGAGGGAAATCACCAGAGGCTTATTTCCTTTGTAGATCTACAAATGTATCGTGGACTTCCACTGTAACCCATAGCCTTCTTCAAACTGATTCTCACAATTTAGCTTCTGATACTATTCCTTCCTTCAACTTTGTATTATATGATTTACAATGCTTCAGTCACTGATATTAGTGTACTTTTTTCATGTGGACTTACTTCAACTCTCACTTAGAATGTTGCTTATTTGGAAACAAGCCTTTCAGACCCCAGATGCTATTCTATCTGATAGGTGAGCATCATTTACTTTCTTCACCACACTTTTCTATAGCACCCATATCTTCTGTGTTCCCTTCCTGAGGGTGAGTATCGAGCAGGGCCATGATGTAAGAAAAAATTGTTTCTAAATTGGAGCTAGGATTTAGTGTGAGCCCCAAACCCTTCCTGGATCTGCTTATTTAGTTATTTATTTTATCTGCCTTTGACTCTCTCTCTCTCTCAGCTAGCTAGTGATTTCAAACTGCTAACCTTGAGGTTAGCAGCCTAGCACATAACTACTAGACCACTAGGCTCCCTTCACTAGTATACAGGAATCAAATAGATTTCAGCTGCTTAATATTGTATCTTCTCTCCATTGTTTCTGACAATATTTTTGCCAAGCCTTTAGGGTTTTCTACCTACAAGATTATGCTGTTGCGGTTAGGTGCTGTTGAGTTGGTTGTGACTCCTAGTGACCCTATAAACAACAGAAGGAAACACTGTCCAGTCCTGTACCATTGTCAGGATTGTTGTGTTAGAGCCATTGTTGCAGCCACTGTGTAAATCTGTCTTGTCAAGAGTCTTCCTCTCTGTCACTGCTCACTACTTTACCGAGCTTGATGTCCTTTTCCATGAACTGTTCTCTCCTAATAACATGTGAGAGGGAGTCTCAACATCTATGTGAGAGGGAGTCTCAACATCCTTGCATCTAAGGAGCATTCTGGATGTACATCTTCTAAGATAGATTTGTTTGTTCCTTTGGCAGTCCATGTTATTTTCAATATTCTTCAGCTGCCCCATAATTAAAAGGTATCCATTTTTCTTCGGTCTTCTTTATTCGATGTCAAGCTTTCACATGCATGTAAGGCAATTGAAAATACCATGGCTTGTGTCAGGCGCACCATCGTTTTCAATGTAACATCCATGCTTTTCAACACTTTCAAGGGGCCTTGTTGTCCCTGATTTACTCAGTGTAATGCATCTTTTGATCTCTTGACTTCTGCTTCCATTGAGCGTTGATTGTAGATTCAAAAAAGGTTAAATCCTTAACAGCTTCAATCTTTTTCCCACTTATCACGATGTTACCAGTTGTGAGGATTTTGGTCTTCTTTACACTGGGTCTTAATCCATACTGGATACTATAATCCTTGATATTCATCTAGCAAATGCTTCAAGTCCTTTTCACTTTCAGCAAGCAAGGTTGTGTCATCTGCATATTAAAGATTGTTCACAAGCCTTCCTCCCATCCTGATGCCACATTCTTCTTCACATAAACCAGCTTATCTGATGATTTTCTCAGCATACCGATTGAATAAGTATTATGAGAGGATGTAACCCTGACACACATCTTTCTTGATTTTCCACCATGCAGTACAGCCTGTTCTATTTGCACATCTTCCTCCTGATCCATGTGCAGGTAATACATGATCACAATGCAGTGTCCTGGGATTCTTATTTTTCTTAAAGTTATCCAGAGTGTGTTATAGTCCACACAGTCAAATGCCTTAGCATAGTCAATAAAACACAAGCAAACATCTTTCTGCTAGTCTCTGCTTTGAGCTAAAATGCATCTGACATCAACAGTGCTACCCCTTGTTTCACATTATTTTCTGAATTGAGCCTGAACTTCTTCTTTTATTTTTTTGTTTGATAAATCATTTTATTGGGGGCTCATACTGCTCTTATAACAATCCCTATATCAATTGTATCAAGCACATTTGTATATATGTTGCCATGATTTTCAAAATATATCACTTGCTTCCAATCCTCTTCTGAATCCAGTTGGAATTGCTAGCAACAATCTGTATAATCACTTTATAATGATCTTCAACAAAATTGTACTGACATGTGATGTTTATAATATTGTTTAATACTTCGGGCATTCTGTTAAGTCCCTTTATTTATTTCTTCTTTAATCATTTTATTAGGGGCTCATACAACTCTTATCACAATCCATACATGCATCAGTTGTGTAAAGCACATCTGTACATT
>NW_022111369.1:50072633-50077667 GCF_000313985.2 Echinops telfairi
CCCACCTCTCTCTCTCCCATGTCCCCCCGGAACTGTCGGTCCCGTTGTTTTCTCCTCCAGATTGTTCATCCAGCCTATCTTATTTAGACAAACCTGCGGAGATAATAACATGCACAAAAACAAGACTGAGCAAAACCAAGCAACAACATACAACAAAACAACAACAAACCAATGACAACAAAACAAAACACAACAAGAAAGAAAAGCTTATAGTTTGTTCAAGGACTGTTTGTTGGCCTTTAGGAGTGTTTTCCAGTCCAGTCTGTTGGGGTACCACGCCTTGACCCCAAAGTCCACCATGCCCTGGCCCCAAAGTCCACCTTCAGCATTCCCTGGGGACCTCGCCGCTCCATTCCCTTCCTGTTCTGTTGCACCCCCTTAGTGTTTTGCCTTGGTGTGGCGGGATCAGATCGGGTGCAATTCCCACATTGTGTCTCCAGTATTGTCCCCTGTAGGGCTATGGATCATTGAGGGCATTGTGTCTCATAGTGGGTCCGGCCATGTGGTCCTCTCTGTGGACTGGCTGCTCTCATTGGGAACATCGTCCTCTCAACCTGGTGGGCCAGGATGTGCTTCACTTTCTCCTCCTCCCCCTTCATCTCCACCCGCGTGCTCCGATCAGAAATGTTCCTCTCCTGGAGCTGCAGATTCAATGGAATCCTTTGAAATAAATTCTTCTGGGGGTAGGGGCAGGTGTCCACTTAGTAGTTGGGATTGGTGCTGGCCCCCCAGACCTCTCTACTGGTTCCCTACTTCATGCCAGCATGTTGCATTCACATCTTGGAGCACTGAGTTGAAGTCTGGCCCCTCTTTCCCTGTGGAGATATAAACAATACCCTCCCCTTGGGTGGGTTTGTGCCCTGTGCTCCCGCTACAGCCTGAACTTCTTGATGCTCCCTCTAAATTTAGTGCTTCAACTGTTGTTGGATGATCTTCAGGAGAATTTACTGGCATGTGATATTAAAGATATTGTTCTATAATTTGAACGTTTTATTGGGTCACCTTTCTTTGGATTGGGAACAAATATGGATGTCTTCTAGTCAGGATCAGCTGGAATATACAAAGTATGAATCTAGAAAAGTTGGAAGTTGTGAAAAATGAAAAGGAACATGGAGAAATGGACATTCTAGACATTAGTGAGATGAAATGGACTGGCATTGCTATTTTGAATCATTTTAAACACAATGATTGGAATGACACAATCAAGAAGAATGGAGTTGCAATTGTAGTAAAAATAAAAGTTGTAAGACCTATCTTGAAAAGCTCTACAATGCAGACTGTGCTAGGATTATATCTAACCACATTCAAGGAAATCAATAAGTATAGCTATTATTCAAATTTATGCACCAACTACAAAGTTAGTGATGAAGAAGTCAAAGAATTATACCAATATCTTCTGTGTAAAATTCATCAAATATGCAATCAAGATGCATTGAAGATTATTGATGATTGGAATGTCAACAATGGAAACAAATTGGAAAGAACAGTGGTAGGAATATATGGTCTTGGTAGAAATCCTATTGGTAAGAAAAAAACTAGAGATTGCATGAAAGAATTTTGCAAGACTAACGATTTCTTTATTGCAAACACCTGTTTTCAACAGCACAAACGACAACTATAAACATGGGATTATCCAGATGGAATACACAGAAATCAAATTTACGACATCTATTGGAAGAGACAATGGAGAAACTCAATAGGAGCAACTAAAACAGGCCAGGGGACGACTGTGGAACAGGCCATCAATTACTTCTCTGTAAGTTTGGGTTGAAGCTGAAGAAATTTAAAAGAGGTCCGTGAGAGCCAAAACATGACCTTGAGTGTATCCCAACCAATTTGAGAACAACTTAGGACCAGATTTCAAGAACATCCTACATTAAGAAAGCAAGAAGTCACTAAAAAGATATGAAATAAAGAAAATATCAGCTTAGAAGTCAGGATAGACTCTGAAACTTGCTCGCAGTTGTAAAGCACATGGAAGAAATGATGAAGTGAAAGTGCCAAACAGAAAATTTCAGAGAGCAGCTCAAGAAGATGAAGTAAAATATTTAATGAAAGATGCACAGTCTTTGAGTTAGAAAAACCAAAGAGAAAAACATGATAAGCATACCTTTGAAAAATTACATATGAACCATTTTATTAGACAAACTTAACCATTTTATTAGACAAACTTGTGACATCACACACTTCAACAGTTGAGTCATATCAAGAGGTGTCATACAAGGAGTCCAGGAAAAAAAGAATGTTTGGAAATTGACTGTAGTAGCAATTATATAATTCTGCTTGACGTAATTGAACTATGGAACGATATGATATGTGTATTAACTTATAATTAAGAATAATTGAAAATAATAATTTAGAAGAGTACCCTCTCCCCTGATTCGCCAGAAAAGAAGTTTTATACAATCGCTACCACAATCAATTTTGGAGCATTTTCTCCCTTCTTGTACCCCTTGTAGTTGCTCTCCTGTCCCCCTAACACCACTGCTATACTCTACAGAAACCCTTAATCTAGTCTCTGTAGATTCACCCATCCTGTGTTTCATACACTGAAAAATGTAGAAAAATACATAATAAAGGATCAAGAAGGCTACCAACAATAATAAAATATAATAGAGATAAATCCCAGTTTTAAAGAAAATGGAAAATATTAAAAATTAAAGCAAACTTAAAATGTGTCAAAAGAGAGATCAAACCATAAGATACTAGATTATTTTAACCTAGTTACATGGGGGAACCCTAGGGGTGTAGTGGTTATATGTTGGGCTGCAATCCACATGATCACCAGTTGGAAACCACCTGCAGCTCCATGGGAGAAAGACTGGATGTTCTACTCTGTGAACAGTCAAAATCTCAGAAACCCACAAGGGGTTGTTATGGCAATGAGTTTGGTTTGCCTTGGTTTACATCTGTCATAATCTACTTTCCAGATGTGCTCTGTGCAAGGCCATTCACAGCCCTGGTCTACATTTAGGGGAAATTTGCTGGAGGTTTCATCCACATTCATTTCCCCTTCACTTTTTTTTTGGTTTTTTAAATTGTTAGTACTAATGGAAGTGTCAAAAAAGGAATAAAACCAAATGTTTTATTCACAAAGCTAGCTCTCTGATAACCAGGGTTAAGTATATTTTAAAAGGAAAGAACTAAAAAAAAAATCAAACCCTGAGCTGCAATATTGAAAGATTCTATGGGTAACATATTGAATGATGCAGGAAGCATCAAAGAAATAATATAGTCACTGTACCAAAACAACTAGACAATATTCAATAATTTCAAGAAGCAGCACACAGTCAAGAACAAGTGGTATTTAAGGAAAGAGTTTAAGCAGCACTGAAAGCATTAGACAAAAACAATTTTTCAACAAGGTCATGAAGCATTGGAAACACCCACCCCTGAAGGATAGGAAATTTGAAAGAGATACTTCCACCCTGGTGTACAGGATTTTACCTTGGGGATTGGTGAGCTTTGCCATTCTTCTGGGTATAAATTGAGCCATCCCCAAAGCATCAATAATAATAATCCATGACTATCAATAAATATCCACCAGGTGAATGCATGTAAGATACCTGTCTAGAGTGGCAGATGTGGCAGAAACACCAGAAGGTACAGCATTGAGACCAGGAGATGAAGTATAACAGCTGCACTGAGACCAGGAGACAGATATAAGAAGCAGATCCAAGATTATGAGGCAGAGCTGTGGGCTTCCTGACCAATGGGATGAGTAAAACTAGGCAGCAGGAAGAATTGGCAGCAGTTTAGCTAGCAGAATGGCATAGATGCCACTCATTAATGCTCACTTGGCGACTGCCACTCCTTAGTGCCCAATCTACCAGCAGCAGAGACCAAAACAGTTCAAGACATGGGACCATTTTTTTCAGGAGTATCAAACAGCAACCTAGAGGCAAGTTGATTGTATAGTACCAGTTCCTTTCTGGAAGGGGCAGCATTTTGTTTTTACCAGAATAGAAACTGACTTGAAGGGAAAGCAAGAAAACTATGGGAAAAATTAATGCAGCTAAAATTTGGTTCTTTGAAAGGATTAATAGAATCAACAGACTACTGGCAAACCTAACCAAAGAAAGGAAGGAACAAATTTTAATAACAAGGATTAGGGATGGAAGAGGGGACATTACAATGGAGCCTAATGAAATAAAAAAGATAATTACACATTACTCTGAAGGCCTGTACACCAATGGATTAAACAACTTGGAAAATATGGACAAATACTTGGAAAAACAATCCCTTCCTAGAGTATCCCAGATGGATGTCAAGACTCTCAACAGACCTATAGCAATAGAAGAAATAGACAAGGTTATCAAGGGATGACCAAGAAAAAAATACACTGGGCCTGATGCCTTCACAGGAGAATTCTACCAAGCACTCAGGGAATAACTGACACCAAGCCTACAAAAACTCTTCCAGAACATAGAAAAAGATAGAAAAGTCCCAAACTCTTTTTATGAAGCTAGTATAACTCTGATACCTGAACCAGGCAAGGATACCACAAGAATTGAGAACTACAGACCAATATCCCTAATGAACATTGATGTAAAAAAATCCTTAACAAAATACTGGCCAATAGAAATACAAAAGCATATAAAATATAATTCGTCATGAGCAAGTGGGATTCATACCAGGGATGCAGGGATGGTTCAACATATGAAAGAACATTAGTATCATTCACCACACGGACATGAAAAATTACAAGAACCACATGATAATATCAGATGCAGAAAAAAAGCATTCGGCAACATTCAACACCAATTCCTGTTTAAGACACTCAAGTAGATAGGAATGGAAGGAAAATTCCTCAATATAATACAAGAGATGTTTGTTAAAAACCAACAGCCAATGTGGCAGCCAATGGAGAAAAGACCAAATAATATACCACTGAAAAAAATGCAACTTTCCTCTAGTTCCTAAATGCTTCCTTCGCCCTCCACTCTCACGATCCCAATTCTATCTTGCAAGTCTGGCTAGACCAGAGGATGTACACTGGTACAGATAGGAACTGGAAACACAGGGAATCCAGGG